>NC_092210.1:73630009-73635957 GCF_043381705.1 Parasteatoda tepidariorum | reverse complement strand
TATGAATGAGTATTATAAGATGCATAAAAATGAGATCGCATTTACTTAAGTTAAAATTCTAACTTGAAGCACCTACCTAACCAATGTTTCAAGTTTATCTAACTTGGCACCCTTGTTTTCGGAGTTAAGTGCAATATTAGAGAATAATAAACCTACAGCTTTTGCTATTCGCCACGTTGTTATGACGGAACCCAGCAGTTCTTTTAAAGGTATGCAGTGTTGTTAGCTGCTAATGAATTACAACCCTTTTCATTTCATATTTCATATATATGAAATATATATATATATATATATATATCAGAAACTTGGAAAGCTGATGAAAGAAACACTTTCAGCCCCCGATCTCCAAAATAATTCAAAAATTTCGTTTAAATCCTTGGGGAGAAAAATTTAAAACGCAGAATTTTCTTATTGGTTCAGCATTCGTTATTGTTATAAAATTTAGTAGTGAAAATTCTAGTTTTCTTTCACGAATATTTAAAAGGCAATATCGGAGATAATTGCAAGCTTCTCCAGTTGCTCAAAATAAAAGTTTAGTGCACATTTGTTATATTTTATTGTTTTTTATTCGTGACGTCAGGTAAGATCAATTCATGATCGCATATCACGAACTATACTATACTCACGAACTATAGGGGGCGTCGTTGTAGGAAACGAATACCTGCGATTTCTATATGAACAGTCATTTAGTTACTCTAGAGACGTCTTTAATGCAGCGTGTAGCATTGCAACGTTCCTTCTTTATTTTGACTTATTAAGTTTAAAGAAAAAAAATATTTGATATTCTTTCTTATGCAAACGAAAACAAAATGGTATCTCTTCTTTTTAGAGAAAGAACATCCAAAACACATCGGAAAAATATTTGTGCATAAACAGAAAAAAACATGTATATTCTTATAAGAGTTAAAACCTAATGATTAAACCTATACATAAGCCTCATAATTTTACAAAATTTAATTTTGTAAAAGAAATGTTTTACAACAACTTTTATCAAAAAATTTTAAGTTTCAATAGAAATCATTATTTAGAAACTAAAAAACGTAAAATAAAGATTGCTTACGAAATAAAACAAAAAAAATTCTTTTTTGACGCTTTTTTTTAGTGCTACGAAAATTCGTCTTTGGGATTTGCCAAAAACAAAACAAGATGCAATTTCAGTTTTTGAGGAGCGAAATATTTTACCAAAAAAACGAAAATGTACCAATTCCCATGACATGAAACTTTATCTTAGTAAACGTACGTTTTAGAAACGTTATTTCATTTGGAATCAAGAAGTATGCATAAACTCATAATGTTATACCTTTTAATTTTTCAGAAAAAGTATTTTGAGAACAATTTTTATCTAAAACTCGTAAACTAAAAAACGTAAAACAAAAAATTCTTAGGATAAAAAAAACGATTTTAAAAATTCCTCATATTGAAGTAAAAAACTTCTATATTGTTTATTTTTTTATTCTTATAATTCTTAATCAGACGTAAAAAACCAATCTGTAGAGAACTATCAAATATGAAAAAAAATAATTTACAAATAAATTTTTTATTATAAAAATCATAACACTCACCTTCTTTATAAATCCGGAGAATTCCGAATGAAATGTTCTTCGTTTTAAAATTTTATTTTCAAATAATATATACAAAGATTATCCCTTAATAACTTTTAGATAACATACCACAAAGCAAAATTTTATAATTGTAAGATCTCGATATGAGTTTTAATATGTAGTTTAAAAACAGAATAGCTGAATTCTAGTTGAAATTATTCTTTCAAAATTGAAAAATTTTTAACAAGAAAACGATAAAAATGTATTAATAATCATCACAAATGACACTATTTCAAGTAATTTGGATGAATTTTTATTGTTGTTTTCCGAATTATAAAGATACAAAAATACTATTCTATAACGAAGAAGAATATTCTACAACTATTACAGTTCTGAATTCACATTTATTCATTGCAATGAAGAAAGCAATGTTGACTTCACTTTGATTTGTAAAGAATTGAAGACAGAAAAAAAATTTCTTTCACCCTAATACACACATCTGTAACAGTATGCGATTCCGAAATCAGAAGTTATCAGTTGCAAGTTGGTTTATAATAGAAGTTAAGAATTATTGAGGAATTTTTCTTCAATTGTTTAGCGTGTTCTGTTCTGAAAGATTTACCAATATTCTGGAGAGTTTTTCCAAGTTCTTCGGCCTTTTCCTTAGGGAAATTTTGCTTCTTATTTGCTGCTGAAAATGACGTCTGATTCTGTCGATGATTTTGATGGAACTAAATGAAAAGTTAATAAATTAATGCTTGATATAAGGGCATACACGAGCGTTGCGATCTCGAATGATAAATGTGGATGACATATGTGGAGACATATATATTGAGATGCTTGTTTTTAAGGTTAACATAAGCATTAAATGTAGAAGCAAAATTCCCTTTAACTTAGATATATATTTTATTTTTTTACCGTCATTGAACAGCCGAAGCAATATTTTGGGTTTAAGACTACTAATATACCAATTCAGAAGACAAGGGAACTCCTGGATCAAGTTTTAGGAGAAATTTGCCCTCGTGGAGGACTTTTTGATGTAACTAACCCGCATTTGCGTTACACGGAGAGGAAAACCGGTTAGATGGTTAGCCTACCGGCAAGGGGACTCTAAGCCAAGATCGGTCAACCCCTAATGATATTTTACGTCAGCACTGTGGTCGGTGCGAGCAATGTGCGGAATTCGTATCTACCAGCCTTCACTGGGATTCGAACCCGGGTTATTAGGAGGTGAACACTCTATCGCTTGTGCCACCAAAGATCTGATTTAACATTTAGGGTTGATATATATTTTACAATTTTCTGGTGAAAAATTTCTGAATTAAAAATACAGAAAGCGATTTTCTACAGCGTTAAGATCACGCCAACGAAACAATTCAGAGAAAAAAAAGAATTTCCTTTAAAATTTCAAATTTAAAAATTTATTTTTCAGGATTGATACAAGGGCTCCGTTTTCAGTACCGCCCAGGTTGCGAGAGCAAATTCCGTCTGCACAGAATAAATTAATTATGGCTTTTTGGAGTCAATAATAGTATGGTGATGTTTCACGGTTTCTCCCTAAAAGAATAAGTATTTTTTCTCCTTTAGTTCTGATTTCTAGAAAATGGAATTTCTTTAATTAAGATAATTTGGCGTCAATAAGAAAGAAGCCATTTTTTATGATCCACCTCCTACACGAATTAGTACTATCTTTGAATAATTTTACTTCTCAATACATAACTTAACATTCCTTTATTTAATTATTGTTGATTTTAAAATCATTTAGTTTTATAGATTCAGGACATTTATAGGACATTTTGATGGAACTATCCCGCATTTGAGTTACATAGAGAGGAAAACCCCGATAGCCTCCCATGTTTAGCCTCATGGCAAGTCGACTCTAATTCCTGATCCACCTATCTCTATGGATATTTTACGTCAGCACTCTTCTCGGTGCAAGCCGGGTGCGGAGTTCGTATCGACCAGCTATTCATGGGATTCGAACTCGGTTCACCACATTAAAAGATGAATGCCCTGTGTCATCACGGCTCACTTAGATATGGAATAATTGTGCCATTCTCAGAACTGTGGTGGCTCAGGGGATAGAACCCTCGCCTCTGAGGTTAACCGGGTTCGAATCCCAGCCATGCTGGTCGATACGAAAGTGTGATTTTATAAAAATATAATAATAATTTTATCCTAATCAGGTTTATTTTTTAATGTTTGCACTTATTTTGAGATGCTTATTTTTAAGCTAAACATAAGCATTAAACATAGAAGTAAATTTCACTTTCACTTAATATGATAATTACGTCGTTCGAATCAAGGAATGTTTTCTAATTTCTGCACTTTTTTTGAGACGCTTATTTTTAAAGTTAGCATAAGCATATAATGTAGAAGTAAATTTTACTTTCTTTTAATGATATATAATAACTAAATCATTCGAAGTGAGTCTTTTTTTAATGTGTGTGTCTAATTATCATTTTACTTCTTTGTAAGTTTACTTTTTTGTATAATTTTTATTTATTTTATTATCTTATTTAATTTTCGTGATTCGCGATCGCAACGCTCGAGTACGCCCTCTATCGGGAGCCTGTAAATATCAGACATTAATTTATCACGTTTTCATTTAGTTCCATCAAATTCATCGGCCATGACGGACGCCATTTTCTTAGCAGCAAATAAAAATAAAAATTTCCCTAAGGAACAGCTGAAGAACTTCAAAAAACTAACCAGAACATGCCAAACATTGAAGCAGAACACGCCAAGCATTTGAAGAACAATTTCTCAATATGTTTTACCTTTCTATTACCAACAACATAACTTACAATTTCATGATCACTTTCTGTTACAGATGTGTATATTACGGTAAAATAATTTTTTCTGTCTTCAATTCATTACAAATTAAAATGAAGTCAGCATTGCTTTCGTCATTACAATAAATAAATGTGAATTCAGAACGTCAAGAACTGCAATAGTTATAGAAATCTTCTTTGTTATAGAAGAGTATATATTTCTGTATCTATATAATTTGGAAAACAGCAATAAAGAATCAACCAAATTACTTGAAATAGTGTCATTTGTGCTGATGATTAATAAATTTTTTATCGTTTTCTTGGTAAGTATTTCTTAGTTTTGAAAGAATAGATAATTTCAACTAGAATTCAGCTGTTCTGTTTTTAAGCTACATATTCAAATTCATATCGAGATCTTACAATTATAAAATTTTGATGTGTGGTATGTTATCTAAAAGTAATAAAGGGATAATCTATGTACATATTATTTGAAAATAAAACTTTCAAACGAAGAACATTTCATTTGGAACTCTGCGGATCTATGAAGAAGGTAAGTGTTATGATTTTTATAATGAAAAATTAGCTTGTAAAACTTTTTTTTTCTTATTTGATGATAGTTCTCTACAGAATGGTTTCTTACGTCTGATTAAGAACTATAAGAAAAGAAACTATATGAAAGTTTTTATTTCATTGTAAAGAATTCTTAAAATCGTTTTTTATCCTAAGAATTCTTTATTTTCCGTTTTATAGTTTATAATTTTTTGATAAAAATTGCTGTCAAAATACTTTCTTTGAAAACATAAATGGTATAACATTACGTGTTTATTTATACTTCTTGCATATTCTAATGTTTCAAGTAATATGATTCAGAAAAGTATGAATAAAAATTCGGTACTTATGTATTAACGCCACAACAGCTACAGATTTGGCTGTTTTTAAGTGCCGCCAATCTACACCTAAAATTTTTGTGACAAATCATAAAACGAAACACTTTATTTAAAATCAAAGTAGTTTATCGGATTTCGGTGGACAATGGGCAAAATATTTCGCTCCAGAAAAAATAAAATTGCATCTTGTTCTATTTTTGGCAAATCCCAAAGACGCATTTTCGTAGCACTAAAAAATGGTAACAAAAATCGAAGAACAGATCATTTTGGAATTCTTCTGATTTATAAAGCAGGTGTAAAAGTGTGCACGTGAACATTAATTATTTTCTTATTGCATATTTAGTATTCCATGTTTTGGCAACAGCAGTTCTTGTGTTCGATATAGATTTTGAGTTTTTAGAATAACGGTGTGTGTAAATTTTAATAAAGTATTGATTTGTTTTTCTTTAAAAAGTTGTTTCTTACATTATCAGAAGTGGGATAAACAGGCAACTGTAATTAATTTTGAGTTTTGAGTTTGAAATGGCATTTTTATCGCGACTTCGCAAAGATCAGTTACGTTACGTAGCTAATGAGTTATCTGAAGATGTTTCGTCTACTACGTTGAAAATCCCTGACTTGAGAAAGTTAATATTGAATAGCGAGAAATACGATGAAGAAATGGTTCGAGGAATGGTAGAAAATTTAGTTGAAGACGCCGAGCGCCTTCGTCAAGAGGAGAAAGAAAAAGCCGAGCGCCTTCGTCA
>NC_092210.1:73625559-73629509 GCF_043381705.1 Parasteatoda tepidariorum | reverse complement strand
AAACAAATCGTTCATTTACGTTATTGTCCGAATAGGGATAAAACTAAAATAGCTAAAATTAAAGGGTAATATTAACTTTTAAGCAATATTTTTGCTTTCAAAATTGTAATACGGACACTTTTCGTAAACTTTTTTATTATGTCTTAGCGTACTTAATTTTAACAATATTATCCAGTATGTTTTGGCGAATATCAGCATACTTAAATGTTTGCATGATTTTAAAACCTGGCATGTGAATCTAAAAATCTTTTATTCTTACTTGCTTTGCCCGTTACTTGATAATATGATGTATAAATTCATGCAGTATATCGAAAAGTATCACACATCATCACGTACAAATAGTATTTTTATTTCAGTGGTTTTGGAAGTGAGATTTATCACATATTTCGCTTGGTGGAGATGCAAGTGGTGGTCCAAAGCAATAGCTTTTATTGCTTCGATCTCGATACTTTCAAAAGAGTCACGTGGCGGTTAGCAGCGAAAAGGATGCTTTATCGGAAGATATTGAATTTTATATGACATCTTCAAATNTATTTTACCATAATTTTAGAAGGAAAATTCCAACAGCGTATCATCATCAACTGAGGATTCATATTTGGTAAAGCATCTGAGAAGCACAAGCCAAACATCTTTCACAGCTTTTACGAGCAACTTTTACTGATGTGTTGTATTTTTATTTAGAATAATTTCACTGCACATTTCAAAACAATAATCGATTCCAACGAAATTAAATGAAAACAAGGACTTTTTCGATATTTAATTAGATTTCTCAGAAATTCGCAAAAATTGTCAAAATCAAATATTTTAATTAGACCCATAAGATCATATATAAAAGTATGCTTACAGTGATAAAATTATTATTTTTTAGGTTAGTTCATATAAATAAGTACATTTGAAAACAGAAAGTTATAAAACAAAAGTGCAACAGTTAGGTATAAAATCTTTTGAAATAATACTAAAATGTATCTTTCTTTATTTCAAATTGCTTTCAAATGATCATTCATAATGTTTATTTATTATAGTCAGTTATATTATCTCTTAACAAATATGAAAACTATTAAGACATACTCCTTAAATTCAACGCCAAAAAATCTAATGAATGAAGCAAAGTTACAAATTTATGAAGTTTAAACTCAAAACGCTTTCATTTAAATAACGATTTTAATACATAAATGTTTAATGTTATTTTCAACGAGTCAAACAATTAAAAGTTTTTCTAAACAAATAATAATGTCTAGAAAATTAAGAAAGTCATCCAAAAATTCTTGTAATATTTAATTAAACATACAATAACAGACATATGAAATGAATGGAACAGCTTCATTAAAATTTTTAAAATTTCTGAGAAAATCAAGTTTCTGTGAATTCAGAAAAATAACTCTTTCGTAAGATCATGTTTAATAATGAGCTGAATTATTATCATTATTGAATGTCTCAAATTGGAGAGGTAATTAATTTGCTAAACTAAAAGGTAATAAATTAAAACTTTGACCTCTTTTAAGCATCAATAGAATTTATTTATTGAATAAATGATGAAAAATTGGCATAATATTTGCGATTTGAGACGTATAACTTAAATTTAAAAATTATAATATACTTGAAGAGATTTTTAACACTATCAAACAGAATATTCTTTTATTTTCCACACAAAAAAATGCTATTATTTAATTAACGCCGACAAAATTTGAACCAAAGCGTAATCCATTACACAAAAAGCAACAAGATTAAACTATATCAAAAATTTTTAATCTTATTTGGCATCAATGCTTTTTATTTATTAAATAATATTCAAACAAGTTGGAATATTATTTACTTTTTTATTTTATCACATTACTTGATTTACATCGCTATAAGAAGATTTTAAGAATAAAATATAATTGCTAAATAGAATTTATCTCTATTGAACAGTACTTTCATTCATTTTTTAGAATAAAGTGTATATAACAGCGATATTTTAATTAAAATTAATTAGATTTTATTCCTAGAATTAAACACTACAGAGAAAGTTAACAGCATAAAATCATTAATGTAATTACTTTTAGATTATTTTTTCTCGCCATTAAAAACAAAAGAAATCAAATTAAATATTTGCTCTCNCGTCCGTTTTGCAGGAGGTTTCACTGTATTTGACTAGGGTTTTATTTTTTGATCTCACACAAGCACTTCAAAGAGTAAAATAATAGAAGGAATTGAAAGGCATTAGGATACGAATATTCACGAAAGGAAAAGAAAAAAAAGCAATGAAAGTGTGGGGTAAAAAATAAAAAATCAAGACGATGAACTTTTTTATGCTACAGAAAAAACTTCCAAGTTTTAAAATTTTTTTAAATTAAGAAATATTCTGAAAAATGTTTTCCTTTGAGACTTAGAAATAAATCAGACAAGTAATTTAAACAAATAAGAAAAATAACTGATTTATTCTTACAAATCCGAGCTTTGTAGTTTGAAGTAAATTTTGAAATCTACTTTTAAGTGTGTTTCATTCAGGGGTGACCTTTACTTTAATACTTTTAAATATATAATAATTTTTTAGAGAACATTTTGTTTGAGAGGATAAAATAAATATGCATATATGAAGCTTATATTCATGAAATGATATTTTTGCAATCTCAATTTAAAACAAGCTGGAATAAAATTTTACTAACGTTGTTAGTGCGAAAACTGGTCAAAAAAAGTTCAGAGTCAGCGTGAGATCAACTTTAGGGGAGTTGGTTTTTCACAGGCATGTATCGCGTTAATTGGCGAGAGTGCGGTAATCTTTGATTTCAAAAAAAGTATTCTTTCAAATAGTGTTGATTGTGGTCAAAATGTTTATTTATTTGATTACATCGAAAGGTATTTCTGAAACAAAATAAAAGTATTTTTAGTAGTTTTAATACGAAAAATATCTAGGTTAAGTTGTTGAGTCAAATAAATTATTCACAACATAAATTTGCAGTTACAGGCAAAAATGGCATACTTTGATTTATGAAAATTTTTATAAAACAGTTTTGGGTATTTTTTAGGTCGTGGTAAACCACTCGATCATGATTAGTTACGCGACTCTCATTTTTATTCAGAACTTAGGTTATCTCTTCAAGAATTTTCGCCATCGAAAACCAATCCACTCAGTAGATATGCAGTTTTTTTTGCATTTTCAACTTCTTAGTTTTTAATCTAGAAGACACGACAGCACTTGTTTAAGGAACAAGGTCGCATTCTTGGTCGGAAAGAATTCTTTTAAACGAAACTATTCAGTATTTGCACAAAATAGAGGTGAAAATCTCAAAAGACCTCTCGTGGTTAGCCTGATTCTAATGAAGCCTTGATAAGTTTCTACCAAAGTATAATTTATATCAGCTCGGCAATCTCTGCTGGCAGGGAGCAAAATAAAGTTTAACTATCTATCGATTCTTTCATATGTAGACGTAATTTGTCTCCACTGAGTCATGACGATTTTTTTATCAAAAAGTTGTTTTTATAAAATATACAAGTATACGCTCTCATTTTCGATTTAACACTTAATACTATATATATATATATATATATATATATATATGCACCGAACAGCCATTACATTATGACCACCCTCCATCTATAACAATGGGCTCGCCCAGGTTTTCATGGTTTCTCGCTCATGAACAATGTTTTCATGGGACATATTAGGACCCATAATCCTCATAGAACAATCCCTGACGTCTGTAAACTACTTGAACATAGTTGCAGACCAGGTTCACCCTTTCATGGCAACAGTTTTTTCCTGCGGGGGATGGTGTTTTCCAACAGTATAATGCACTATGTCATAAGGGTCGAATCGTCATGGAGGGTCGAATCGTTCGAGGAACATTCCAGTGACTTTCAAGTCATGTCTTGGCCCCCAAATTCACCTGACCTTAATCCAATAGAGCATTTGTGGTCCTACTTGGAAAACCAAATTCGTGCTGCCACGCTACCCCCTCGCAATGTGAGGG
>NC_092210.1:73621625-73624887 GCF_043381705.1 Parasteatoda tepidariorum | reverse complement strand
ATGAATAAGAGTATATATGTACACACATATATGTACTAATATATGTATCACGATTGTGTATGGAAATTTACTAACTTGAAAATTATTTCATATGAAAATTTGAATCTCGCTTCAAAACATTATTGAAAAAAAACCCCAACTGATTAGCCATAATAGTATAAAACAGGAAAACGGAGAAATTTCATTTTTCAATCACAAAACCAGCATGCATCGAAATAAATTTGCTAGGACTTAACATTTCTAATTGCCACTCTGTGTTGCTTGACATTACAAACGTCAATCATATTCCCATCGCTAAATACAGAGTTTCATTTTATCGAAAAATTCAGTTTATTATTAATAAAATTTCCGAAGATTTCAAGATTAACTAGAGTTCTTAAAATATACCTATGAGATGATAAGGCGATTATGCATGTTCCCATCGTTAGTTTGAGTGCAACCTGCTAAATTTATCACGAAATTATTAACGATATTGATTTATCGTCAATCAAATTATAAAGTAGATCTCTATAATTTTAATTGAAACTGTGTGCTTTATGACATTCAGTCGTGTTGTTATCGCTAAGAGCAGAATCTTTTGTCATATTCTTGCGAATTAAAATTTATCGTCAATCGAAATTCCGACCAATTTTTTTAACTATTTAATTTGCAACTCGAGCCTGAATTAAAATTGTGACTGCATTTCTAGGCTTCACAAAAATATAAGTTTCAAACTATTTTTTTAACAGTAATAAGAAATTTACATCATTTGAAATTTAGACTATCTGAAGTGGGTTAAAAGGTTAACTGGAGTTCTATATTCTAATCGAGTTCTATATTCGCTTAAATAACGTTACCCTGAATTTAAATTTTGTACAAGAGTGCAAAATTTTAATTCAGGTACATGTCGTATCAGAACCAGTTTTTACAGCTTGATTATTAAGAAATTGGTGAAATACATTGATTAACAAACCTACAATTATTTTATGGATAGTTTTTATTAATTATGAATATGGTTGCGTCGAGCATAAATTAAGCTTACCCGGCTCTGTACACCCGGTAAAAAATGCCAGGTCCGGGTATCTAACACCGGGTAGTGAAATTTATTCACCGGATTATAACCGGGTAGTGAAATTTATTCACCGGATTATAACCGGGTAATGAAATTTTGATCAGATCCGGGTAATTACTGGTTACCCACTGCACATCTAGTACAATAAAAAAATTACTAAAATATTAAAAGTATAAACATCAAAACAAAACAAAAAGGTGTAGGCATTTTAAAAGTGTGTTATATAATGTAATGTGATAAAGGATCATTTTCATTATATATTTTCTTTAAATCGTCGTTTTCATTATATATTTTATTTTTTTATTTTAAGGCTTAATTTATTCAGTTCATTAACGCACTTCACTTAAATTGAAATTAAAAAAAATGATCGTTTTAAGTAAAAAAATTAAAAAACAAAAAAATTTGAGTTTATAAATTAAATTTCTACGCGAACGACAAGTTGTTTTTGCTAAGAAGATATCTGTTCATGGCAGCTTATTGGAAAAAAAAAACATGCAGTGCCTTACAAAAACCTTTATTGTGTTCTGAGGAATTTTAAAACATCTTTCTTTGTTTTAAGTTAATATTTATTTTCAATGGTATTTTAATAAATATGTCATACTTTATGAAGACTTGTCTTAGAATTCTCAGAATTTTAAAATGCTGCAGATAACGAGAAAAAAATGTATTTTGAAAGTTATTTCAAGGTAAACATGAAATTCAAATCATTGTTATCACTAGTAAACGAGTTCTTGGAAATTAAGTAAAATAAATGCTCTTATTCTCTAGAACAACTCCACTTTTTTATGAAAGGAATTCATAAGCATATTTACAGCGTATTTTTGAAGCTTTTTATTTACACAATTTATTTTTGATTTAAAGTATGTCATTTTTTTTAAATACTGTTTATTTAAGAATCTAAATTAAAATATTTTTTCTCTTTATGAAGAATCCTTAGAGACACCAATGCTATTTTGGCTGTTCAACATTATGTAATGTTTGGTTTTTCATCTCAAAAATTATAAAACTCTAAAATATGAATGTATTTAATTGAAGGTATTACAGTGAGTGGGATAAAAGATTTTAACATTCTCTGGAATTAATAACTGGTAAGTTTTTAGTACACAATTGAAGACAAAAAATTAACAGTTTTCTACAAGAAAATAGAATAAATGATAGATCAAAGTGCATGCAAAAATATTTTTCATTGATTTATTGTTGATTTGTTGATAAGGACCAGTTTCATCAATACTGTTTCGAAACCATTTACAACTAGTATGGTTAAATGACCATAAATAAAAAACTATATGTTTTTTTAAACCTTTACAGTTATCTTGGTTTTAAAATCATGAAAAAGAAATTCAACAGGACATTAGAGATAGATACGGAGCTGCCATGAAGCTCATGAATAAGAGTACTGTTTTCTAATAGTCCAGGGTAACAAACTGGGGAGTGCAGAGCAATGGGAAATCTTTATGTATTGAAGGGAATCTAGAAAATATTTTGGTATCAACTCTTGGACTCGAATCCTCGTCCTGTCAGTAATAAAATTGACTGATTAGCCCTATAGTCTATAACATGTACCAATCTGCAAAAACTTAGTGGCTTCCTTAGGTGAGCCTAGTTGGTGCGATGAAATTTTAGTTGTTTAACAGTATTAAGTGGAAGCAGTTAATGAACGGCTTTTATCTCAGTTAACAGTTTGAATACCATCTTATATATGATTATTTCACTGTTTTGTTTGAATATGGTAAAATAAAAATAAATTAAATTGTTATTTAACCATTTTTTTCGAGAAATTTCTAACAGTGCAAGTGGGATAGTATTAGCATTTTTTCTTTCTAGAAACATATAATTTATATTTTGAATCCTATTTATCGAATAATTCTTACAGTTTCTTAAGTGTCACTTTTAATATCCTTCACTAGTTGGTCCCGCAATAAGCTGACCGTAAAAACACTGTTCTCAGTAGAACATCGAAGTCAAGTATCACTGTCTGCGGTCAGTAAGCTGGTGGATGACCACTTTGATCAACCTGCGCAGAGACCTAGGTAGTGCGGTATCAGTCTTCGTTAAACTGTTCTGTTGTAAAGTGCTCGACTTAACACCCAGGTTATCAGGCTACCAAAGAGGAGGAGTCAATGGATCAAAATTGTGACATCACGTTTTCAGATCATCCTCAGATGTTTCCCAGACCGTCACCAATAGCCCATTGTGCAGCTCTAGTTCCGA
>NC_092210.1:73547957-73621088 GCF_043381705.1 Parasteatoda tepidariorum | reverse complement strand
TTTCACTGTAGAAAATTCTAAACCTGTGCATTTCAATATTAATTTGAAATTGCAAACAGTTCACATATTTTTCTTAATCACACTATTCTAAATTTCAGTTGTTGAGATTAGTAACTGTTGTAAGTTTTGTTTTAAAGTCTTTCCCACCAGAGGGCTAAAACCATGCACTGTAAAACAATATGAAATAATACTGAACGCCTGATGTAAAGCATCGGCTTCGATGAAGTTAATTTTGTGAGAATTTTATGATAATTCGGTGATAATTCACCCGATTAGACATATGATGCTGACTACGTGCTAGTGCGCGCCGAAGCCTATCAATTAAAACGTATTGGCGTTTTATATAATATGGATTAGCCATATGATGCTCACTACGTGCTCTTGCGCGCCGAAGCCTATCAATTAAAAATGAAAGCTGTTGCCAACACGAGAAAAGAAATATCATCGGTTTTATTGATACATACGTATCAGCGTTTTATATAATATAGATAGATAGATAGGTTAGCCATATGATGCTCACTACGTGCTCTTGCGCGCCGAAGCCTATCAATTAAAAATGAAAACAGTTGCCAACGTGAGAAAAGAAATATCATCGGTTTTATTGATACATACGTATTAGCGTTTTATATAATATAGATTTTATCATAATTAAAAAGTGTTAATTAATCTTGAAATAAAATTAATCTTGATTTAATTTATCCTTATTATACAATAAACCTTACCCATGAAAACTAAAATAAATAATAAAAGTATGATGAATTTAAAGCTGAAACTTACCTTTAACTTCACCCAATTTATGAGCTATTATATTCTGTATCAGTTTGTTTACTACAAAATACATTAATACGTCTTATTATATGCTTATTTAGTTCAAAATTTTTAATTAAATTCCATAAATGTCATATTTATTCATACTTTTCTTAAGAGCTATATTTTTCATCCCAATGAGATACTTGGAAGTGACGTAGTGTGGGTATCTCGATCCTGATTGGTGGTTGAAACGTGGCATTTTTTTACGTTATTTACTGTTTTCTCCATTCTATTTCGAGAAAGCTAAGCATTCATTCTGTTAAGTGATACGTTCTATCTTCTTTTACAAAGATTCTTTCACAAGTTCTTTTAAATTCTTTCACTAGATATTTCCTACTTAACACAAAGACTGTCACGAAATAATGCAGAACATAAACAAAATAATTATGCATCGAAGTTGCCAGGTGCACGAAGCAAAAATATATCACACTTACAATGAAAAACAAATAAAAATAATAAATCTAAGTTAAGTAAAAGACGCAGAAGAGAAATAATTATATATTAACAAATTTGATGTGCGATGCGGCGTTGTATTTAATTAACTTCACGTTTATTAACATTCTAACTTAAGTGAAGAGACTAAGTTTGACTTTAGCAGGCCATCTTGTTCATAAACCATCAGCTGGCACTGAAGTCATAGGTCACATATGACAGTGTATCAGTGATCTCCTTCTTCTCGTGTTGAAAATAGCCAATTAAAATATTTTTTAAGTACAAATTCTCTTTAAAAACTGGGGTGTAATATATATCTGAATTTGATGCGAATGATAAAATCACTGCCACCAAAGTAACCACCACATTTTTGTTGCATTCAGTTGCTAAAATTTATAATTATATTAAAATAAGATACGCATAAGAAAGTGTCAGTAACATCAATGTATAGACGTACAAATTCTTTTTAAAAACTGGGGTGTAATATATATCTGAATTTGTACTATGGTAATATTATGGTAATAGGTGCGAATATCAACTATACAAATATCGCCCTTCAATGTAAGTACTGTTGTAATAAAAACATAATGCCATATAATACTATAAATAATCCTGTTTTTGGAAGCTTAGGATGAACTTCAAAATTCTCATTGATCAATCTAATAACTTAAAACCACCTAGAAGCGCAACAAATAATAAATGAATACATAATTGGAGTTCGTAATAATCAATGGCGTCAACAATTTTGGCGATTTTTTTTATAGTTTCAGGAAATGAATAAGTACTTGGCTTTACAATTTTGCTTTTTAGTGCATAACGTATTCTTGTATTTTACTTACCCCTGATTTTAAATGATTAAGTTTCACAAGAAAACCCTTTCAAATGGGTAATTGTAAACAATATAACCTCATGGTTTCAGACAACTGTTAAAAGAATAACTCGGTGACATCATATCGCTCATGGGCTGCAATAGCGGCACTACTCAAAAAAACATGTTTTGAGATAAGTGGGTTCAAAGTTTTCACTGCTAAGGATAATGCACAGGAAATGCTTTAGTTAAGTAAGTATTGCAAGTATTGCTGCTGAAAGAATGTGTATTTTCAGATTTACACATGTTCTTAGTCCAAAAAAACGGTAAAAATATACTTGAGGATGCCCCTTGGCGAAATTGGTGACTTATGCTTGGCACCATTTCTGTTTACGCGGAACACCGTGGTAACTGGAATGGCGGCCAAAACATAATGATATTTCAATAAAACATTAGAAAATTGAACAAAACATCAGCCAAAACTTTATAAAATTGCAAATAACCCAATATAAGCAAAATTAATAAACCCAATAAAATGCATTTTGAATCGAAACAAAAATTAATGGACTAAGCACAGAAAGAAAAGGAAAAAAAAAAAACAACTCACTTCTTCATTAAGCTTGAATATCATCAGTTTTAGGTATACAGAATATTCTAATAGCAATTAGATACTGTCTAAATTTATCATGTCTGTGTACCTCCATCGCCGAATAAATTCGGCAAAAAAAGAATCGAAAATTTCGTCTGTGGTAACGGATTAGCTGTGAAATTTTTTCCTAAAGTCCCTTTTTGTGACTGCCCACATACCTTCGATACTTTACCAGTCGGTTTCCAACGTAGAACTAACGGACCTCGGAAATTACATATACCGTTGAACATTTAAAAATAACGCTGAAATTTAAACCAATCAGAATCTCGATTGGGTTTCAACATCACCCAGCTTGGAGATCAATCGCGATCACAACTTGGCGGGAATCAAAGGGGCACCCTCAAATATAGTCTACCCTAAAATACTAAAAGTTAACTAGGACAAAACATTTATTACAAATAAAACAGGTAAGAACTAACGACAAGCACAAAACACAAACGTTCCATGAAAATTATATACAAGTCAACTGATGCCACTCATAGCTTTTAGAAATAAAGTAAATAATGTCGCGGTGGCCAAGATTATAATTTTCTACACTGTTTAAGTATTCGCGATTGCAACGAACTATAGGGGGCGTTGTTGTATGAGACGCATACCTGCGATTTCTACATGAACCGTCATTCAGTTACTCTGGNGGTGGATGACCACTTTGATCAACCTGCGCAGAGACCTAGGTAGTGCGGTATCAGTCTTCGTTAAACTGTTCTGTTGTAAGGTGCTCGACTTAACACCCAGGTTATCAGGCTACCAAAGAGGAGGAGTCAGAGGATCAAAATTGTGACATCACGTTTTCAGATCATCCTCAGATGTTTCCCAGACCGTCACCAATAGCCCATTGTGCAGCTCTAGTTCCGACATAAATTAAGTTAAACCTTCCAATACCTATCTACCTAGTACCTAAGTCAAAAGTTACTAGCTGTAACTTTTGACTTGAATATGTTTTCCAAATATATGCGTAAAAAAGAAAATATTAAATTTGAAAGAAATTATTATTTAAATCTCATATTTCCTGGCAGAAATCTAACATCAATTTATATAATTTCAATATAGATTTATTTTAATTACAATATCAATTTCAAAGGCTAATTTTTGTATCTTCCTTCAGTTTTTCGAAACTTTATTTTAGATTTTCGGGACTTTCAGTAAAATACAACAAATATATTTAAGCACATTAAGTACAAAATAAGCTTCGAACATAAAAAAATAAAAGTTTAGCAATAATTTGTTTGTAAAATGCTAAGGTAAATACTTACAGTATTTCACTAAATATACTGTAGAGTAAAAACAAGTCGAGTTAAAGAAACTAAATCAAAAAGGAAGAAACGCACAATAATTAATAATTTTATCATAATTAATAAGTGTTAATTAATCTTGAAATAAAATTAATCTTGATTTAATTTATCCTTACTATGCAATAAACCTTACCTATGAAAACTAAAATAAATAATAAAAGTATGATGAATTTAAAGCTGAAACTTAGCTTTAATTTCACCCAATTTATGAGCTATTATATTCTGTATCAGTTTGTTTACTACAAAATACATTAATATGTCTTATTATATGCTTATTTAGTTCAAAATTCTTAATTAAATTCCATAAATGTCATATTTATTCATACTTTTCTTAAGAACTATATTTTTCATCCCAATGAGATACTTGGAAGTGACGTAGTGTGGGTATCTCGATTCTGATTGGTGGTTGAAACGTGGCATTTTTTTACATTATTTACTGTTTTTTCCATTCTATTTCGAGAAAGCTAAGCATTCATTCTGTTAAGTGATACGTTCTATCTTCTTTTACAAAGATTCTTTCACAAGTTCTTTTAAATTCTTTCACTAGATATTTCCTACTTAACACAAAGACTGGCACGAAATAATGCAGAACATAAACAAAACAATTATGCATCGAAGTTGCCAGGTGCAAGAAGCAAAAATATATCACACTTACAATAAAATACAAATACAAACAATAAATCTAAGTTAAGTAAAAGACGCAGAAGAGAAATAATTATATATTAACAAACTTGATGTGCGATGCGGAGTTGTATTTAATTAACTTCACGTTTATTAACATTCTAACTTAAGTTAAGAGACTAAGTTTGACTTTAGCAGGCCATCTTGTTCATAAACCATCAGCTGGCACTGAAGTCATAGGTCACATATGACAGTGTATCAGTGATCTCCTTCTTCTCGAGTTGAAAATAGCCAATTAAAATATTTTTTAAGTACAAATTCTCTTTAAAAACTGGGGTGTAATATATATCTGAATTTGATGCGAATGATAAAATCACTGCCACAAAAGTAACCACCACATTTTTGTTGCATTCAGTTGCTAAAATTTATAATCATATTAAAATAAGATACACATAAGAAAGCGTCAGTAACATCAATGTATCAATGTACAAATTCTCTTTAAAAACTGGGGTGTAATATATATCTGAATTTGATGCGAATGATAAAATCACTGCCACCAAAGTAGCCACCACATTTCTGTTGCACTCAATTGCTAAAATTTATAATTATATTAAAATAAGATACACATAAGAAAGTGTCAGTAACATCAATGTATCAACGTACAAATTCTCTTTAAAAACTGCGGTGTAATATATATCTGAATTTGATGCGAATGATAAAATCACTGCCACAAAAGTAACCACCACATTTTTGTTGCATTCAGTTGCTAAAATTTATAATTATATTAAAATAAGATACACATAAGAAAGTGTCAGTAACATCAATGTATCAATACGATACAATGTATTATTACTTGACAGGAATAGCCTGGTTGGTAGGGCGTTGGACTTCGGTTGGTAGGGCGTTCGTGAGAATGTGGATCTAGGATCCAAGCGGCTGAGGAATCCCCGCGTATTGAATGGTAACTGGTGCACTTTAAATCTGTCAGGGTCGAAAAATCCTTCAAGTTCCCATGACCAATCAATACCTCTAGGGGTACTGATCCGGGAGTACATTTGTCTTCTGTCTCGGGTTCAAAACTGCAAGGCTACGGAGTTGAACATTGGTAATCATAAACTCAAATTCGCGTCGGCTACGCAACGATGATTATGAAATAAAATAAAAATGTATTATTACGATAGAAAATAAAGTAAGAATCCTTCATTTAGAATGATATGTTCATTAATTTTCAAAATAAAACTAGTTTGTAAATCCAACCTTCACAAAAATAAAATGAAGACGAATTCTAACAAGGCTTAAAGGAATCGATGTGGATAGTTAATTATTGTTTATTTATTAATATACATAATTTTGATTACTGTTATACATGCTAAAATTATTTAATACGGTTCACAGAGATATGAAAAATAAAATATAATTATCTCTATTACACAATTAACATACAAATCTATTTTGATGACTATCAGCAAATCATTCATGTAACAAAGCACTAATAATTGTAGTCTCGCCGATTAATTCTTACTTAGAAACGTTAACTTCTGGAGATAAAAAAAAATCATGCCAATGCATTGGTGCTTTAGGAAGGAAAAATAATTCTCGTATTGCGAAAATGAATGAGAGTTTCGCGAAAGCTTGAGGTTCGCTATTATAAATGATTGGATTATTTTTCGGTAATTAGATACTATCGAGAGTTTCGCTACTATAAGTGATTAGATTTCAATTACACCCCTTAAATCGTATATGAAGGCACCATTTGGGGAATAAAGTGTTTTTTCACCAAATTGTTTGGACTGTCAACCTAGTTTTCCGGGAGATATAACACTACAATTTTTTCAGTGTATAACAAATGCTTTTGGACCATTATTAGAAGTTAAAGGGTGAATAATTTTCTAATTTCAAGATAGTGATAATGCAGAGGCAAAAAGGCGGGATGTTGTACTTCACGAAATATGAATTCTTTTTGTGGAATCAATTGATAAGATGGTCATAGAATATTTAACATCAAACAAGTTACAATCTTCTTATTGAAATCATCTGAATCTTCTGATTAATTTTGTTCTTACTGATTGATAAAATAATATTTATTGTGGTCGATTATTTGCCAAGTAATTTTAATCTTCTTGTGGGATCGATTTGACAATCTAATCATGCATGGTTTTAGTTGTATAATAAAAATATTTAGGTTCTAATGAGATTTTGAGAAATCCGTCAATTGTTTAAATGATTAAATGACTTTAAAGTGATTTCATTGATGAATTTTTATTTTTATTTTGATGCTAGAAATATCGTTATTGTGTGTCAGCTGTGTTTATAAATTACACCTAGTTTGCAGAATTTGAAAAGAAAAAAAAACATTTAAAAGTGATCAGATATCAATTAAAATATACTTTTAGTTTTACCTAATTAAAGACAGTGTCCCGTGCGCTGCAAATCTTAAAATATAATTTTAATTTTTTTAAAGAAAAATTTCATGAATAGGTTCAGAACAAATTTTATTTGACATTATTTCAAAAATGCATATTTACACAGAAAAATAGAACAAAATGAAATTTTTTTTTTAAAAAATTGCAGTTTAAATTTTATTTGTTGAATTTGCTTTAAGTATCATTTGACGTAGATCTTATTAATCACTAAAAATTCAAACCATTTGAAAAAAGAATTGTTGAGGAAGGAACGTTTTTAATGACATGCAATTAGGTAATTACACTAATTAATGTGTAATTAGGTAATTATATTAAATAAATTAGGTTATTACATCTTCATGAACTCCCAATTTTTCTTTATATCTTTGCGTATGAAGTACCTTGAATATGCGTCGTTCATTGAAAAATAATTAGGTTTCCAGCATCAATACATATGATGAAATATTAAAATAAATAAATTCCATTTATAAGATTTTAAATATCTACTATCCCCTTAATGAGAAAATAAAATATTTAGATTGAATTGTTTAAATGATTAAAATGTATAATTAACCAAACTACATTGAATAAAAGTCTATATCATTAAAAAAAGAAGTTTTAAAACACTTTCGGTTTTTAATTAATAAAAATCATTGATAGAAACACACGTGAGTGCAGTTTTTACTCTAATTGGCATATACTAAGACTCAAGAAACAATGTTCGTCTCTTATGTAATATACCGCTAGATGGCTATAGACTGGAATAAGATCTTGTTCTTTAAATAGAAGAAGTACCTCCCAAGCAATGAATTAGGCTTGCTGAACCATCAATGAAGATTTATTTCTTTTCTCCGATGAGGAAACAAAAATATCTTCTTAATTACATTTTCTCTTGGGAAATTTATAAATGGTCTCTTCCATCGTAACAAGATTCTACATAATTTCATCATTAGTTATTTCCAAAAAGGCGAAGACGATTTTATTTATCTTTGTTTTGTCATAAATGAAAAGCAAAATGATTTATGTGTAGCAAAAACTTTACCCTTTATTCTGCACAAAGTACGAAATTGCAGATGAAAACAGGTTTCTTTGATCATTGTTTAAAATAAAATATGAAAGATAATGCGCTTAATATAAATAGCAAACATTCAGAGTTAAATATTATTTTGTATAGTTTTATTGTACTGAAATATTGATCTTTTATATATGGTAGTATTCTCATAGTACTCATATTTGAATTGTACAATTGCGCGTGCACATATACAATGCATATTTAAAAAAAAAAAACTTTTAACTTGCAAATGTACATTGTAGGATTTCTCTTGCCAGAAATATCTCTTTATATATATTAAAAAATCGTAAGAGCCACTGCTTTTTCGTGTGCTCAGAGTAGGGGGACATTTCAACTACCATGTCCACAGCGCTGGTTACCAATAAACTGTAAATCAGTAGTGTAGAAATGGAGAGTAAGCTCTCTGAATTTGATGTTAGAAAATGAGGCCTTAACCTTAAAAAGAAAGTGAGGGAACACTTTATTTTAAAATAACAGTAGGTCAAGCATTCGTATATGCACTCTATAACAAAAAAAATCGACCCACAAAGAAGGAGTTGTCCGATTGAAACGAAAATTGGTGGACATGAAGACAATGTACAGAATAGTAAATGATTAAAATTTCAGAACAATTGAATAATTTATTGCAGAGTTACAGTAACAAGTTCAATAACGTGTTGACCCGCCTCTAGCCTGGATATAAGCTGCCACACGGCGTGGCATTGACCGATAAACCTCCCGGATGGTCTCTTGCGGTATTTCCTGCCAAATTCGATCCAATTGTCGAACGAGGTCATCAACNTAACATAACAAAGAAGAGAACTCCTGTTAAAATTCATAGTGTTCCACCTTTTGTTAGAATTCACATAAATATTTTTTGTAATTCAAAAAACTATCTTAACTATTAAAAAATGTACATCTTCTAGATTCCGAAATTGTGTCATTTTTGATTTTACGATAATTTTGAAAATTTAGTCACTCAGGACCACTTTTCGTGGAATCGCCCACTACAGACTATACGTCCCCAGTCGGCATCATTCCAGCCTTATCGAGCGTCGATTTTGCGCGTCTTAGTGCGTTCTTGGTGCGTCGGTTTTTTTAGTAATAGAGTGTATTTTAATGAATGTGGTTTAATCTAGATAGCAATAATGTAAAATAGTTACACCAAGATAACGCACATTCACACCATTCATCAATTGTTTTCGCTTCCAAAGGGCGTACTTCGGATATCGCCAGTAAGTTGTTTATAATCGATTTCGATGTGTTTGTTAGCATGTGCTTGTTATTGTGTTTCCATTAGGTTTTGTTATTGCTTATATATCTAAGTTCTCATCTTGTTTTTTTAATCACCACCCTCTTTGCAAGTCAAAAAGTTGTCTTGGTGTAACTCCATTTTAAGTTTAATATTCTTTGTTATGATGCATTTTTAATACCGATAACTCTAGACTGAAGAATATAAGTTGAAATAGGTTTAGAGACCAATGTATTTACACTGGAAACGTTTTTTGAATCCATTTTAATGAAAATTAACTATATTTCAAATTTTTAAGAATTTGCATACAAATAAATGCAACTTATCACTAGCAGTTTAAATTAAGTGCTTGAAAAAATTATTATTTTTCTTATATTTTATAAAATAATGTGAAATTAGTTATCTCATTTAGAAATATAATCAGTTCAACCTGCATAATTCGTCTGTGTTTTTTTAGTATAGCTAATACTAAAAGAAATATATTTCAAAATCTAATCATATATAGTTTTATAAGTTAAAAATTAGATATTTGAAGTTAATTATATTTTGATATTATTCCCTTTGAATGATTAAAAAAATAAAACACACACACATTGCACATAAATTAACTTTAATGCATTTAAATGTTTTATGTTAAACGAGATAAAAGTAAGAAAAAAGCAGGCAAAAGCTTACATACTTCAAAATTCTTGAATAATAAATTTCTAGCTTTAAAAAATGAGTGTTTAATTAAGTTGAAGCATCAGTCTTTCAAGCAAGGATTAGGAAAGACGAGGAATTAAAAATTTCATATTCATACAAATATCAATGGGTAATCTGAATAAATAAATTTGAATTCTGCAATATTTTTTTTATATTATCTTTAAAAAACTTATTATTTAAGAGAAATAAGTTTAAGAAGCAACATTAGTAGAGTTTATTTCAGTATGTTTAGAATTGTAAATAGTTTTTAAATACCAATATTATGAATTTGGATGCGTTATCAGTTTTAATTTCATCTACAATTTGCTTGTAACCCTCTTGAAACTCTCGTGCCACTAAAATACGTGTAAAATTACAAGCGCTCTCCTAAAGGTCTTCACCGCCCTCTAGGAGCGATAGCACTAACGATGGAAACCTATGGTCAATTCGCGTAATGCAAATATATATTTAGTTGTGTAATAGGGATAATTATATTTTAATTCTTTTACATCTGTTTTAAAATAATATGTGAAATAATAGTATCAGTATAAAATAAATATATGTTTTAAGTAGTTTCCTAATATTTAAATCTTTCCCGCTTCTGTTTTTTTAAGCCTAATTCAAACTCTCGCTCCCGTGAAAATGACGGGGAGAGGTTTCGCCCTCTATTTCTCGCTCCCGTGAAATTTCCGGGCTGGAGTGTTCAGTAGTAACGCTCCACTAAAAGTAAAATAATTAATTTCTTTTTCCCAGAAAACATTTTATTTCTCATTTTAAACACCAGATGGCAGAACCAGAATATTTTTAAGGTAATTGTAGGTAGTTAGTTTACTTTAAATTACATGTCAGCGCTAATCGAATACATGTATTTGGCAAAAAAGGCACTTTTATGTCCGTTTTCTTGAAAATTACGCGATTGTTAAGGGATTAATATTCTCCCTGTGCTATGCGCATGTTTGATTTACAAACTAATCATATAAGAATTAATGCGTGTATGTTTAATAAGCTAACTTATTTTAAATTCTGCCCTAAAAACGAATTTACTGACTGATGTGTATCATATCTTGTTATTCATAAATGGTGTTAAATGTTAAATGTTGTTAGATGTATGATGTTATAAAATGTTAATTAGTGTTAAATGTTGATTTATATAAAGAGAAGTCTGTTGCTTGACATTAATTAGTTTATCTTAGCAATTTTTAGACTTGTTTAATTTTCTTACCACTATCTTTTTTAAAATATTTTTCATTTTTTTTGTATTGTTGCTTCATCTCATAATTGACATTATTTCATTAATTTAAGAAAATCAACGACTCAGATGCAAAATTTGAGATGAAAACCATGAAAACCTCCCTTCAGGCTAACCTCCCAGTGTTAGCCAGAAAGCAAGGGGACTCTAACCCATGATCCGTCTACCACTGAGGATATTTTACGTCAACACTGTGGTTAGTGTGAGCCGGGGGCGTAATTCGTATCAACCAGCCGTCTCTGAGATTCGAACTCGATTCACCTCATTAAGAACCGAACATTTTATCCTCTGAACCACCATTTCCCTCTATGAAATATTTAGCTTATTTCCCTCTCAAAATTGCTGTTGAACATTTTTAGCGAATATATAAATACAAATGGTGAAACTTAACAACTCAAAGAATTGCTATTCATTAATAAAATGAAGAACACTTATTAAAACCTTATTAAAAAAATTGTAATTTCAACAAATTTTGAAAATTTTCAGTTTAAGTAATAAAATTAAGATTTTTTGCTCTTTTTATTTTATTTTTTATTTTTATTTCTTATTTCTTTTCAATTTTTTATTTCCTTTACTTTATTTTATGACAAACTAGAAGAATTTTTGTAAAATGAATAAAATAACTTAAACTTTCTTTCTCAAGTTCATCTCCTCTACAGAATTGGATTCCTTTTATTTAATTTCTTTTGATTGTTTGCCTTTTCTTTTCATGTTCCTTTTTATTTTTGGGCAACCAATTTCCTTTTGTAAATACCGTTGATAGATGCGTGCGAAAATCTATTTTATTTTTTGTGTACGCTATTTATTTGAGCTACAGTAGAATTACGTTACCCCAAATAGTAATTTTTATAGTATGATTTTTCTTTAAAAGGAGGTCACAAATTTTAAATTTTAAAAAAAAGTCAATAAATAAAGTAAGATTTTTTATGTAAATTAATATGAACTAAAGGTGTGTAGAATGAATTTTACCTAATGTAAAACTATTTCTTGCATAAATTATATTTATAAAATGCATAGAAATGTATTTTTAAGTAAAGAACAAAACATAAATCTCTTCTGAGAGCCAAGAAATAGCACTTAATAGCTTTACTATAGTGTAAAATATTCTACCATTGTTCAGTTAATTAATGAGAATTAGTATGTAATTATTAAAAATATTTTCCTTTTGTTTTAAGTTGTTTTTGCGCAAAATATTATTTTTTACGTGTATATGAAATATTATTGATTTTGGAAAAGATTTCGTTAGAAACAGTGAAAGTGCAAAATATAAAACTTAAATTAATATTACCGGTTTCCTGGTAAACTATTACAATCAGACTTTTCATTGGGATCATATCTTTCAGATTAAGGTTAGTTGCATATTTTTAGGTAAAAAAAAAACGTTTTTCTGTCGGAAATAAGATATTGAGGAACAGAAAGTTTTTGAACAGAATTTTCTAAACTGAAATACCATTTGATTAACTATTTATCACATTATAAGAAATTTTTGTTAAATTTAGAATTGATTCTTATTTTATACAGAGAATTTCATTCTTTAAGAAGAAAGCCGAGTAATTGTAACGAACTTTAACAAAATTAGCAGAGTTGGCCGTTAATTTATACAAATATTACATGATTTTTAACTCATCCTGGTAGACGATTTTATAAACCAAGTGCTTTTAAAGAACTCGAATTTTTTTTCGTTTCCAAGTTTCTCTTAAACTCCAAGCGTTAAGTATTTAACTTTCAGAATAGCTTTCATTTTTGTAGCTTTTTTAAGACATTGTTGGTAATTTTTATTAAAATTTAAAATAAAAGTTTCGTTTAGGATCAAATTAAATTTACAATTGCGCATCCAATGTATGCTCCTTTGAAACTTGCAAAAACTTATTCCGAAAAACCAACCAACCTTTCTACAACAGGAATCTTTATAAAAAATTTGGGAAGAAAACTATGAAAGGAAAAATGCATTTCACCCTAAAGCATAATATATTTTAAAAAAGAAGATTTTTTAGGAGAATTCATAGTTGAATTGTTAGCTTTTGGCAAGAAGAATTGCTAAATGCTTTTCCCAGCCAAAATTTACCACTTTCCAATAATGCTAGGGAATCAAATAGATCCAAGCACAACAAAAAAAAGTAACTGAAGAAAGATTTAGTTAAGGAAATTTTAAAATCTGCATCTTCTCATTCTAGAAAAATTCTAGAACAGATTTCTATTTATGAATACTTTATTTAAGTCATGAACAGAAAATTTTCTTTTAAAATATATGTTTTTAGAAACACAAATGAACAATCTATTCCATAGATTTCTCATGTTTATCGTAAGGAATAACATCGGTCCGAGTAATGGTGAGAAATTTTATTTAAAAAATACCATTTTTTAGCATTATTTAATTTTACAATTTATATTATATGAAAGTTGAAACAGAGTAAATTAATGTATGTTACATGATTTTGCGTCTAACTATTTTTTTTAATGTACCGAATTTCTTTCAATTAGAATTTAAAGTTAAAACTCACTTTTAACAATATTTAAACTGGATCGATAGTTTTTTTTCAAAACTAAATATTCAATGCAGATGCTATTTATATTTATTGTAAAACAGAAACATTAGTAAAACCCTTAATGAGAAATTGTATTTAAATAATTTATAACAGCATTTAAAGGATTTGAAATAAATCGAAAATACTGTGAGGAAAGATCTTCTAAGTATGTGACGTCATAAAATGTGTGGCTGAATAGATGGGAGAAACTGGAATAGCATAACTTTATGTGTCTACTAGTCTTGTGCTGTGGTAGTGGTTGCACGCTAGATGGTTTTCCCACTGTTTGACAGATGCCAACACAAAATGATATGGTTGCATCTTTCAATGAAAGGGAAGTTTACTAATAAAGTTATTTTCAAGAAAAATGTGTTCTTTCATTGGAATTACTTGAAAACTAATTCTTGTGAATTTCTTCGACAATGAGTAGCTTAGTCTTCTTTTGCCAAAGTATTTTGCTAAATATACACACAAATTACACATAAATAACGAATTTTAATTTATGTTTTATAGCTTACAAATTTAGTTAAAATTTAAAAGTCACACTCTTTTCATAAAACAAGTTTTTATATTGTAAATTTAAAATTCTTCCAAAAATTGCGTAAAATTATGTAATTGTATTTCAATAAACTAAAGGAATTTTTCCTCTCTGTGATTTTTATTTCCCAGAGAATTTTAAAAATATATAACATCAGTTTATATTTTGTGCTTTGTATTTATAAATAAAACACTTAATAAAAACAATTAAAATGTCTATATTGGCAATTAAATTCGTAACAAATTTAATTTGTTTGCGTGGCACCATTGTAATGAAAATTAACTTCTGTAGTCACTGCTAACTAGTTTTTAATAATTATAACAAATAATAAACACATAATCAAAAATGTGTTTCAAGCAGTATGCGAATTCGAGAACTATAAAATTAATCATAAATTGATAATAGAGGGATAATAATATAGCAAGATAAAATGCATGTCATAGGCGCGCTTAAGACTGGATTGAAACTTTGCATACTTAATAACATTCTTTATGTTCATGGGCACGATATTTTATTCAAAACGTCTAAAAATTCAACGGTATATATATAATTTTTTTTTTCAATTTGATTACTTTTTTATTGCATTTATAAATCCTCTGTATTCATACTATTATTTTTATATTTTGAAAATATGTTTTGTTTAATTAGCCGCAATTTTGTTAAAATGAAAGAAATAGAAATCTAACTTTCTGTTAATTGATGAACTTAGAAATGAGTGCTAGTCACCATCAATCATACTCGTGATCAATTTCAGAGAATTAATTTATTACTTATTTTATATAGAGCTTAGTTAAATTAATGTGCAAAATGTTTCGTTAAAACTACCTTTAACATTCATTTTCAGAATTTTTATCAAAATTGAAGAATATACACATATAGCCTTGACAAGACCTAAACGTTATAGAAATTTGACAAATCACAATTAAGAAAGGCGGAAGGAACAGGTTGATTGCCGGCTCAAAATTTAATTCTAAATTTTCCTTTAACTCGTCTTAGTCGTCGCCGCAATTAAGCAGAGTTTAATTTAGAAAAAATTCATCTTTCACAATCGTGATTTGTAAGACATCAATAGCATTTTTTTCACCTAAATATTATTTTGCAACCTCCGAAGGCCATTAACTTGAGTTTTACTTAATAATGTTGTGTTATTTTTCTTTATCTGTCAATATTATGTAACTTTTCAATCATTTTCCACCAACAATAATTTTCAAATGCACTAAAAACAGAAATGTTGTTTACTTGTTAAAACTTAGCAAAACTTTTCAGAGAGCAAAATTCGTAAAAAAGATTGTTTCTGAAATAATATTTTAGTTTATTTATATCTTCTTGCGCAGGATTTTTCCGGATGAGATCTAAGACATTATTTCTTTTTAATGAGCACAAGAAAAGCATAACAAAGGAAGAATGGGCTTTAATTTTATTCTTCACATTTCCTTCAACCGCTCCTAATTGCAGTTTTTTTTTCCTTTCATTTTCGTTTTTTTAAGCTAAAAGTTTTGATACTCTTCAAACACAATACACTCAAGGAAAGTTTTTTATTGTAGAAATATTTTAATAATTGCACAGAAACAATAGTTTTTCTTCATATTGAGTTTTATACGCTCTTCAGAGCTTTCTTTCCAGTAATTTTAATGCTTTTGATGTACATTCTTACAAATGTAGATTTAATCACAATTTATATTCTTAACGAGCACTGCCGCTTAAAAAATCTCTGAGCTTTAGTATATGTTCTTGAGAGAATTTGTACCGGTCGTTCACCCGACAGTCGGTCGCCCGACAACTTGAATGTTCACAAACAACTCATTTGCCCGACAATTTATTCTCCTGACATGTACAGTAAGCAAAAAAAGAAAGAAAAAAAAACCCAGGCAAAACTGAATCATTTTTGATCTAATGATCGGATCTTCATGTTCTAGGTCTCAATCTCAAAGGTTCGAAAAGGTGACCTCAAATATGCTAATTAATAAGTGCAGACAATATTTTAAGTTACGATATCAGACACAAAAACGTACTTTTTCTGAATAAATATACTTTATTTGTCAAATTTGGATTTCAGACCCCCAAAATTTAGGGGGTAGCCTCAATCTGGGAAATGTGGTCCCCACTGTTTGGTCAGGAGAGCGGTCAAAAGTTTGAATCCTTCAATGTTAATTTTGTTGTTTTTTTTGTGTATTTCGCCATATCTTGAGAACTTTTAAAGTAAATAGTAAAATTCTTGCGTAGAATTATAAAATTTGTTTATCCAAAGATGA
The DNA here is from genome assembly GCF_043381705.1 of Parasteatoda tepidariorum. Lineage (NCBI taxonomy): Eukaryota > Metazoa > Arthropoda > Arachnida > Araneae > Theridiidae > Parasteatoda > Parasteatoda tepidariorum. Next base: position 73,604,526 of record NC_092210.1, on the reverse strand, counting down.
TTCCATACAAAAAGTAACTTTTTGTAAATATTTATCGTTTTTTAATATTTTTTTTAAATAATTGTCGAAAAACTTTTGAATCCTGAGGTATACACTTTTTACATCGTTTAAAAAATTGAAATTATATACAGAGAAATTTAAAACTTGAGCGAAATCGGGCGAAGATAAAATTGAATTTTAAATTTTTACTACTTTTTGGAAATTCTATTTCTCCCGAACTATTCGACTGATTTCACTCAAGTTTTGTATTTTTTTGCTACATACAATTATATTCTTCAAAATTATGCAAACCTTACAATTCAAGGTTCGACCATTATTAAATAAAACGATAAAAAAAATATTTATAAAATTTATTTTTTCACAGATTATCTTTGAATAATTGAATTTTATAATCATGTACACAAAGTTTTCAATTCGTTAAAAAAGTTCTCGAGATATAGAGAAATACTCAAATTAACAATAAGAAGTCCAAACTTTGGAGCTCTTTCCTTGCCAAACTATTGGGACCAAATTTCCTAGATTGTGGATTTTGGATTTTTGTTATTCAGAGAAAGTACATTTTTGGGTCTTATTTCATGATTTAAAATATCGTCTGCATTTATTAATTAGCATATTTGTGGTCACCCTCTTGAGCCATTAAGATTGAGTCTTAGAACATGATGATCCGATTATTAGATCAAAAGTTATTCAGGGTGGTCCGTTTTTTCTTTTTCGTGCTGTACATTTGTCTGAAAATATATTTTCCTGACCGACACGCTTTCTCAATATTTCTGGTTTGAATGGAAAAGAACTATAAGTTTTCTGTTGGAATTGTTTAACGTTTTAATTAAGGCTGGGCTAATGATGGTAAGAAAGTGTAAGACTGATATTTAATGACTGTTTATCTTTTAAATCTTCCACTCTTCTTATACAGACTTCTATTACAGACTTCTGCCTACTGGTGCTCCGGTCCTTGGACTAACTGAAGTTGCACATTTCCTCACCAATGACTTCGTTGACTTTTGCGGAGGAGTGGAAAACACCTCCAACCCATAATTGGTACAAGGGATCAAACAAGGGAGGATTGACCTCCCGTGTGACAGACGTACCCGGACTGTTCTATCAAGGCTTGCTAGTGGTCACATCAAGTGCCTCACTTTCAACGAGGGCAGGAAAACCTTCGTCACCTGCACCAAGTGCCAAATTCATCTGACTTCTCCTGAGCACCTCTTGGATTGCATGAGACTCTCAAAGAACGAACTTCAGTCAACGAACTCGTGGATCTTGTCTGACTCCGTCACACAGAGAGGATAAGCAACAACAGCAACTCTTCCTAAACTCGGGAACTTCAAGAACTATAGTTAATCCTGGGTAGCATTAAAAGCTTTTCTTTCATCCTTTTTATGTTTTAAACTTTTATTTTTTTATTAATTTTGGTTTATTTATTCAATTTTTGATTTCTTTATTTCTTTTTAATTTTTTTGTTTTAATATGTTTTTTAATTCTCTTCTTTTTAAATTTTTTTTTTATTCAAAAAATAAAATTACTTGCTTTTCTGAACAAATGAGTTTCTCGTCAAACAAATCAGTCGAGATTGCCCTGTTGGAAAACTTAAATGAGCTGTTGGACAAACATAGCTGATAGCTGTCAAGAAAATAACGTACCAGTCAGCAAAATAGTTGTCCAGCAAACGGAGTCGGGCAGTCAGAGATGGGCATTCAAGTGTCGGAAAAATGTACCAGACCTAAAAATAAACTGTAATTAAAATTTGCAATAGGGGATGGAAGGATATATTGCTCATAGCTCCGGAGAGTCTCGATTCCTTACAATCATAAAGATTACTGAAATATGTAAACAATTGTGTGGTAAACTACTCAAAATTGTCAGAGAGTAAAGTCAATTAAGAGTACGAAGAATATAATTTAAAAAAAAAAACATAAATTAATAAACACTTGATAAATATTTTACAGCATCAAATATTATTTACGACTTTCTATCCCCAATGTAGCTTATTTATATATATACATATACACATAAACGTACTTTTAGTTTCTACTTAAAGATGAGATAAAAACCATTAACTTTATTCTTTAGCAACTACCTTTTAAGTATTAAGCATCTAATTACTGTGTTAATAAGTTTTTTTTTAATTTCTCAAAGTTAAGCGCAGGGAAGCAATTAAATTTGCTACAGATTACTTTTATTTTTTAACTGCTTTTTTTTTCCTTTACAGTTTCAACTGGAAAGGGAAAATTGATTACGATCCTTTAATTATCTGTTATCAGATTAAAAAGTACGTAAGCTGTAATATCGAATAAAAAGCTATCTTTAAAACCTCATTAAGGGAAATAACCTCATTTTTTATGTTAGAAACGAACTGCTTTTCAATGTACAAAAAAAAAAATGCGATGCAGTTTGAGTAGCATTTTTTAAAAATAATTGGTTTGAAATATTCATATGATCAACAATCTAATTTTTTTTATTTAAAATTATTGTTGTTGAAGTTTTAGGATTAGTGTTTTCAGCATAATTGTACTTTAGCATTAAAATTGAATGGGATTTCGAGGAATTAAAGAAAGTGTTTAGCAGATTTTTAGTTTTTTTTATAGAAACAAAATTTATGCGTAAAAAAGAAAACATATTTTGTTTCAAATTTATCATAGTTTTGAAAAGCTCAGAATAATAAATCAAGACTTTATTAATATTACGAAATAACTGTTTATTCATACATCATCCTTTCTTTTAATAATTGTTTGCCCTTTTTATGCCTTTGATTTATGATTATACCTAATTAAAGGCCTAAAATTAAAAGCGGAACTCTCTTATTTTAAAGTAATCCTAATCTTATAACGCAAAATGTCATGATGAACATATTTAAATCAATTTATGAACTTATTAACCCTTTTACAATCATTAATCATTACAAAATTAAATAAATTATATTTGCTTTCATTATAAGCATTGGGAAATGTTTTTGACAGTAATATATGCAATGAAAATAATAAATACAAAATTGTATTCATTAGCATAATGAAATATTATCAGGAATTAACTTTTCGCACTTTTATAATTGTAATCGCAACCTAGCAAAAAGCTTAAATTTTATCCTAATTGAATCGATAACAAAATTTGTTATAGAAACACTAAAACATTTTCGAATATTTAAATTGAAAACTTTAAAATTTAGTCATAAATTCAAGCATATTATATACTTTATATTTTAGCTATTTAGTTATAAAAACTTTAAAAGTTAGTTATACAATTGTGGTAGCCAAATCGATAACGAAATAGTAATAACAATTTGTTATCCATTAGAAAAAAAAATCTTTGCTGACAATTTTTTTCCGAACCAAATTTATTTTTGTTCTCTAACAACTAGACTAATTATAGGACACTTAAATATCTATGTGTGGTTAATAAAATATTACTGTTAGTAGTTGTTAAAAATTAAAAAATTAGAAAGTAAAAAATAAAAAATTGAAATATTAAAAGTAAAAAATTTTATTATTAAAAAATAGTCACACTTCAAATAAATACTTATAAATTTTAGAGATTACTGGAATTAATCCCAGATGTTATCGTATATTTGTTTAGTTATAAGTTAAGCATCAAAAGTGCAACAATTGTAAATTTTCGTTATCAAAACAGATTTTTAATTCATAGGTACAAAATTTCATATTGTAATATCCTATAAAACTTTTTTTTGTTGCTAATTTATAATTTTAACCATTTAAACTCGGTAAAGTTTATGCATATTTGTCATTTTGATCGGGATCAATTTTTGTTGAACGAATGCAATAGACAAATAATTATGAAAAAAAAAAGTATTCACCTTTAATAAAGAAAAACTCTATTATATTTCAATACCATTTGCAAAATATTGTTTAGTAGCTTGTTCATCACAGATATAACATGGGTAGTGCTATTCACTTTAATTCATTATTATTCATTATTAAATAATTCATATTAATTAGTTATCAGATTAATTATCAATTACATAACTATATTAAATAATATTAATTAATTATAAACTAAACAGTTATCATATTAATTAATTACCTTCATAATAATAAGATTCATTATTAGCTAATTAATTTTTTCAATATAAATATTAAATCATAAATTTTTTATTACGAATAATAATTTCTCAGTTTTATAACCGACATAAAACAGTCGACCCAGTTTTGTGATTACGACTATCAATATTCGACTGCGTAGCCTAGTAACTTTGAGCCCGACTCATAGAACATAAGGAAATTTCGTGATCAAGAATTGGTACAAACTACTTTTTTGATGGCATGAGGACTTTATAGATGAACTAACCCGCATTTGCGTTACACGGAGAGGAAAAATACGAAAACTTCCAACGGTACCACGAAGCCATCAACACTATGATCTGTCGGTGCGAGCATAGAGCAGAATTCGTATCAACCAGCCATCATTGGGATTCGCGCCCTGCTCTTTTTATTAGGAGGAGAATGCTCTTTCCCCTGAGCCACTGAGGCTTTAAATAATCATTTTTATTATAAATGATGTTTTATAGTAATGCAAAATAAGATCGGATAAAGTAGGCTTAATAGTTGGCTTGGAGGTGAAATCTTAGAGTTAGCGTTAAGCGTGTGACAATTTTACTGCTACTTTTACCGATTTTAAAAGCAAATAATATTTATACATTATTTTATGACAGGGCATGTGTTTCTTTATCAGGGAATTTTTGTTTACACGTGATGCAATCAGCATCCCTAAAATCTGATTCAATACAGGGCATGTGTTTGTAGATGATATTGGGCGAAGGAAAATAAAAACTTTCAGTACAGCAGTGTTGAATAATGAAAAGCAAAGGAGTTCTTTATTCAAGACATATTTTGGATGTACTTTTTAGAAAGAGTTAAAGTGCATGTTTTGCTTTGTCTATGTACAACAGTACTCATTTACAGGCAATATCATATACGATACAGGTGTTCAAGCAATTGATGGGTTGTTTGCGATTCGTTAGTAGCAGTTAAGATCACTTGAAATATGTTTCTTTATAGAATTTTTTATATTCGATAGCAAATCTAAATTGGTAGCGCAGCAGAAGTAAGAGGCCCTTTTCTTTTCCTTCCCAAAAAACATTTTCACATTTAGAAATATGAAAAGAAATGACTGTTTCATTTTTAAGAAATTGCTTAAGACATCTTTATTATCAAAAATCACATGAGAACGTAATTTATTAATATTTTTTTTTGCCTCATGAGTATTTTTCAAAAAGAGAATAACATATTAAAAACAAAACGATTTTAAGGTTATTTTAAAAGAAGTATTAAATAATTGATGTACCGTAATTTTAAATGAAAGATTTATAAAAAGGCAACAGCATTTACTTTTTATAAAATTATGCATAAAGAAATATTTTTGTCCAATTAAGAAAAAGCTGGCAATTAGTTAAATTTTGATATTTTATTTTAATGATATTTAATCAGCGCAGTTTCCATACTTTTCTCTCCGCATTATTTATTTCTATATCTTGTTAACATTGCCTATTTTTTTAATACTTTCACCTCAATTACTACGTTAATGTTACTCACATATTAGAGTGCTCGAAATTTTTATTGGTAACATTTAATTGTTTTTATGAAATGCTAGTTTTTAATTGCCTCATTAATTTTAGTTATGTTCATTTGGAATTACGTTGTTTTTAATTCATTTTCCCTTTTTATTTTTGTCAAGGAAATACAAAAACAAAGTTACTTTTCCACAAAATGTATTTTAAACAATGTGAATAAAAATCCAATAAAAGTAAAAAAAGCTTACTTTCCACAAAGTTATTTCAGAAAAGTGGTTTAAACTACGATAGCTTTTATGTTAAACATAATTTATTTGAAACGAGATTATTAAAATAAATTTGATCCCTCGGAAAGAATTTTTTTTTTATCTTAAATTACGCGAGTCAAAGACATTTTTACAAATGGCGTTTTTGTTCGCATCACCTTTTTTTATTTAGTTAATGAAAAATGTTATACTTTAACGCATCGATACTTTCCATGTCAATAAAACTTTTTCATAAGTCTCAAGTGAAAAGAAACATATTTTTTTTTATTTTTTAAAAAACTTTCAAAAAAGCTCGTGAAGCCAAGAATAACTTGACGCTTTTGCTTTGAATTCATTACTTCTTGTTATTTTAGCTTTTTTAACGGAAAAAAAAACTGACGGAGTTCTTTAAGAAATGCTTTTAGCGAATGTCTTTCAAGTAATTACGGTGCGTAGTTAGCATATATGGCAACGTTACTTTTAAAAAGTAACGAGTAAAAGTACAAGTATTTTAAAAAAAAGTAACGAGTAAAANAACAAAAAATTTAAAAAAATGTTAAAGTAATAGAAGTTGAAGTGTTATGATGTTTAGTTTAAACGTTAAAAATATAGTTAAATTATTATTTAAAAAAAGTATTTTTTCAATAGCGTGCCTTAAGATATTTTTAATTTTGTAGAGTGAGCTTTTTTACTGTCAAAACTTTTGTTATGCAATCATTAAAACTAATTTATATTTAATTGATATGAATTCTACATTATTATTGATCTACGAAGTAGTTATAAATCTTTGATATTATTTATTTGAACATGAATATTTAAAGTTTGAAGTTCTAAGTGAAAATGAAACATGAAATTTTTATAAAGGAGTTATTATCTCTCTATATTAAAAAATCACAAGAGTTGATGAGATGTTCAAAATTTATTTTCTTTTGAAAGGTATTGTAATTTTAAACGTATTTTTTCACGAATTATTTTTTCTTTACCTTTCACTTTGTTTGTCTGAGCAAGAAAAATAAACTAAAAAACTTTAAATTACCTAGTCATTCAAAAAAATATATAGGAAATGCGATGAATAAAATTTAACCTATAGCAGCTAGTTAATGTCGCTAGCTTAATTAGTAACCTCTGTCCTGCGGGACGTCTCCACCAAACACATTGAAATGCCTCTGCAAAGTTGAAATTTGACTTGCTGATTGTGACTTTAAGCGCTTTTTATGAACTTTTTTTTATCACTTATTTGCTTTAAATAATAAATACTATCACTTTATGAAGAGATTTAGTTTTATTTTTCACCCTCGAAATCTTTATTTCTTATGCTTCCGCTTGAGTTGCAATTGAAAGTAATGAAAATAAACGAAATAAAATAAGAAGAAGATGGAAAGAGAGATTATATGTTTCCAGATATATTATCGTAACATTTCTATTGAACTTTTAGAACATATAAAGAACTTGATTCAATGAAGATATAAAAAAAAACTTTTATCATTAAAATTTATATAATGGTATAAGATTATAGCTAATTATCGTCATTAAGTAAAATTAATTCTATTTTATTTTAAACTGCGTCACACCTTTTTCACAAGTGTAAGGTTTTTTTCAAGTGCAGTTGATTTATTCCAAGCAAATTTTAAAACGATGTTTCAAATCCTAGAAAGAGTTCATTTTGTTATGATGAACATAATAGCAAAATGTTTATTCATCTTTATCTCCATATCTTGCACCCTGTTGTTCTCACCCACATCTCTCAACTAATCTTTTTTATTTTATTGTTTTGTGCAAGCTTGTTCCTTTTCCTTTACTGGTTAACATGGTTTTTCAAAGCTCTGATTCCTAAAAAAATAAAAAATAAAAAGCCGCAGGTTAAGTGCCCTACACTTGAAGCAAAATTATGATTTTAAACTATATATATCATCTTATTGCTGTGAAGAATTATCTGGGCTTTAGAATAAGCAAATAACTTAATGAAATTTATTAAACTGTTTGCTAATTTGGTACCTAACATTTTCCCACCTAGATGGAATCTATCAAAATCACTATCTTATTCTCAGGTTTCGCAAATTTTTAAGAGATTAAGTTTTTAAGCATTAAAAAATTAGACTACAAATACTTTTCCTTTCCACAAAACTATGGCTTTTCTCCATAGTGGTTGACGGTTTGCACCATTTTCAGAATAAACATAACTAAGCGCTAGCTTTAGATGGGCAAAAATTGTACTAACATTTATGAGTACTGTCGCAAACTCACTGCAGTTATGCAAATAGCATATTATTCGCAAAAAGCATCATTTCATCAAACGACGAAGCATTAGAAAAACAACCTTACGTCACTTTTCACGTGTTTATCTTCCTACATTTCTACTATTCTTTCGTTTTACGACAATGAGGATGGTTATGGAACCGAAACTATTGTGCACCCAATGTCCATTCAGTACCTGATTTTGTTTTGCTCTATTCATACGTAGCACAATCCCATTTTGGATATCCTCATTTGGATAATAAATTGTTCTTTATTTTGTATCGACTTTTGAATAAAAAACAATGATGAATGCTGAGTAATCAGCGGATTTGTTAACCATCACTTTTTCACCAATTCCCTTTTTTCAGCTCAAAAATATGAACATTTATACTTAAGAACTACTCACTATGACGTCATCCCGGAATTTTCCTTTAAGTTTCTGTTATCTCAATGAACCTCTCTGTCCTCTAGCTACTCTCAAAGGAAACTGTTGGCTGATACAGTAGGCTTGAATAGCTGACACGCTAAGGTTTAAAATTTATTTTTATTTACTTCTGTAAGAATAATATGATTAATTAATACTTCTCTGCAATTTATTGTTTTAAATTTGTGTTTATCGACTTTATTTTTTTTCTAAAAGTATCGAATTAAGATTGGATTCCCTAGATTTGTGTTTTGAAATATTTTTACGGCGTGCATTTGTATAAATGCATTGAATTTTCTAAGTAATTCTAAATCATTTATCTTATATTTTAATTTTACTATATGAAAAAGTGCCGCTTTGGCTATATTTTTATCTACTCTAGTTTACTTCATTCCTTTAGATGATAGATTCTACTGTAAACAGAGAAAACACAAAAAATTACTCTAATTAGACTTCATGGAATTTATTTCTTCAATTTAAAAAGAGTAATGATTTAAAAGGAGTAAAAAATGTTTAAAGTAATCATTCATATAATTATGTATTTTATTCAACATTGATATAAATTAAATAACACGGAATGATGAGAAATTGAAATATTTCAGATAAATATGAATTTGCTTTTCAAAATATAATTTGCCTTCATTAATTCGCGTTATCCAGAATTAACATCTGAACCTTTTATAGAACTTAAACAAAACAAATAATCAAACGATTACTATGAAATTCATACATTTAATTAAAAACAATAAAAGAAAACATAAAGTGGATCAATATTACTCCCACTCGTAAACAGCCGATTCGTTTATAATGAGCGCGAAGGGACCTCAATATTCGCTAGTCACAACTCGTAAAAATAGGGTTTGAGAAAGAATCATAGAACTTCATACGTAATACTGATATAGTACTTATTTATTTTATTTTTTATTTCGATACATTCCAAAAGAAGTTAATTGATTTGGTTTAAACTGTATCTTTGGTGGGCTTTTGTTCGTAGGAATTGACTCATGGCCCGAAAAACATGGGCAACAAAGAGAAATTCACCGAACCGAAAAATATCAAAAAGGAATTTCTTAATGGAGGAATTAGCTGAACTGATGAGGTAAAATTTAGACAAAAATTTGGGAATCACAAATACATTGTTCTCTAAAGCTGGTGTTTTCTCGTTAGAAGTGAACTATACTCCATTAGACTTAAAATTGTACGAATCAAGTAACTCTGATTTCTTTGTTAAATCCGGATTCTCGTTCCATAAAGGTCCCTTATAAGCCTGACTGTAGTTAGTCTTTTTTGTAATAGCTGAAATCGTTTGGAAGAGTGCAGCCATTTTGCATATTTTTTAAAAAAAATGCGTTGTCTTTTTTTATACACTAATATTAAAGTGGAACCTCTTTGTATATTCTCCGTGTTTAGATGTGTATAGAATTGCAGTAACTTTGTTTAATTCAAACAGAAGCCAAATATATTAAAAAACAAAATAAACTAGCTCATTTTTCTATAATTTGCATTCCATATTTTAAAATTCAATTTTCAAAACTATAAACAAGCATAAGGAACTATTTGTGGGGAGAGTAGCTATCGACTATGTCAACCGTCATCTATGAAATGGTACCCCAACATGGAGTCGAGTTAACATGTCTTATATACTAGTGAATTGCAGTGGTAATTTCGTAGTGGTAGATACGCTACAGTACTCCCCCACCAGAATTATAGCAGTGATATAATTCGATACATGGATACCACTAGTTGCTGTATTTGTGACAGACCGGGAAAGCTGGATTAAGGTCGCCGGGTTTTGAACATTAGTCATGAGAGCTGTATTAAGATCATGGTCATGCTCCTGTGTTGCCGTTAGCAGTCGGGTGTATGCGGGTTGACGTTGTGTGTGATCGAGGCGAGACTGAGTAGCAACAGTGCGAGGAGGTGCGTAATGTCGCAGTCACAAGTAGCAAGTCAACTGTTTAGTGTGGACCATCCACCGAAGTAGGCGCTTCCAGATCGAAGTGGGCGTTGCTATCAAGGTAGGCGTGTTCATATCGAAGTGGGAGTTACTGCCAAGGTAGGCATGTTCACATCACGTCCGGGTCACCAGCGAGGGGATGGTGGCTATCGACTATGTCAACCGTCATCCATGAAATGGTATTCCAACATAGAGTCGAGTTAACATGTCTTATATACTAGTGAATTGTGGTTGTAGTTTTATAGTGGTAGATACGCTACATATTGTTGCCCCTACAATTACAAACTGTGCAATTTTTTGCTATTTCAAAATGTAACGCTTAAGGAAAAGGAAGAAAATGTGAGGGAGCAAAATAGTCAACATAAACATTTTAGTGCATGTTAACAAAAGGAATAATGGTTGCAACTTCTTCACGCCAAAAGTGGTGTATTGAAATACCAGGAAAGTTCATTTAAACCTACTTTTAGTGTGAAGTAGGTATCCTAGTTTTGGTGTTCAGTAAGATGAAAATTTAGAAATATTTTTTTACAACTCAACTTACATGTGTTTTCTTGTAAAAAATGTAGATATTATTATTTTTACTTTAAACATTAAATGCAATTTATGTATAAAAAAAATAATTTTTAACATAAAATAATTTTGATAAATTTAAAAAAAATTTGAAGTAAAATTATTTTGTAAATCAAACACGCACTCAGCATCGGAATAATATTAAAAAAAATAAAAGCAAAATTATACAAACGCTTAAGTATTGGGATAATTTTTTTCAGTGCAATTAGAAGAGATAAAATATAGTAAAAGATTTACATTTAATAGTTGCTTAATTCTCATAATCTTACAGATTTTTTTTGTTTCTAAAATTTGAAGAAATAAAAAAAGGTATGAGGAAGTAATTTAATTGCATAACTAGAGTCTCTTATTATGAAAATGCAATTGTTATCGCAAATCTAATTATAAAGGATGTTTTCACAAACTAAATTAATAATAATAAAACTAAAGAATTATATATATATAAATCTCTTTAATGAATTCAGATTCAATAAGAATTTATTTCAAAAAATGTTTTTGAGTTAGAAACTGTTTTTTATTATATTTAGTAAGTTATTAATTAGAACAAATAAGTGGAATTATAAATTTTCTTTCTGTAATTTTGCTTCCTGTAACAAAGCGGATTATTCCTAATTAATAGATATGCACTGATATTTTTCTTTGGGAAGATCAGTTTAATAGCCAATTAAAACATAGAATTTAAAATACCGCAAAATTTTTGAATGTGGTTTTAAGGCATTACAGCTTTACTTTCTTATTGTCAGGAATCATAAAGAAATGTATAATATGAAAGTTAAATTTTTATTACTTCAAATTTCCAACAAAATTTTTATAATCTCATATAAGTAATTAAAAATGAAAACATAATGTTACGTAATGTTGCATTAGTTTCTTTCTTAACGCATATTTCCTTTACGAAAACTTTTACTTAAAGATAATGCTTACAAAATATTTTAAAGATTAATTCATTAATAGAAATGATGTTACAGTTTTAGAAATTTACTGTACAAAAATATTTAAATCATTGTGAGACTAAATTTTAATTTTTTTTAAAAAAAATCTGCTTTTTTTGCATTATCTTTGAATGAGTAAGTTTTATGTTTGTGTGCGAGAGTGCTTAGAATTGCGCTATTAATTTTCAAAATATGAGGGAATACCGAAAGTAAAATTAACATTATAAGTAAACATTAAACTAAACTCAGTGGCGCGACAGCCCATAGAAGGCCAAGGCCTACTGTGCCCATCTCAGTCTTCTTGACCTTGGGATCTGGGGTGCAGGAGCAGATATTCCGGTTAGGTGGTCAGCCGAAGTCGGAACATACTTGGTACTCATTTATCGGTCCACTGAAGGGATGAAAGACTGAGTCAACTTTGCCCGACCCGAGGATCGAACCCAGGACCTGTGGCACGGGAGCGCGAAGAGCTACCACTCAGACACCGGGCATCATAAGCAAACATTAATATCATAAAATTGACTTTAAAGTATAATTAAGATTAACATAGCCTAAAATTAACATTGTTCAGAATTTTGATCGCCCTCCAAACTTAAGTATTGGAAACATTTCCCGGATTTCAAATATTGCCTATATATAGTAGGACAAAAATTCAAATCTCTTTAGTTATAAGGTTGGTTAGAGAGTTTACTTACAGACATTATTGTTTGATATGAAATGCCAGTCTTAACTAAAATCATATTCAAGGACCTAGCAGCCAATGATTTTTCATGCACTAGAGCAAAATATGTTGAACATCAACTTACCATACATAAGAGCATTATTGTAGACAAACACTTATCATGTATGAGAACAAAGTATTATAAATATCAATATTGCATACATGAGAGCATATTATCATAGACATTAACCTATCACCCATTAAAGTAACGCATTGTAAACATCAATCTAGCAAGCATTAGAGCAAAGAATTATAAACATCAGAAGATCATATATGAGAGCAAAGTATTGAAAACATCAATATAGCATATATTAAGGCAAAGTATTGCGGTCATCAACCTAGTAATCATAAGAACAGTGCATTGTTAACACCAACGTACCATACAAAGAAAAAGTACTGCGAACATCAACCCATCATATATAAGATGTAGAGAATAGACGACATCGATTTCGCTTTGTAAGAACCTGATTTTTATAGTTAAGACTTGATTGAATGTAAAAAAACATTCTTTAGGTGCTTTATTAAGTGATTTCAATTTGCTTTTATTGTTTTCCATCCGCATTTAACTATCACTCTTGATAATCATATTATTTTTTTAAGGTGATGATATGAGTTACTTTTGTGCCTTTCCTTTTAGAACGTGTTTCCAACATGTGCAATTTGTATCGGAATAGAAATACACTGATCATGTACAGTTATTACCTGGTATTTTTTAGTCGAATCTATCTGCTATTTTTAATCTTAATACATTTAAGAGAATTGGTAGTTTTATTTATGTAGCTAAATTACAAATTGACATATTTTTCCAAAATACTATTAAAAACATGGAATATACAACAAATGTAACGAAATTCTAACGAATTCAGAAAAATTATGTATAATAAAAATGTTTACATGAAAATATATTTTTCAGTTATCTATGTTGATAAAGATGCTGCCATTCAAAAATCCTATTCGTGCAAATCTCTGGCAACCAACAACAAAAATTTAAACCTAATATTGATTTAAAAACTTTGATATTTCATAACTTGCAAACAATCTGCACCAATATTCATTTAAATAATAAATATTCTTCAATAAATATCATTACAGCCTATAAAAATCATTGTATAAAATGCTAAAACAAAAATGCTATCTTTGATTAGTTACAGTTCTTCAGTTATCTTTTTTATTATGCTGTTACTTTGCGCACATTTATATCTCAGGGCAAATCCAAGGTAACGAGCCAATCACAGCGGTTCTTTACTTTATATACTCACTATAAAAGGGGTTTTTCCAGAAATGTGTCAAAATAGCTAAGAACCAAAAATAGTAGAATTTGAAAATCCCCATTATTGAGTATAGTGATTATATTCAAAACAGCAGAACAGCATTACAGTTTTAAGACTATGGCCAATATTGTTTAAACAACAAATTACTCAAAATGAATACATGATGTGACGTTTTTGATACTATGCATTTTGCTCAAAAATTAGTGTCACTATACTCGATAATAAGTGTGCGAGGTTTTCAAACTCGACTATACTTATTTCGAAGCTATTTTAAATCACTTTTGCTCAATTCCTCTTCCCTCCTTGCATGCACTTTTTATATATTTGATTTTCAAATTTTAATAATTATTATTATAATTATTTAATAATAATTATTTTAATTCTTAAATTTGGTGCTCCTCCCACTATTGTGTTGAAATATTTTGCTTAGGTCGTTAATTTATTAGACGCCCGGAGGCTGAATTTTAGCGCTTCGCGCTCCCGTGCCACAGGTCCTGGGTTCGATCCTCGGGCAGGGCAAGGGTGACTCAGCCTTTCATCCCTTCAGTGGGTCGATAAATGAGTACCAAGCATAACACTGGGGGTTTCGCGTTCGGCTGACCACCGAACCGAAACATCTGCTCCTGCACCCCAGTGCCCAAAGGTCAAGAAAACTGAGATGGGCATTGTAGGCCTTGGCCCTCTGTGGGCTGTCGTGCCGCTGAGTTTAGTTTTTGTTAATTTATTAACTATTTCAATTTTGTTAAATAATTAAACTTAAAAAAATATTCAGCTTACATTAAAAATCTGCTTAAATAGTTCTTTCTTCTTTTCTGTTTGTTTCCTGTGTTGGTTTCTTGTTTTATTTCTGTAATTATCTTTTATTATATTTTCTACGCACATACAGCTTTTGCGCAGTTAATAAAACTTAAACAATAAAATAAATTTTCATGTGAAATCTATTTTACGAGTTCTATTCATACCATTAGCACAATACTTTATTAAATGTCAATATTAATGAGTAAATTATTTGCAATGAGTAAACGTAGTTCGAACATTGTTTAACGAACTTATACAGCACATAATTAACGTGTAAATTAAGAAGTCCGAAACACCGATTAACAATATGCATAATAAAGTTAAGGATGAGATTTAATTATGTTAATTAATTAACGCTAGTTCTATCAAAACTTTTCTGAAAAGAACAACACTTCCTTCCGCTTTTAACAAGTAGTAATTTCTGAAACTATAAATAGCCGATGCACTGAGAAGTCGGTTACAGCGACAAATTATGTAACGCTTCAACAATGCTGATAAATGGTGCTTGACTCCCGGTTCCGGGAATGAAGACTCTTCAAATAAACTGGAATGCTGCAAAATGTGCTTAGAAAGAACGCTTTATATCCAAAAGACAATAAGCCATATATTGACATTCATTGATTTAGGATGAAACAGTTTTCAATTCTGTGCAAGTATTTTCTCTAATTCTGATTTGTCTGTATGTTACTAACAGTCGAATGAAACCATTTGCTTTTAAAATGCTACTTCAAAATGCCACATATCGAAATGTTGCTTTTGTAATGAATTATGAGTATCAAATTTATTTATAAATGTTTTTTTTTGTGAGTAACTAAATTTTTATATTATAATTTTGCTTTTAAAAATGAATATGATTTTTCTTGCTCAAAATTATCAAGAAATGTAGAAAAGATCAATATAAGAATGCAACACTAGTGTTTACTGCACAAATAATTTATTTTATCATTTTGATGAACAACTTTTCTAACAAAATGTGACACAACACGCTGTTGAACTCCGTAATTTTTTCTGTGAGTAACTAACTTTTTCTATTACAATTTTGTTTTTAAAAACGAATATGATTTGCTCAAAATTATCAATAAATATAGAAAAGGTCAATGTAAGAATGTAACACTAGTATTTACTGCACAAATGTTTTGTTTTATCATTTTGATGAACAACTTTTCTAACAAAATGTGACACAACACGCTGTTTAACTCCATAATTTTTTCTGTGAGTAACTAACTTTTTATATTACAATTTTGTTTTTAAAAACGAATATGATTTGCTCAAAATTATCAATAAATATAGAAAAGGTCAATATAAGAATGCAACAGTAGTGTTTACTGCACAAATGTTTTGTTTTATCATTTTGATGAACAACTTTTCTAAGTTTAACCTTCTTGAAATAAATAAACTAAATTATCATTATTTATGCTTCATAAAATGTGACACAACACGCTGTTGAACTCCATTAGTTTAAAATTTCAACGTACTCGAATTTGCAGGAAGAAAGAAGAAAAAAACATGAAAATTTCATATGGCTGGTGAGGTGTTACACTAAGTATTACTCTTTATCTCCATACAGTAACAGGGAAAAATGCATCACATGTGAAAAAGTGCTGAAATATTGCTTTTCATTAACATGTAGGGTGTCCCGGAAATGTTGACACAAACTTCAAAGGGAAGCAGTGGGTATCATGAATATTATGAATTGCATTAAAGGATCTTATTCCTGGAAGCGTATAAGCAGATCTTATATCAGATAAAACTCAGTTGGCGAAAATTGAAATTGGCGTTGAAAGAGCACTCTTGACAATCGCCAAAAGGCCGTGTGGTTATGTATTTGTTTTGTTTCCATCATTCACCAATTTTAACATCAATTCGACACTTCATAGTTTTAAAAAATCTGATTTTCCTAAAATTTTCAGGTATGTCATTACTAAAAATTATATAAAAATAATGGAAACTAGTTCTTCAATTAGTTCATACAATGATATGCAAGCTTGGAAAGACACCTTTAGCATGGGTTCCTACACTTTCCCGTAAATCTCATGCAAATGAAACCAGAAAAATTCTTTGCAGGTAAAAGATAAATTTATGAAAGTAAATAATTATTAATTTATTTCTTATTTGCGATTTAATGTCAAATTCTGCATTAAATAAAATATAAAACGTACAATATAAATACTTGACACGTATAAAATCATAACTAAATGATAAATTAGGTGCAGTATTTAGAGTGAATAAGATTTTCAAATTAAATATTTTTTGCTTCTAACAAGTTTTGCATTTTGCTTATTAATTATTTTGTAAAAAAAATCCTCCTTGTTATAGCGCATGCATATTCGCTTGTCTCTGTAACTACATTGTATTTATATATGTTTTATTCTGTTTATGAAAATGTTCAGATGGTTTATTACGTCCTTAACCACTATAATATTTTCATACTTCTTATTAAATGTATTCAGAGAAGTAAAATGCTTTTCCTACTCGCTTCGCTCACCCGCTCAATTAAAATTATTTTAAATAATCTCCAAATAACTTTTATTACTCAAAAATAAACCGATTATTTTACATGTGATAAAAATTTCTAATTTAAAAGACTCTAATATTTTGTTATTGCATAGAAGAGACTTCATTTCCAATTTTATTCTGATTAAATTAAACTTAATGATTTTGCTCAATTACCATCGCAACATAAATAATATATTTTAAAATTTTGGTTATTGTATTTTTTTTTTAATTTCTCAGCAAAGAGATTATTCAGCAATAATGCGAAAACTTAATACTTATATATTTAGCAGCTATTTTGAATTTAATATTTTAGTTGCATATGTTCATTATACACAGTTTCATAACAAAGTTCATAAAATTCATTGAACAATTGAGTACTACTTTTTAAAATGCAAGTGCAATTTTTCTAATTTAATAATTGTAAAAGGGTATATAAATAACTGCGTCATAAAATTTTGCGTAATAAGTATTAAATGTGAGTTCTATAACATATAAGTTCAGTACATCTAGCCTCTGTTAAAACCAACCTTCCAATTTTAAAAATAAAGATTTTTTTCCATAAATTTTATATTTTCTTTTAAAAGATAATATAAAGTTTGAGAATTAAAAATTAGTTTTTATAAAAGATGATTAATATTATTATTTGACAACAGAAAGATTCGCTATTAGAATTAAATTATACTTTTTGAAATTGAATTGGCATTTGGGCGAATGAAAATAAGCATATTTATTTCAAAATTACATATGACGGTTAAATACATTTTTTTATAACAATTTTCGATAACTTCTATTTGACTGCGTATTTGTTTCTAGAAAATGTTTCTATCTAATCACTAAAACTATAAGCTTTCATAAGATATTTCATTTCATCAGGAGATTTCGTCTTCTATTTTGGAAAACGTTTTGATATTAAGTATATTTTTTCGCTTGTTTGATTTGAATTATTTGCTGTAAGTTTTAAAGGTATTTAACTCTTGAAATTCTTAGAGATATATTTTAATCTTTTAGGCTCAATGAACACGCATAAGAAATTTGGCACGTCTAGCAGGATCAAGAAAAGAATTGATTTAGTCAAAACTCGTATTGTGTGGGACTCTTTTCAAAGCTCAGCTGGAGGATATCTTCTTGGCGTCCACCAATTGTTCAGAAAAAAAAGGAAATATCGCTGAGAATATGCACTCAAAAAAAAATTGTAATAATCAAGGAACCGCAAAATCTCATTAGTAAACTAAATAATCATTTCCATTATATTTGATAATCAACTATATTTTTTGTTAAATATATTTTATAATACTTAATTCATTTAAAAGTATTTCAATTTTGCAGGATGTTTCGTACTGTCTTCTTTTAATTAAGAATTTTTTTTATGACTCAAGAAGTTAAAAAGTCAAAATATCAAAACCACTTCCATAGCCAGATAAAACTTATAGTTGTTTCGAGTTTTCAGCTGTTCTCAAGTTCCTACGGTAATGGATTGGGATTCTATGTTTCAATATCAATTAGCCAGATTTCATTATTAAGGTATCACTAGTATTTTCATTTTTTAAATTTAAATATTTAGTCTAAACCTTTATTGATTTTTCTAGTTATTGCAGTTTTTTTTTTGTCTGTATCAATAAAAAAATTTTGCATCACTGCAGCGGTAACCCGCAATAGATATTAAAAAAAATATGATGTACAGGTTAAATGATAAAATGAGATTCCAATTTCGGTTATTTCAGGATAATTTTTATCAAATATGAAAACATCGTCTGCTACGTCTTACATTACCAGATAAAGAAAAAATAACCTTTTCTTAGCAACATCAATTATTCAAATAATGGACGCATAAAAATTTCTCAATAATGAAAATTGCATTACCATTACCAAAAGGATCTATAGCTTTTAGCATTACAGAGACACAATTATTAATAATAACTTAGTTTTGTCAAATTATACTGTTACGACCTTTGTTTTAATCCGAAATTTTTTACATTTCATTGGAACCCTCTTAAGGCCTGGTTTCTTAAGACAGGACGCCGTCAGCTGGAATTCAGCGCTAACCTCTGATTGGTCCATTTGTGAGTTTGATAGTGTACGTCATCGAACGATCATCTTGAACTCGATGACGTATACTATCAAACTCACAAATGGACCAATCAGAGGTTAGCGCTGATTTCCAGCTGACGGCGTTCTGTCCTAAGAAACNGTAAGTTATAATGAAAGACATTTTTAGCTGCAATCATTGGTCGATTTTCTAGCGTTGCCATTCGGGGAGTTGTAATGAGGCTTTTTTATGACGTGTAAGAGAAATATATATATAGATGATTCAGTTTTCAAATATTTTGATGATAACATCAGTGATAATTGCTTATAATTCTATTTGATCGAAACAATAGTTTATTGGGCGAATTTAAATATTTCTATTATTTTATATTCGTTCATTTCGTTATTTTATATGTCAACGAACAACGTAGCATGGTAACACGCGCGTCTTACGTCACTAAATTTATAACTTTTAAGTAGTCTGATAATACTCACTTTTTTTATATATAATTTTTTTTTAAACGTATTTCTAAAAATCAACGGTAATTGAATAGAAAATAGAAATTGAATATTCATACATTCAAAGGAAAAGTTAATGGGAATGTGGTACTAATTCGCCTAGGAGAAACGTAAAAAATCGCTATATTGCTATTGACTCCAATGATGCTTAATTAATGTATGTAATGTATGCATATTGAAATCAAAGAAATAAAGCTATGTACTAAAAAGAAAAAGTAATGAAGTAAAGATTTCTATAGAAGAACCGTAAGAAATAGTAAAACAATTATTGATGACAATAATGCTTAATTAATGTTGATAATATGGATTAAATGATGTGAATAAAAAACTTATGTACTAAAAAGCAAAAAAGATACTTATTTGTTTTAGGAACCATAAAAGTATGCCATATTATTACTGACAGTAATACTTAATTAATATTGAAAATATGTATTAATTTAAATGAAATAAGCTATGTACTAAAAAGCAAATTGAGAACATTTTATAGAAAATTGGTTTAGGAAAAACAAAGAAAATCGTCATTCACAGATGACGCTTAATTAATATGTACCATTGATGGTGATCTGCACTACTGGTATTATGGTAATCAGTACATTTTTGGAAATAATTCTACAGTGGCGTTTTCCGTAGTTTCAGAAAATATTTTTTGCGGTGGTAGCAAAGATAGGGTATTAATATTTTACTGAATTAGAATTAAAAGAACTTTTTTCCTCCACTACTTATAAATATTTTAAAAGTAAAGTGCTCCAAAATACTCCAAAAGGATCCAAGTAATCACGATCCAAAATAGTTATGAAAATCTAATAAAACTTCTATTAAAAAAATCGGCTTTAGCTGGCTGCCACTGACAAATGTATTTTGCACAAAACTTAAATGTTGAAGGGTTATGTTAAAAATACCGAATACATGCGATTAGTATAAAATATTACATTAATTTTTATTGATTATTGATTTTAATTGATTATACTGATTATTAAAAGTGTTCCAATACTAAGCAGTTTTAACGCCGATACTTTGAAAATAAGTGTTTTACATTCCCTACAAAGGGTCAGGTACCGGAGAAAATTATTTGATAGTGGTAAATTTTGACTTTCATGAGTTGTTCGCAAGCAATGGCATCATACGAAGGGATGCTAAATACGTTTTATTTTTATTCTAATGGGATAATCTACAAAAAAACGAATTTTGCTAGCTTCAATGATGTAAAGCCACCAAAAAAGGCAACAAATAATATTAAATAAAAGAAATTGAAATTGCTATAGCTACATTAATTGGAAAACTTAGTAGAAGAACCAGGTAATTGGCAATTTAAGAACGAAAAATGAAGTTGTATCCGAAATATTTTATAATTAATTTATTAGAAGACGGGACTAATAATTTTTTGAATTATTTTATTTACCACTGCCATATTTGAAATAAAAATCATTCAAGTATACTAAAAACTGGGGTGGATGTTAAGATTAAAGAGAAGGCAAAAACAGTTTTGTTACATTAAACATGCCCATATTGAAGCAACCACTTTATGTTAAGTTCTTTGAATCATTAATTCCCCAAAAAATGTCACTCATCTGGTTCTTCCATCAAGCTCTTTAATTGTGTTGGTATATGTCTCTCAGCTTAGAACATGATTTCTAATCTTTCTCAATACTGATTAATTGATTCTTACCTTTTTTTAATCACTCCGTGCGAGGAACGGCCTTTCAGCTAGTTACTAAATAAATAAATTAAAAACAGTATTTTTGTATAATTATAAAAAAGCTGGATTATGTTTTTAGAAAATTACTTTTTTTAGAATTTTCAAACATAAAAAAATGCTTGACATTAATCCAATTTTTAATCATAAAGAAGGAATTCTTCTTTATTCTTTTTTGCTCTAGATATTTACACGAGTGTTTTTTTATAGGAAAAACTGTTTATAATTTTCAGTTTAAATTTAGTTTTTCAGAACATAGTCTGGTTTGAAATAGATTTTGAAAAGTCTGTAAACATTAGTGCAACGAGTTTTTCGTCCGTTTAATACTTAAGTTTAATATTTCGTTAAAATGTAATAAAAGTGTTATAATAAGAAGTTTGAAATATGTACCTTGTTTGATGTTTTCAACAAAACTTACTAAAGTTAAAGTCAAAGAAGAACATATTTAAAAAAAAGTTTGTTTAAACAATAAATGTATAAATTAACTTTTATTTCCCAACCTAAAGATTTAATTAGAAAAATAACTCTATCGTCAACACGAATAAAAGTCAATGGTCTGATTTATTCTCAAGTTATTTCTGAAACATTTCCCATCGATAGAGAGAAGCTGATTGAGGTTAGGTGGAATACTTTTCGTTAATCAGTAAATAACGGATTAGGGAAATGGAACAAACCGTATGGGTTCCATCTGCAAGATAATTTTGTTCCCCTCCGCAGAATATCCTGACAAATGTACCTCATTTCACCTTGCGCCAACTCACGAAATTAAGTCAGAGACTTAAGCCTATTCGTAATTAGGTTATCGATTCTTGGTGATTTACTACGGTGAATTATCAAAAAGAATTTATTCTGAATATATATATATATGTATCTCTCTCTCTCTCTGTATATATATATATATATGTATACACATATATATATATGTATACACATATGTATACATAAAAAAAAAAAATTTCAAGTAAATAAGCGTAGTTGTTTAATACTATTTATTCTAATGCTGCTTCGTATTCATATTTTAAATAGATACTTGCAATTTTATCACGGTAATTAGCAAGAGTTTTTCAAATTTTTGCTTACCATTTCTTTTAGAAAACGAATTTATAACGAGGAAAAAATATAGCAATGTTCTGAATAACCATGAAATAAATATTAACAATATGTAAATAAAAATGATTATAACAATTAAATATCATAATAATTTATGTTCAAATAATATATTTAACTTATTTTAAAAAAATAACGAATGGAAAAAATAAAGTAAAATTTTTTAACAAATTTATCCGCTAAGGAAAAATAAATTCAGTTTATATATTTGATTGGCATCCCTATTTTCAGCATTATAAAAATAAGATAACCATACAAGTTTAAACAGAAAAAAAGTTACTCTTAGTATTGAAAAAAAGAGAGAATTGAAGCTTGAAATTTTATAGAAACGACGTTGCCTTACAACTCATGAGGTGGCCCATTAGTGTTGCTACAAAAAGGACTAAAAGACTTCACTAGAAGCGAAATACAGAAGTCAAAACCTTATGCTTCATCTCAAATAAGACATCTTCGAGAAGAAANTAGATGACAAATAACTTTTATTAGGTTGTAAGATGTTAGTTTAAGCAGGACTGTTTATTTTTTTTGTTAGTTATTTATTGTTAGCTTGTTTTTTATGGTTATTAATGGATTTTTTAGCATTAATTGTTAATTTTTTTCATTAATAATTGTTTATTATTTTGCGTGTTTTTTGTGAATTTTAATTTAATTGTTACATATGCTTCATAGTGTAATAGCATTTGAGTAATAATAATTCATAGTGTAATAAGAAATGTGATCGGTGGCGTGCCCAAAATATTGTGTCGGGTGCCATAAATGGCACGCGTGCCATTGGTTCGCCGTCCCTGGTGTAGTGTATACCGGGCAAATGTATACCGGGCAGTGGCACTTAACCTTAAAAAAACATCAGTGTAGGGTATCTATTTTTTAGAAAATAGTGAATTGAATATGTTTCTAAAATAAGCAGAAGAAATTTGAAACTAAAAATATATTCAACGCAAATATATAAACTTATTCAAACGCGTGGAACCTAGTTTTTGGAAAACAGTGAATTGAATATGTTTCTAAAATAAACAGAAAAAATTTGGAAGAAAAAACTATTTTCTTCCTTTCATTTCA
Organism: Parasteatoda tepidariorum; assembly: GCF_043381705.1. Classification (NCBI taxonomy): domain Eukaryota; kingdom Metazoa; phylum Arthropoda; class Arachnida; order Araneae; family Theridiidae; genus Parasteatoda; species Parasteatoda tepidariorum. Next base: position 73,580,950 of record NC_092210.1, on the reverse strand, counting down.
TTAAAAGGAATTGGTTCAGATATTTCAGTGCTTTGTTATTTCTTTCATACATAATTAGTCACCCATTCGGTGTGGTGGATAGAATCTTTACCTATCACGACTCCGGCCGGAGTTCGATTATCCATGCAAATAGCTGGATATTTGATTGGATTCTGCAGTCTTTGACAATATTTATTGTTTCGGATTCCCTTGATATGTTTTTACGTGATAGTGTTTGACGTTTTACTTACTTTATATCTGCAAATTACGTTTTCGTGCTTGATTTGTAACTTAAAATATCGCATTTGGTAATTAAATAGCATATTTAAAATTAGATCCCCGAACCACTAGGATTTAGTTTCATTACGTAAAAATCCGATCATTAGATCAGGATGTTGTCTTTCTTTTTCTTGCACTGTAAGCGTATGACGCATTGTTCACTTAACTCTGTATGTATAAGAGCATGTTTCTAACTTTTACTTTTAGATTGAATATTTTTATTATTTCTAGCAGTTTATCCGACGATAAATTAGGCGGCGATACCATTATAGAAAAGACAAAAAAAAATTTACTAATAAATCATAATTTTAAAAGGATAGAAATTGTGGAATATAAGTATTTAAGTTTCTTTCTTATTGATGTAATTAAAATAAATTTAGGAAATACTTCAACTGTTTTTACGCATTTTAAATCAAACTCAAAATAAATCTTTTGCAAATAAATAGCAATATGTTAGAAAAAAAAGGGTGGAACAAATGTTAAAGAACAAATGAGGTCTTAAATGGAGCATTTGGAAAGAAAGCATAAATCAAATTTGGGTGGAGAATGCTAAAGGAAAAAGTTTTTTACCTTAAACTTAAAAGGAAAAAGGTTAAACGCTCGTTTAAGAGGAATAATAACAACTTTCAAGGTCTTCTTCAGAATATAATACGATGTCAATTAAGAATTCGTGGCAGACGGTTCCTAATAATTTAATTAGCATATTACGATTTTGCTCCTTGATTGTCGTGTCTGAGCAAACAATTTTCAAATGAACATCAATTTTTAATAAGATTTCAGTTTTTTTTAAAAAAAAGCTAGTTTTTCATTCTTTTAGTAATTTGCGTATTGCTGTAATATAACATTTTAGGAGATAAAGTTTGATGTTTCACTTTTTTTACCATTTCTTTGGAAACAGATTGTGCAAATGGTGAATTTCACTAATATTTTCCATCTAAAACTCTTAATTCAGAAAAAAAAAAACAATATCCTGAGATATCGTGTAATATTCATCGGAGTATTTCATCGGAATATTTCATCGTATAAAAAATAATAACGCATTTTTGTGTTAAAAGCATTCATCATAGAATACTCCATATAACCGTGGAGGTATATGGAGTATGGCTCCATGGTCCGTTGAGGTACATATATGTCACGGCGAAAGACCGAAATCGGTGGTTGTTGACTTTCACCGGTGAATTTCGACAAACACCAAATACGTCTGTGAAATTTCATTACATTGTTGTACATTCGGACCCTCACTGGTGTATGTCGACAATCACAGTTATGCTTTGGTGAATGTCCGAAATATTTATTACATTCGATTTGATATGAATGTATCAGCGGATATAATTACATTTATTCGATATTTTAACCCTACACTGATGTTTTTTTAAGATTAAGTGCCACTGCCCGGTATACATTTGTCCGGTATACCCTACACCGATGTTTTTTTAAGGGTAAGTTCCACTGCCCGGTATGCCCTACACAGATGTTTTTTTAAGGTTAAGTGCCACTGCCCGGTATACCATACACTGATTTTTTTAAGGTTAAGTGCCACTGCCCGGTACACCCTACACTGATGGATTTTTAAGGTCAAGTGCCATTGCCCTATATATATTTGCCCGATACTCCAAACACTGATGTTTTTTAAGGTTAAGTGCCACTGCCCGGTATACATTTGCCCTGTATACCNACTTATTATTTCCCACCTCCCTTTTTTTCATATGTCTATAATTTTTCTTTATTTTATTCTTCATTTTGAACTTATATATATATATATATATGTATCTATGTAGCTCATATAATACCCATAATAGTGATTTAATAATTTTGTATTTATATAGCCATAAAAAAATATATCAATACAATGTTTATATTTTGCTAATAATATTTTGGCACTCCTTTGGTACACATTTGGTTATTTGCGGATGTGATTTCGTGAGCTACTGGAAAAATTACATCTCTTCATATTATATATGTGTATATGGAAAAATAAGCACTTTTTTGTAACAAAAATATTGGCTAATACACTTGAAGTTCATTAGCGAAATATTATTTTGAATTATACATATTTTGAAACCCTATCGATTTTAGTCATCAAAAACCTCCCATGTTATTTGATATTGAACAATATTGAACACACGTTGTTGAATGTTATAAATTGGACAATACTGATGAACAAGAAAACTTTTTTTTGAAACTTTTAAATTATTTGCTATTTCTTCTTAACATTCTTTTAACTCTAGCTTATAAGCCACCAGTTTTTTTAATGCGTTTTTAAGCTTGAAAACTTCACTTTTTAATAGATTTAAATGAAAATTTGGTTTGAAAGGGGACCACTTTGTATGCCTCAGCAGCTGGCCAGTATGGTGCATTTCCATAAAATCCGTATGGTTCTTCGTGGTAGTGTCGCTGCTAGCAGATATGCTATTGGAATGGTAAAAAATGCTTTGATGGCTGAGAGCAGACATAGAGCGGCAAACAGTTAACGATAATTCAGATTTTTAATAACATCACAGTAAATTACATTATTTTTTTCTTATTTTGCAAGCTAAATAAAGCTTGCTAAATGAACACTGAGAAAAAAATATGGTCAAAACTACCAGAATATATTAAAATTAACTGTAAAATATGGTTTTGTAATACGCGATAAAATTTTGTAATTTTAACATGATACAATAGAGCATGATATAAAAACATTCTATCTGGTTAAATTTACTTTTCAGTTTCGTATTTTTTGTTAAATTTGTAGTGATAAGAGCTATAATTTTAAAAACCAGAATTGCCAGGAAGCCGTTACCATAGGAACTGAAAAATTACCAAATGAATGGTTAAAAAACCGTATAGTTTGATTTTTACTAACCAGAGTTATATTTATGTATTTTTTTTACCAGAGATGTCATCATGCAGCACGGTAGTTTTACTTGAATTTGTCCTGAGGAATATGTTAGTCGTTCTCGTTGGTGAAAATCTCAAAAAATAAATGTTAATAGTTTTTCTGCTTTTGTAATAAAAACCAAGATTATATAAGAAAACCTAATAATTTCATTAAATAATTTCATTATACTATTTTGAATAGATTTATTTCTAATCAATCAATCACAAGTAGGATTTCAAAGAAATATTGAAATTTTTCAAAAAAAAAAATTTTTGTAATACATATCAACTAAGTAATTGAATATAAAATTAGATCAAAATGTTTTTTCTGAATTATAGAATAAGGTTAAATAATAATAAGACCTAATATTTCACCTAGAGAGTAAATAAAAAATAGAAAAAACTGTATTAAACTAATTAAATTTTTTATTGCTTTTGGACAGGTATTTATTTTTTTATGTTGATTGAAAATAACTTCATGTGTGATTCACGATTTTATTTTTGGTTCATTATTATGAGATTATTCTTTTAGTTATGAAAATAATGCTTTTTTTAATAGAAAAAGGAAGTCTCATATTATTATTGAATAGATATTTTTTGACGATTTTTTTTACTTCAATAATTAAGGTACGAAATAATTTTATTAGTTAGCTCAAAACAATAAAGTGATTTACTGATTTTCTCAAGCTTTTCACTTATTAAATGACAAACAAGTTTCTGAATTAACTTAATTCTCCATATATTTTCCTAAAAACTGTTTTGTTTTATTTCATTATGGTCTGATATCGCTATTCAATAATAATTAAAGAATTCCGGAATTCTTAATGTGTAAAAAATATGATTAAGCAAACTGCAATACTTATTTGAAGTAAAAAAAATCACAGAAACAGTTGTTTTTCTTTGAACCTGTAACTTCCACACATGTATTGTCGACATGTAGAATTTACATACTCAAACATAAGAAAAAATGTGACACAATAAGTGACGTAGAGTGAAAATCTTTTAAAAAAGTAACTTTTCAAAAGATAATATTCTCAATTAAAATAAAGATTTTGGCATTAAACATTATACTAGTTGCTCAAACACATTACAAAAGAGAAGAAAATATAAATAAACGTTAATTTAATTTATACAAAAAAATACCAGAAATGCTTATGTTTTTTAAATTGCCGTAAAAAATACTTTTTTCCCGAAATTTTGTAATTATACAAAATATTATGTTCGGAAAAGATTCGGAAAGAAACAAATTTAATTACATTTAGAAGATTTCAGAATGAAATTAATAAATTTAGTTGAATATATTTGATTTAACTACAACATTTATTTACAGATTGGAAAAGAAATATACAAATTTTAAGAATAAAAATTACTCACCAATTTACTCAGCTATAAAAAAAAGAATCAGGGCATGCCTTTTTTTCATTTCTTTTATTTAAAAATTGAATTTGTGTAAATAAATAGGCCATAATTACATCAAACAATACTTTATTGTTAAAATCACAATGTTTTCCAACTTCAAACACATTTTACAACAGTTTCACAATCCATAAAACTTACATTAAAATACAACAGATCATAGTTATTATCAATTCTTTTTTACAAATAATTCCATTACAAAGCATCATCGCAACATCAGTTTTTACCAATGACATTTCCGTAGTATCAATTCTTCCTTTAACAGCTGTTTCTAATAAAATAAATATCAGAGAGATGAGGGCATTCTTGAAGTTTTATGTGAAAACTTCATTTATTCAATGTACTTTCACAAGTATGACATGAGTAATTCAATGAAACTGATCAAAACATATTAAATTCTGCATTAAGTTAAAGAATCTCTTGCAAACACACTTTAATAAATTCAGGATCAAATTATGATAAAAAGCACTGGGACTAAGAGTGCCAGTATTTTTACCGTAAAATCCACTTTTACCGTGAAGTCGAACGAGGCAAAAAAAATTGATATTCCGTAATTTTTTCAGTAATATTTTCTGTAAAATAACTGAGTCACTGTGATTAAATAAATATTACTGTATAATATTTACTGTAAAATAATTGATTCGATTATTAAATAAATATTACTGTAAGAATCATGGCATAAAATTTTATGCTGAAAATATATTTTACAGATGCTACACTCATTGTACCAGTACTTTTTACGGTAGTTCGATCCGGAAATTCGTACAGTGCATGATTTTTTTTCCTTTGCAAGGATCAAAAATACAGGTAATACAAAGCATTTACATTTTCGTAAACTTTTTTAATTTTTCACATTTTTGGTGACCAATTTCTGCTGTTCTTTCCCTTTTAATTAAAAATTGAGAAATGTAACTTTTTAATTCAAAATTTTTTCAATCAGAACTTTTACGGTCAAATCTTAAGTTTTGTCACTGAAAGTTTAAAATCAGGTAATAAAAATTTAAAATCAAGTATAATTTAAAATGAAGCAATAAAAATTTGTATACCTAACAATTCGATGTTTTTAGCCATTTTTGAATCAAATTATTTAAATAAGTAAGCTCTGATTTATTTAGCATGAAATTATCTGTGGTATGAGTTTTATAATTATATTTGTTATACAACACATTTGTAGAAGAGTACAAACTAGTTTCAATTTTGTAGTGCAGCATTTAAAGTTAAGCGAAACAAAAAAAAAATGTCAGAATTATTTAATCATTACACACAACAGAAACTAAAAAAGTAAAGAGAACTTTAGAAATTGTAAATATAAGTTGAATAGTTTAATCCAATACATATCATTTTTATTCTTTCGAAATGTCCAGTAAAACACAACTTTCAACAAAACAATATTAACTAAATAATATTAACTAAAAAATAAAAGAACTAATATTGCAAAACTAACAAAAATATGAACTTTTTTAAACCTCTAATTGAAATATTTTTAAATCATTAACTACAAAAACTTCACAATCACAATGAAGCTAAATTTTAAATGTAAAATCAAGTTACACTATAAAAAAGTAAATTTTTTTTAGATTATTTATTATTTTTTATGATATTATTGAGTCAGATAATAGTGTTTCGAATTATATTTAAATATAAAATTATATTTAAATATTATAATAAATTATGTTATAATATAATTTTAATTGTATTTAAATGTAAATATTTGAATAAAGTTTAAATATAAAAGCAATAAACATAATAACATATAGAAAATTTAAGTCATGCTATTCGATGACATTTTGAAAGTGAAATTGAAATAATAGATACATATTTTAACGAATTCTTTCAATTCTTTGAAAGTTTCTAAAAATAGCCTTATTTGTTCTCTAAACCAAAAAATACCACACTCAAAACTATTTGTTTACATTTTTGAAGAGACTTTGAAACGTTGCTAGTTTATTTCAATTAGTTTCATGCATTGCACTGTTAGAAATGTTTTAGAAAATTATGGTAAAAAAACCGGCATCATTCTGTACACACGGTTTTGAAGCCGTTTTCAACTAGTAAGGTTAAGAAACCATGAATACAAAATAATGCGGTTTTTTAAGCATTTGCAGCATAGTTTAAAAACTGTAAAAAATAAATTTAACTGGAAATTGGAGATAGTTTAGCAGCTTCCATGCGTGAAAGAGAGAATATCGTATTCTATTAACCCAGAGACACTTATTGGAGAGTGCAGGACACTGGAAAATCTTCATGTGTTGAACAGAAAGGTGGAAATATAGTAGTGTCATCAGTGGGACCCGTTCAGTCGGTCATGAGATTGATAGATTAGCTCTCTCGGCCATAATATGCACTCATTTGCAAGGAACTAAGTGGCTTCGTTAGGTGGATTTATTTGGTGCTAGAAAATTCTGGTTGTTTAACAACCTTAGATGAGAGAGTAGATAAGCGGTTTTTCTCACAGCTTATAGCTTGAATACCATCTTATCTAGGTCGGGATAGCCTGGTCGGTAGGGCGCTGGGCTCATGTCCGAGAGTTTGTGGGTTCGAACCCCGCCGGCCGAAGACTCCCCGTGCAGTAAAGTGACTGATGCACGTTAAATCTGCCGAGTAACAAAAGTCCTTCATGTTCCGATAACAAATCAATACCTCTGGGGGTACTGGATTGGAGATCGATCATTCTCTGATTCAGGTCAAAATTACGATCTGTGGATAAATGAATGGATGTATAAATGGGTCCGCCCTATAAACGGGTGCGACGTATGGTGTGGCAGAAATCGAATTCTTGGCCATAGATGGCGCCACTGGAAAACAAGAACAATCGCACTCCCTCTGCCTAAAGGAGGCATGCGTCAACAACCATCTTATCTAAGGTTATTTGACTATTTCGTCTGAATATGGTAAAATAATTTTAAAAAATTGTTATTTAGTAAGTTTTCTGAGAAATTTCTAGTAGTGTATAAAATACAAAAGCTCATTCCGGTCATGTATACATTTAAGGCTCAAAATTAACAATAGTCCGTTAGTCCGGGGCAGCTAAAATTTCATTTGGTTCACCAAAAGTATTAACAATATTTCCCCAGACTTGCAACCAATAGTAAAAGAATGGCATGCTGTTTTAGTATTAAGTTTATAGTTTCACGTTTTGGGTTGGTAATTTTGTAGCAAAATAGCCTATTCTCTCAAAATCGTACTCATTGCACTCTCTCTGCATTATAATGTTTCATTTAAATTCACTTTATTGACTTGAAGATATTCTAACAGAGGTATAAAATTGGAGCAGTAAAAACTTGTAGGAAGTAGTAATATTTTTCTAGTCTTTGGAACAGTGATTAAATTTTCTTTTTGTTCCCCTTTCATACATTAAAAACCTAACTTATCACAAAGCAATAATAATAATGAATCTATTGCTAAATATCATAACGCCGCTGGATTCCCTACCACGGTCTCGATGACAAGACTATGCTCTTCTTACCACTAAATTCTGATATTAGACACATACCAGTGAAGTGGCAACAACTTTTTATTTCTTAAATTTTTTTTCGGCTGACCAATCTGTGTTGAGGTAAGGGAACTGATCTTCTATCAGAAAGGTTCTGAGTTCGAATCCCGGACAGGACATGGATGTTCTTTTATTCTTTGTACTATCTGTCCTTACTGTGGGAGCAACGTTGGCCCACCTAATATGGTACCCCTGAAAGAGTGGCCAACAAATCTGCAGCTCAGATGCCTGTATTGAGGAAATGTCATTCCCCAGGTGGTCATTGGAAGAAAAAAAAATTCTTAAATTTTTATTTATAATCATAATTTGAGACAGTGTTTACTCAGTATTTTAGGCTTATTTCTAATTTATTATTTACGTGTTCGGATGGACATGTAAAAAAGAAAAGAGCACACCCAATTATAGCCTTTGCATGCATCGGGCGTGTTCAAGTATATTATTTCATCGATTTTTGTTTTATGGAACAGTGAATTTGAATTGAATGAATTTGATGTGAATTTGAACAGTGAGCTATGATAAAAATTATATAAACTATTTATTATTTAATTTTAATGATTAAACAAGGATTGCATTGAAATAAAGTATCATTTTGGTGCACGGGCTTAAATCAGAAATACTGGTTGATAGTTTAAAACTGAATTACTCATGGTTACATAATTTTCATTGATTATTGATATTTCATTTATTGTTAGTAGAAACAGCCATTGCCTAAAACTCCGTTTCAGCCTTTTGTATGTTGTCCAAAAATATAACAATTATTGATTCACAGTCATTAAGGAACAAACACATCTACAATATTTACTGATATAATGTTCACGACAACGAAGATATCTACGCAGGCATTTAAAAATTTGTACCTAGATCAATATGGATAATAAGTTCATTGCCAAATAAACAAATTCTCATAATACTCTGGAAATAACATTTTACATTTAATAATTTACCTTTATATTGTTGTATTATTTCATCGTGTCGAATTGATATCTTTATAAAAACTATGTTAAAGCTAAAGTTTCTTAAAATTTAACAAGGATTTTTAATTTTGAAAAATTCTTTTTCTGAGTTAATAGTCTAAAAATTCATAACTAAATCCGACTCAGCATTATATGTATTGATATTGAGGAGATATTGATTTTATAAGGATTCGAACACCAAACCAGCCAATTTAGCATTTTTTCTATGGAAATAAGAACACGCTTTACAACAGTTAATTTAAAATGCAAAAGCATATCTCATTTCTTATTTAGTTGAAAAAATAATTTATTACATTTTATTCTACTTGGACCCATATAAAATCGATGTTAAACTTATTACTGTAAAAAAATTTAATTTCTCTGCTTGAAAGTTAATAAAATACTAAAAACTGCACTAAGCTAAATGGTTTACATCTATAAGCTATAGCCTATACAAATCCGCATGCAAAAAGTTTAAACTCCATAAATTAATTAAGTTTATCTCACTGTAAAATATATGCGTGTAATCTTATCCGTCCATGTATCGTTCGCATAAATATGCAAATTTCATAGTAAAACATAATTATCTAGTTCAGGACCAGTGAAAGGAGGAAGAAGATATTCCCCAGTGCAACCCGAGAGTTTACGTACGCTCTTTTTCCATTTGCATCCAAATAGAGTCTCGGTGCTGCCATCTAGTGTGGTAAAAACTAGACGTCCAAATTAACATGGCCAACGGTATCTCACCCATTGTGGTGGTCCTGAAAGTATAGTTCTATTTTATTNCATTGCCAAATAAACAAATTCTCATAATACTCTGGAAATAACATTTTATATTTTATAATTTACCCTTATATTGTTCTATTATTTAATTGATATAACTTGTTAAAGCTAAAGTTTCTTAAAATGCAACAAAGATTTTTAATTTTGAAAAATTCTTTTTCTGAGTTAATAGTTTAAAAATTCATAACTAAATCTGACTCAGCATTATATGTATTGATATTGAGGAGATATTGACTTTATAAAGCTTCGAACACCAAACCAGCCATTTTAGCATTTTTTCTATGGAAATAAGAACACGCTTTACAACAGTTAATTCAAAATGCAAAAGTATATCTCATTTCTTATTTAGTTGAAAAAATAATTTATTACATTTTATTCTACTTGGACCCATTTAAAATCAATGTTAAACTTATTACTGTAAAAAAATTTAATTACTCTGCTTGAAAGTTAATAAAGTTCTAAGAACTGCACTAAGCTACGTGGTTTACATCTATAAGCTGTAGCCTATGTAAATCCGCATGCAAAAAGTTTAAACTCCATAAATTAATTAAGATTATCTCACTGTAAAATATATGCGTGTTATCTTATCCGTCCATGCATTGTTCGCATAAATATGCAAATTTCATTGTAAAACATAATTATCTAGTTCAGGATCGGTGAAAGGAGGAAGAAGGGATTCCCCAGTGCACCCCGAGAGTTTACGCACGCACTTTTTCCATTTGCATCCAAATAGAGTCTCGGTGCTGCCATCTAGTGTGGTAGAAACTAGACGTCCAAATTAACATGGCCAACGGTATCTCACCCATTGTGGTGGTCCTGAAAGAGTGGATACCACTTCTGGGGAACGCACTAGGTCTTCTCATCGAGAAGACTGATTGTGCAGCTCATTGGAAATAAAATAAAAAACTTTTTCCATTTAGTTTTGTTTTCATTTAAAAATTCATATAAACCACATTTAAATGCGCTACAATTTTTTATTAATTATCATAGTGCCTAATATATATATAATAATGCATATAATAATGCATATTATATATATAATAATATAATGTAATAATGCATATGCTGTAATAAAATGTGCGTGATATTTAAATAAAAGCAATATCAAAACTGACCCTAAACGTACAAAATGCTTTCTAGAAAACTCCTAACAAGAAAGCTACACCCACATAAATCATTAAGCATTCCATCCCTTTCCCACTCCGTCAAAATGCAATCAAAAACCTAGAGCTTAATAACTCATGTGTTCAATCCTCTCGAAAAAGTCGAGCAAGCTCAGTTGTTAAATACCTTGAATAAAGGAAAGGAAAAAAATGAAAAAAAATGAAAGTTCATATTGAAGGTCTGCGCCAGAAAGATGCAAAATAATCATAGGGTTAATAGCATATGGACGATGAGTTTTGAATTTTGAACTTTTGGCAATGTTTCTCAAGATCAATATTGACTAAGTATGTTATGAATTCTTACAACAACATTTTTCAGTCACTTCACGAAAATATATTATAACAATTAATATGCTCTTAAGGTATCCCTGAGCATAAAATTTCATTTTATAAATCATCCATCTTTAAAATCAAATGAATGAAAATAACAATGAAAAATAACGTAAATTTGAAATGTTTAAATTAAAGTAGTTATTTGAATAAAATTATATATCAGTTAAAGTTGGTGTTTATAAATGGATAAATTTTTTAATGTAGTATTGAAAATCAACATTGAGTATATAAATACAATTATTTCATGAACATTCTGATGTAATGGTATTAGTCACGGTTCTGACAAAAATGGGCATGTTCTTAGTTTCAAAGAGTAATTTGCACAGAAGTAAAACAAAAATCCAATAAAAAAAGAAATAAAAAGTAAGCAAATGGTAATAAAATAGTTCGTCTTAATCTCTAACGCAGATCTGATCAGATCTGTAAATCACAGCAAATTAAACCTTTAAGTATTGTTTATACTACGATATGTAATGTTTCAGTTCACCAAAATAGTTTTCATCAATATTTCCTTTAATCTTTTCAGAAGATAGGAAGCAAACAAATACTGATTTTACTAATAAGAATAGTTGTAATCATAAAGAATTTAATGATAAAAATCTTTCGAATTCAGATGATGAATAAAATTTCAAAAACACTTTGGAGAAAGCATAAAGAAAAATCATCCTGTTTAAAAAAAAAGGCATGAAATTATTGGCATGCTTTGAATCAGATCTTTTTGTTGCAGCCCTTCTTCATATTTTGCATTTTTAATTTGTCCAGTTCACATATTTATTAAAGATTTATATATATATTTAAAGATACAGTAGAAATACACATGTATTTTGAAACTACAGATAATTTCATCACAGTTCGATGCTTCAATCAAAATTATTTTTATGAATTTAAATATTTTCAACTTTTTTTCTTTTTCCCCAAATACCTTGAAGTAGATGATAAGAAGAATAATTTTCATTAATATTGGCTTATCACAATAATGGGGTTTTTAAGAAGACTATTTTTCCTATTCATCACAACCATTCTTTTTTATCGTCTTAGTACTTCTCAGTGCTAAATTTTTTGAGTTTTTATAATGGATGGTTATGCTGCTGACATTGAATGATTTAAGCGTATCAAGTTACTTCTATCAAATAATAGACTTTAGTGAATCGGACTAAATGTAATAGCAAATATAGATTTATATTTGACTCATATTCAGTAAAAGCTTTAAATTCCAATTGAATCTAATGAATATAAATTATTTTTAATTTTAAAAAGTCGCCACATTTAGCGTTAATAGGCGTTATTTAGTGAAATCATTAGATCAATGTAAAGCTGCTGTCATTGCATCGGTAATCATTGCACATGCTGTCATTGCTTAAAGGGTAGCTTCGCTTCGAGTATAAATTGAACATTTTATTTTATCTAATATATATACGGAAACAGAGTTTCTAGAATAATAACAATGTCTAACTGCATTTCTGTGCTTTTCTGAGACAAATTTAAAATTTATGAAATGATATTGTAAACGACTTTCATTGTAATTTAATTTTTAAAAATTAATAGTAATAAATAAATATTAATTATATATATTAATTTAATTAAAAAAATTTCAAAACAGAATTTTTAATTTTGTATTTTAATTTTTTTTTATCAATGAAACTCTTATCTAAAACATGTATTTTCAGTTACGTGTTAAACTGTTAAATATAGCACAGAAATTCTGATTCTTGTATTATTTTTGTTTAGAATTCATGGCAATTTTGTACAGAATAAAATATTTATGAGCACTCAGCAAAATTTTATTTACGCTAATGATGAATTACTCAAAAACTCAAATTATATTGCTAATATTAAATGATTTAATAAATTTTAGTTATTAAATGAACAACGTTTTGCCTGATCTTAAGACATTTTTCTATAATATTAAAGAAACAAGTTCCACTAAATCCTTTAACAGGTATTTTGCATTCTAAATTATTTGATGAAGTTTTAGATATGTTGTTCCAAGTTCCAAAAAGAGTTCATTTAAAGATATATTTTATGAATATTTAATTTTTCTTTCAACGCTGCATCTAAAAGATTTCGTCCTCTTGAATTCGAATTTTAGTAAGGAAATATAATTTTTAATAAAATGATAGATTGAGAAGTGTTTTCTAAATTTAAAGCAAAGTAGAATTTTAAAAATGTGATTTAAATATTTATTGATTTGTTAAAAAACAAGGTTTTTAATTTTACTCTATAATAATAGCGTATTTTTATCAATAGGTCTTAACACGTATTTGTATCAATAGTTCCTAACTTTATTAAGTATATAATAGCAATGTTTCTTGAAAGCAATTAATGTACACTTTTTTTCCATGAAATAGAGACATTGTTATTTTCATGTTCAGGAAAACTTTTTCGGAGAGGCATTTCACTGGTATAGAAAATGGATCTATTCCATTTTAATTGGATTTATTAAAATTCCTCTGAGCAGTAGTACCGGCTCTTTCATGAACTTAAAGTTGATGCCTTTTCTGACATCAAGAAATTGGTTTCCTATTATTTTTTTTAATTAAAAAAGTATGCATGGTTGAAGGCTCAAAATACATTTTGAAGACAAGTAATACACTATTTACCAATAAGTATTTGGACACCTATGCTAATGACTATATCTGCGGTCCTGAGATACGTCACGCCCTCCTCCAGTATATATCGAGAAGGGAACAACATCGGCATTAGTCCCTACAAGATGCCTACTGCACTATTTTGGATGACAATGTAATTTCTACGTTGTGGCGAATTTACGGGGTGGGCCCCTGTTACTTCCAGGACTACAATGCCAGCTTTCATGTTGCGAGGGTCATCAAGGCTTGGTATGGTGCCAATGGGGTTAATCGAACGGTCTGGCCTGCCCAAAGCCCAGACCTGAACCCTATCGAGAACCTCTGGGACAAGTTGGATCCCCGAATTAAGGGGTGCACTACCTGACCAAAATCGGTGAAGGAACTTACATGACTTCTCCAAGCCTAGTGGAAGAAAATACCACTAGCCGTCACACAAGGACTTGTGAAAGTATACCCCGGAGGGTTCACGCTGTAATTGCCTCTCGTGGAGGCTCAACCAACTATTGATTATGAATGAAATTTGCTTTCCATTTCAATCACACGTGTCCAAATACTTATTGGTAGATAGTGTATATTGCTAAAAACAATATTTTTTATAAACTAAAATCTTATTCCTTCTCTTTTGATTTTTTAAAACAATGCCCATTTTTCAGAAAACTAACAAAGTGAGTGTTTCACAATAGTGGCAATTTAACTTTAATACAAATCTATGAATCAGTGCAATAAAAAATTTCAAGAGCGAATACATACAACATCTCATGTTTTCTTTTTCTTTTTTGACGTCATTTTCTACTTTTTAGATAAACGTTTTGGAAAATGCTTCATTCTTTGTAAATAGAATATGTGATATCTCTACTCTCCACAATTTAGCCTCAAACCATACTTTTTCCCTGCTGAAACGTACTGCTGTAGAAAAAAAAGTTAACTTTAGTGAAGCTATGGCAACGGAGAGGGAAAATGTGTGGAGAAACGAGAATACGTGTACATTTGAGTCATCTATTCTATTTACAAAGAATATTGCTATATTACTGACACTTTGCTCTCGTAAATTTCTTAATTTCTTAATTAATTTGAGTTTTTTTTCCCTTGCCGCGTGTTATATCTTTTATGTCTGATTGTTGCTTCTATGTCCAAAAGTATAATCTCAGACAATGAAGTATATTAAAGATTTTTTTTTCTTTCTTTACAAATTTATCGTTTCTCTTGACAATTAAATTTTATATTTTACCATTTTTTTCATAAATTTGACAGACAATCCTCGTATATTTTTCAAATATACGAAGTCATAATGGAATTCTAAAGAAAATGTAAAAAATGCAGCTAATTTAATAACACAATACCGAAGAGTATCGTGTTATTTGTTACAAAATTTATTCGCATATGTAAGTCATGCTAATTAAATTAAATTTTCTAATTTGCGAAAAATAATTTCAGGTATATGTTTTAGATTTAACACCAGTTAACTATTTTAACCCGTTTAGGACCGACTAAAGAAGAAAAAAACGGTTTCCCAAGCTCGCACACTCCAGCAATATACGTACTAATACAAGATGTAATACACGAGTACTAATTTGAGATCACTTCCGTGTGATCATTGGCTGCTGAAGCCAGTAAGGTCCGTCTCATATGATACTGTGGGCAGTTAGGGAAGAATCACGACATCACGTAAATGTGATCACTTCCGTGCGATCATGGGTCGCTGAAGTCAGTAAGGTCCGTCTCATATGATACTGTGGGCAGGTAGGGAAGAATCACGACACCACGTAAATGTGATCACTTCCGTGCGAGCATGGGTCGCTGAAATCAATAAGGTCCGTCTCATATGATACTGTGGGCAGTCAGGGAAGAATCACGGCATCACGTAAATGTGATGATTTCCTTGCGAGCATGGGTCGCTGAAATCAATATGGTCCGTCTCATATGATACTGTGGGCAGTCAGGGAAGAATCACGACATCACGTAAATGTGATCCCTTCCGTGCGAGCATGGGTCGCTGAAGTCAGTAACGTCCGTCTCATATGATACTGTGGGCAGTTAGGGAAGAATCACGACACCACGTAAATGTGATCCCTTCCGTGGGAGCATGGGTCGCTGAAATCAATAAGGTCCGTCTCATATGATACTGTGGGCAGTCAGGGAAGAATCACGACACCACGTAAATGTGATCCCTTCCGTGCGAGCATGGGTCGCTGAAATCAATAAGGTTCGTCTCAAATGATACTGTGGGCAGTCAGGGATGAATCACGGCATCACATAAATGTGATAACGGTCCAGAACTGGTTATATTACTATATGTAAATTTATAATTAATGTAATAGTTATTTGGATTTAAAACAATAAGTTCATTGAACTATACTTTTAAAACATTTCATTTTTAATATTTGAAGAAAATAAAAAACCATTTATTGTGAAACACTCTGTAATAATATACTATTTAAAATTAAAAACAAACGTACCATTTAGAATTAACTTTTCAAAAACAAACGATAACTTAAAATTCACTTTGTGAATGATCTCATCCACTGTATTTGTATCATTTTGAATATTTCGACTGGGTACGAAATATGACACGGCGGCATCACTTTATATCTCACATTAGTGAACAATTTCGCGTTCTGTCTCTTAGATCATCCTTTATAACGTCTTTGTTTTTGTATCTGCTTCCTCTCGTGTTTATTGTAGAGAGTGGGGATACTGTGGCGCTGCGTAGTATATGATTCTTGTTAAGCTTCCCTAAGGCAGCCAACGCTGATATCTCGAATGCTTCTCGGGCGCTAAGCGTGGATGCCCTCGAAGATGTCTCTACGTACGTTGTGGCGTGAATTTGGCGCGATACACCAAGTGCCTGCGAATTAAAAAAAATGTCATGTTATCATAGTGTTATATTAAAAACAAACTTAATGAAAATTAAAAATCTGTTTTTCTAAACAATACTTTTTCTTGTGTAGGCTAAAAATTATTGATACACCCAGTCGCAAACAGATACGCCCAACAACAAGGGGGGAAAAAACTAATTATATTCTTTGAAAATAGAACAGGCCCCTCAAGGATACGAGATTTCCCCACTCTCAGCACTTTTCTCCTTTTCATTGTACACCGAAGAGTCATTACATTATGACCACCCTGTTAATAACATGTAGGGCCACCTTTAGCCCTCAAAACTGTTAGCACCCACCGTGGCATTGATTCCACAAGGTGCTGTTAGGTAGTCTGAGGTATCTGTTACCAAGTGCTCACCAACTGGTCCTACAATTCCCTCACATTGCGAGGGGGTAGTGTGGCAGCACAAATTTGGTTTTCCAAGTCGGACCACAAATGCTCTACTGGATTAAGGTCAGGTGAGTTTGGGGGCCAAGACATGACTTGAAAATCACTGGAATGTTCCTCGAACCAATCCATGACGATTCGACCCTTATGACATGGTGCATTATCCTGTTGGTAGACACCATCCCCCGCAGGAAAAAATGTTGCCATGAATGGGTGAAACTGGTCTGCAACTATGTTCAAGTAGCTTACAGACGACAGGGATTGTTCTATGAGGATTATAGGTCCTAATGTGCCCCATGAAAACATTGTTCCTGGGGGAGAAACCATGAAAACCTGGGCGAGCCCATTGTTACGGATGGAGGGTGATCATAATGTAATGGCTCTTCGGTGTATACTATCTGCAATTATAGCTTTTTTCCACAAATCTAGCTTTTAATGCCAGTATATCCCCACTTCTTATTGAAACGTACTTCCGTGGGAATAAAAGCACGATTTTTGTAATAATGGTGAGAGAAAAAGTGTGGAGAGTGTGAAAATCGCGTAACCTTCAGGTGCCCATTCCATTTGCAATGATTATAGTTATGATAATTTTATTATATAGCATAAAAATGTCTAAGTTGACGCCACTTCATTTACCTGTCCACTAGTAATCTGACAATGATAAATCAGTTACAGATAACAACCAATTGGAATACATTTCTATTGGGATGTAACTATGAATTGTCCAATACGAATGGGCTCAAATGACGATTGATTGATTTATTCCATTCAGTGATACAGTTCCATCTCTGGCTTGGACATCTTTATTAACAACGAATTTTTTAAAATAAAAAACGTGGTAAGAAACAACTAACGTGTACTCGAAATGTATTTCTGGTTCTCTTATTCATTTATTGTATAAGTCTTAAAGAATGTATTTAAATTTCATTTGTAGTTAAATTGGAAGCATAATTATCCGAAAATAAAGAATTTCCTTCAAAAATATCCATAACTTCTGCATGGGAGTACTAATATAATAGAAATCACTAGAAGTAATTAACATACGGTAAAATTAGAGTATCTGATAAATTATTGTTAAAATAAGTAAAAATAAATAAAAACAGTGCTACTAGTATCTAACATAAGAAAATATTTTGTAAGTTGCGCACATTTGAAAGAAAAATAAGGAATTTTGAAATTTACTCAATTCACATAAAACAAGCTATCAAATAAATCAAAAACCGAATACATTGATAGAGAAATGCATTTCAGTTTAACAATAATGTTTAACAAACTCATGATAATCGATTAGATTTTAAGCTTACTTTATACACATTATATAAAAGACCATTCTTTTATCTTTTTTTAAAAAAATTTTACACAAATTCTTGTATTAAAACTAAATGATAAAAATGAGTTTAAATTTGCGAGCCACAAAGTTGAAAGAGCTTGAATAAATGGTGTTTAGCTTTTCTTTTATTATAAAACGTTTTGTTATTCCTTTTTTAAAACCACCCAAATAATGCAAAACAATTTTTTAAAAACTTTCTGTCGCAGCCGGCTTAAAGAAATTCAAAGAAGTATAATACGACAGTAGAAATAATAAGATTGGCAAAACAACAATAAAATGAAAATAAAGTAGATAAAATAGATAGGAGGGAGAGAAATTAAAGAAAAAGTGTACTCGTATAATTTATATACAATGCAAAAAGTTTAAGCATATCTTGAAGCAAAAAAGTCCGTCAAGAGAGCAGTAAATATAATTTTTTAAGATCATAAATCTTTTAAAGCATAATGAATAATGTAAGCACATTCATTTTTCTATAGAAAATTCCTTGAAAAAATGATAATTACAATTCTTATTATTCCATTTGATAATAGTCTTCAAAGATAATTAATACATTAGAGGTGAAGCCTTTGAGCTTTTTAAAATTGGCACTTAGAACGAGAAATTCCGATCATTAGAATAAAAGTTATTTCATAAGGCATAGTGTTTCGGATTCAAGATCTTGCACTCAAGAAGTGTGATATTTTACCCTGATTAAAACATAAATTACATTACATGCTTATTATCTTCCCATAAAACGATCTAAATAATTCTTTGGGGCCGGGATAACCTGGTCGGTAGGACGCTGGACTCATGTCCGAGAGTTCATGGGTTCAAACCCCACAGGGCCGAAGTTGTAGTTGGTGACTGATGCACGTTAAAATTCTGTCGAGTCGCAAAGTCCTTCATGTTCCCATAATAAATCAATGCCTCTGGGGATACTGGATTAGAGGTCGATCGCTCTCTGATTCAGGTCAAAATTACGATCTGTGGATGAATGAATAGATGTTTGAATGGGTCCGCCTTATAAACAGGTGTGACGTGGCAGAAGTTGAATTATTGACCATAGATTGCGCCACTGAAAAACAAGAATCGCACACTCTGCCTTAAATTTGCTCGGTTTCACCAACCAGGCTTGCCCGTGTGGCAAGTGGCATTAGAGCCAACCAACCAACCAAATAAATCTCTTAAATTTATTTTTCAAAGTCACATTAGTTCTGTTTCTAGATCTCCTTTTGATCCATTCCAAAAACATAAACAAACTTAAACCATTTATTACCTGCTCTGCTGTAACAGGCACTTTTTTCTGTTTAGCCAAGGCGCACATGGTTTCTGCGTCGTTTCGAAGGTCACTTTTGCAGCCACAGAGAATTATGGGAATGTTTTGGCTGTGTTGTTGAATTTCAGGATACCACTACAAACATAACAAAGTATAATGCTATTAGATCTAAAATTTGGTTATTTGATGAATTTATCTGCCTTATTTATTAATTTTGAAATTTTTTAAATGCACACACACTATGCAGTCAGGGTGTTTTGTAATCACCCTCTTACATATATTATAAGAAATCTTATCAGAAAGGAAGTAAAAGAAATCACATCAAATAAGAGTAACAAATTACTATTTAAGCTAAATTAAAAGAATATAAATGTATAGAAAGCTAAAAAAAATCACATAGTAGCAAATTATTCCTGTTGAATAATCAAAAATAGGTCACGTGGTTCACTGGATTTATTTATTTTTTAGTTAATATAGCCATTTAAAAAATTTCCTTTGTATTTGCTAAGTTCTAAGAAAATAAATAAAATCTAAGAAATTTGTCAAGGTATGAATAATATTTTAATGGTTTAATTTTATTTTTTTTAATGATAAGATCAAATTATGCTCTTTAGTACTTCTTTTCAATTGAAGCTTATCAATTTGCCTGAATGTTGCAGTTGACTTACAGAACGACTTACAGCTATTTTCTCCTCTCTTATACTTCCTTTTTGTTACCATAATACTAGTTAAAAATGTAGATTGTTTTAAGTTAAAAATTAGCTTTGTTTTTTAATTATAAAAGTGCTAAGATTTCTAATTAAATTTAAACTATGAAAATAACAAATACATTTTGACAAAAAATTTAATGTTTTCTTAAAGCTTAATGTTTGATAGCAGTACGAGGAAGATTTCTTCCAACTTTAATTTGTTGACTTTTAGTATTTCATTTCATATTAAGTTTTTTAAAAGAAATATAAGTAGATATCAATATTTGTATGACTAAAATTCAATAATTTGCAACGAAAGAACATTTAAAATTTAGATCTATTGTGATCATTCCCCTCGGTTACCTACTTTTTATTAAACTTTATTTCGTTATATAATTTAACTTAAAGCATTTTTTGTTAAAAAATATTTGCGTAAATTTCAATAGAGTGTGAGCTTTGCAACACATTTTTAACATTAATTTGAAATATAAAATATTAAATTAAAAACTTTCCATTTTTTATCCCTTAATAGTAATAGAGGGAAACTTTTTATTTTATTTTTTAAAATTATAAAAATAATAATATAGAAAAATAATTGATAACTACATCTTGGTAACAGAAACGTAGGTTACAAAAATTGTGATGTTTACCATTTGATATAACTTGTTTTCTTAATTGAACATTTTTGAGCATTTGTAACAGGCTGGAATATATTGCAGATTAAATTTCAATGTTTTATTTTTTATTTTATGTTCTAAATCGGAAAGAGCACTGATGTTTAAGCTTTATGTGCAAGAAACATTCAAATTGCAGCTGAAATTTTTATAAATGAAATTTTAATATTTAATTATTTTGTTGTTAATTATCAACTTAACAGGAGTTTTTTTTTTCCATTTGTTCTCAGAAATTTCAATTTGTTCGAAAAATATTACAGTTAAGTGGGTTTTTTTCGGGATTTTGCTTTAACTTTTTTTGCCTTAAATTAAGATTACTTTGTCAAAAAATTAATCTCTCTGGAAATTTTATAAAGTCGTGCCTTACTTGATGTCAAACGTAACAACAAAAGAAAGGAATTTATAAAAGTAAAAAATTAAAGGAAAAAATTTGATGTTGCTAGATATAAATCATATTTATATCGAAATTTTTAAGCATAGAAAAATTCAAGAAAGATAAAAATTGTTTTCAATTTTAACTATTATAGAATAATAGGTTATCATTACGGATTGTTACCAAGTAAAATTACTTCCAATTTATTACTAATTATTGTGTTACACATTCGATTATTTCAAAGTTTAGGTTATTTTTCAAGTACAGTTGATTAGTTTTCAAGTCCAGGCAACCATCCCTTTTGTTAAAAATTACATATTGACAAAATGATCTTATGCAAAATTATAATAATTATATATTTTATAAATAAAATTATCTCTATTTTTGTGATATATCGGTTTTGAAGAATAAAAATCAAACCATAGGCCGCTAGAGGGGTTGCTAATCAGAGAAAACATGTCTCCTAGTAATATAAAT
Organism: Parasteatoda tepidariorum; assembly: GCF_043381705.1. Taxonomy (NCBI): domain Eukaryota; kingdom Metazoa; phylum Arthropoda; class Arachnida; order Araneae; family Theridiidae; genus Parasteatoda; species Parasteatoda tepidariorum. The sequence goes on along the minus strand of NC_092210.1, from coordinate 73,559,039 downwards.
GTACATTTCGATAGATTTTGACTTCGTTTATTGTGTAAGCTAAAACCATCAATTACCTCAAAACGTTATTTGTATTAAACTGTAGATACTATATTAAACTGGCGAAGCGGAACGAAAATTCTTAGAAACATTATCGTTTCTTCCAGCATCTCTGATTATTTTTTTCTTTTAGCGCAATTTACTGGTTTTTTGTGATAAATCTAAAAGAAAACCCTAAAAATAATTATTATTTATTGGTGTTATGAAAATTCGTAGAAAGTAAGACAGTAACAAGGAAAAAAAATACTAAAAAATTTTTTAAATTATGTTTTTAAAGCTTATTAAAAGATCGAAAATTATTTCACTTTAATCTGAACTGAAGCAAAAAAAAAAATGTTAAGGGTATCACTTTCACAAAAAAAGAAGAAAAAAAACTTTTCTTCTTGAATATTTTCTCTACAGTAAAGTACAGCAAAAAAACTTGAAATCTTGAAATTATTAACAATTAATGCTAAAAAGATATTTAAATCGCAGAACTATAAATCAAGAGGCTGCAAAAGAGTTGGGTTCTTTTATGCTGTGAATGAAAAAAAAGTGGAATTCAATTACTGCAGTCGTGGCCACATAATTTAAATTTTTGTTTAAGAAACTATTAATTTGTTTTTCCGATCAGATAAGTGCAGGAAAAAAAATGTCATAGATAAAAAAATATATAATAGAGTATTTATAAAAAATCACATTCAACAAGGTCATACCTTATTAATTATGCTATCCAGAGTTTCTGGACTTGCTATAGTGAAACAAAGCAGGAAGACACTTGCATCTTTATAAGACAGAGGTCTTACAGTATCGTAAGTGGATGTTCCTAAAATAAATGAAATTTAATTAGCATAAAAAAAGTGACGCGTATGACTTTGTAGCTCAGGAAATAGAGCACTCGCTTCTCAATGAGAACACCCAGATTCGAACCCTATCGATATCTGGTCGATATCAATACCTTACTCAGCTTGCAACGACCACAGCGCTGACAAAAGATATCCTCATTGGCAGACGGATCATGAGTTGGAGTCCCCTTGACCCGGCTAAATGTAGGAAGTTTTCGTGGTTTTCTTCTGCACGTAAAGCAATTACTGGTTAGTTCCATAAAAAAAATCTCCCACGAAAAGCAAATTCCTCCGTATGCTTGATCTAGGAATTCCTTTGTGTTCCTGATAGAGCTGAAAAATAGAAGGCTATGGAGTTGAACATCAGTAAAAAGAAAATTGAGCTGGCTGTTAACGAAAAATAAAAATTTAGAAATTAGTGGTGTGGAGTTGCGGTGGCTCAAGGGATAGAGTGCTCAGCTATTAATGAGGTGATCCAGGTTTGAATCTCAGCGATGGTTGGGCAGATTTAAATTCTGACACCGACTCGCAGTAATCCCAGTGCTGAAGTCAAATATTCTCAGTGGTAGGCGAATCATGGATTGAAATTCTCCTGCTGTCAAGGTAACTTTTAGGTTTTTGAAGACAAGTTAAGAAGTTTTTTCGTGGTTTTCATCGTCATGTAACGTAAATGCGTGTTTAGCTCCATGAAAAAAGTTCTCCGTGAAGGCCAGTTTATCCTAATGCTTGATCCAGAAGTTCTCTTCTTCTCTGGGTAGAGTTCAAAAAGGTTCAAAATTACAAGGAGTTGAACATTGATAGTCGAATACCCAAATCTGTGATGTGATTCAGTTGATTTGCTCCTAGTGCGTATCAGTTTCAAGTTTAACTGCATAGCGTTTAAAAATTTTTTAATTTAAGCGATTACCGATTACTTATGGAATGGAAATAGTTTATATATAGGAAAAGCTTATATTTATAGGTAACATTTATTTTGTAATAATAATTGTTGTTTATACTGTATAAATTATTTCCTCTTATGTAAGCATAAATTAAAGCAATAAAAAATGTAATTCAATTCAATGTTATAAATTAAACATTTATTATTTATTATTAACAAATTAAATATTTATGAGAATTTAGAATTTTTGGAAGTAATGTTTTTTAAGGTATTGGTACACTCAGTCAAAAATTTTTTTTAACATACATAGTAACATATCTAGAACAGTTTTAATTTCCTCCCAGAATTCAATTATAAGTACTAGATATATAGTATAGCTGCAATCTTTAAGTTAACTAATTTAATTAAAAGTTTTCCTTGCACTTATGTTTTTATATGTCTGACATTGGATTTCGCAATATTACCTTTAATAAATTGTTAGCGAATTATAATATATGAAACGGATTACATTACAAAACATTTTAAAATGAACTATGAAGAAATTTTATATTCATTGATTTCTAAATAGAAATATTTGCCACAAAATACCGCAATGAAAGAAATATTTTGAACTGTGAAATAATTTGTCTATAACTTATAATATACTCAAAAATTTATAATTAACTCAAATAAATTAATAATGTAATATTTATTAAAAATAATACTTCAAGAAAATAAAGATAGTAATGACAACAAATGAATAGCTTTTGGAAATTAAAAAAAAATATATATATACAAGAAATGCTCTCCTTAAATTTCCGTAATTAATGCAAAAACCCGATTCAGATCTCCGTAAAAATCTACTTATGCAGAAGTGCACTCTACTTTCATCACCGTCCAATATTTAATTTAGATAATTCAATTATTATTCTCAAATATTTTGATACAGAATTCATAATTCTTAGTTCCGAATTTACCTTATGTATTGTTTAAATAATTGAATAAACAAAACTTTTACGGAATTGATTACGCAAACAAAACAATATCTAATTGTTAGTAAGAAAAAATGCATTAAATCACACGTTTTCTGGTTTTTCTATTTATACTCCAGTAATTTTTTATTTAACAATTTTTTTTTTATTTCCAACTTTAGTTGCACAGAAGAAAATTCCAACATATTCCTGTAATGCGGAGCATAATAATTGAGTGTTGCTATCGAATTTTCAGTTGTTTCCTATTGTTTGATTCCTAAAATATTCGAAAGTAAATATGTTGGTGTTTGAATTGAGACACCCCTGGTTGCTTATCTAAAATATTTGATAACCAATCCCTGATATATGCGCATATAATTTGGATCGTTAATAATTTTATTTAACGCATATGTAAATATTTGATTTGTCCTTCAGATAAAACATTTCTTGAAAAATGTTTATCTTTCTTTTCAAAAATAGAAAGAGGAAAAATATTTGCGCCGATAAGAGAGCTGTTAGATGCCGAAGAATAAAGGATTAACGGAAGTTTAAAGTTCAAAAATGATTTTGTAAAGCTGTATAGGATCTATAGGCACGCATTTTGAAATACTTAGAATTCATAAATTCAATAAATGTAATTCATCTTAAATTACTATATTCCGCATGTCTATACCAGCTGTTTAATGTAAAAAGGAAGTCGTATAAAGAATTTATTTAAGCAGTAACAAATCGTTAAAATGTCTAAAAATAGAAGGATTTCGCAAGTGTTGCGTATTTTTTTTCAATCTGAGCATCACAGTTCATTCATGAAAATTTAACAACATATCGCAATTGCACTAAAGGTTAGAAGATAAGGAAAGCACTCATCATGGTAAACTGCACAGTTAGTTGTAATAAATATGATGCATCTGAAGTAAAAAAAATATTAAAAGAATTTAACTACAAGTAAAAAGAGCTTTAGAGGATTTTTAAAATGGGAGCTAAACAAAGCTATTCCATAAAAACGTTGATTTTAATAGTAATTGACGTCAAAATGGTCTATAATAGTGGAATTATAAAAATAATTTTTAAATATTAAACGATCAAACTATCGGGACAGAAAGAAGAATGAATTTTTTAATGCTTTTATTTACTGACTACAAAATATTTCCTTCGCACTATTTCTTAAAGTATTAAATCAACTGACTACAGGACTTGAATGAATGAATTTTTTAAAGCTTTTATTTATTAGCTACAAAATATTTCCTTCGCACTGTTTCTTAAAATATTAAATCAACTGACTATAGGACATGAATGAATGAATTTTGTAAAGCTTTTATTTATTGGCTACAAAATATTTCCTTCGCACTGCTTCTTAAAATATTAAATCAACTGAACATAGGATCTGGAAGAAAGAGTTTTGTAAAGCTTTTATTTATTAACCGGTAAAATACAATATGTTTCCATCACTGAGAGAGAAATTATAGTCAAAACTACCAGATAATATTTGAAATTTACCTTGTTTTTCTCGTTGTAGGAACACCAAAAAATTCGGTAATTTTTATTGAAATGCTACAGTAATGATTTTGGAAAAATTAACAATAAGATAGAGTTTGACGTTATGGTATAAAATTTGGTAAAAGTGGTAAAATTTGATAATTTTATCTAATACTTTAAAGAAAGGCATAAAAAACGTTTATTGGTAACATATAATTTTGAGCTTAGTATTTTTCATTAAATGTGAGGTAATAGTTTAATTTTGAAAACTAGAATTTGGGATAAACCATTAATATATGAATGGAAAATTACCAAATGAGTGATTTCAATGCTGTATATTTTGGTTTTATTATCCAGAATTATAGTTTTTTATGAAAAATATTAATATTAGACTGTGGAGTAATTTTACCACAATTATTTCTCCTTTAAATCAAATGGCTACAAGAACTGGATGAAGGTATTTTTTAAACATTTTACATTATAAATTTTAGATTGCAAAATATTTCCGTCTTTCTCTAACTATATATTACCTTTACTTATAATGAAATTACTTATCATAAAGTTTATAAAATTTAATTATAATAAAATTACTTTTCGTTAGTCAACATTTTGTGTTGAAAAATTTATGTTCGTATAAGGAACCTTTCAACAAAAGAATTCTAGAGTTCTATGTTCTACTTATTTATGTGACTAACCGTTTCTATTTCCAAATTTTAAATATTTTGTTTTTGAAGAGGAATAGTTCAAAAATATGACAAAGTTTTAAATTTTACATCAATGACACACATCTCATTATAGATACACAAACTTAACAATATGTCATAACTGTGTTTGTGAATTATTATTTTAAAGTGATCATTACTTCTTTTAAAATTAATAATTTCGCATAACAACTTTAAAATCATACTGAAATAAACAATAATAAATACCTAGTTTCAAGAACACAAAGATCAGTAATTTTTCAGAAGTAAAAAAAAAAAAAAAGATTTAAACGTAGTTTTAAATACCTGAAGTGTCCCAAAGGGTGAAGTGAATTCTGTAGTCTACAACNAATGATTTAAAAGTAGTTTTAAATACCTGAAGTGTCCCAAAGGGTGAAGTGAATTCTGTAGTCTACAACACAGTATGTTGCCGTATATCTCTCAAAGCCCGTTGGAGTGTAAACCTAAAATAAATAAAATAAACTGTGTTAAATCTTAACAATTGACTTTGTTTCCGAATTAAAAACAAAACATTTATTACTCTATTTTCAAAAATCTTTAAGTTGACAAATGAAGCATATTATGTTATTAACACACTACGAATTGTTTTATCATGTTTGAGTACTGAACCATAAATAGTAGTTTAGAGCTGTTTAAGTATTGAACCTTAGAATATTGCACCTTAGAACATTTTAAATTTTTATTTAATTTTTTATTATAACAGAAAGCAGAAATTTAAAAAAAAAACTAATTATTTTTTGTGGAAAATACATTATGCATTTGTTCATTAATTTAATAGTTTTATTTTGGTAACAAACTCTGTCATGCTCTCCAGAAAATCTTTCTAATGGAAGTAAAACATTGATCCACAGTAGCACATATTCGAGTTAACGTGATCTGTTGCATAAACATTGGATCGGTCCAAGGTACAATACAGAGACTAGTTCAGGATACAACAAGCATACACTTTTTTTTTAAATTTTTTGCGCCAATCAAAAATACTATTTTTTTAAAAAAACAAAAATGTTATTTTATATAAAGAGAAGGACATTTTGGTTATTCTCTCTTTATCTTCAAGTCTAATTCTGTTTTGCCATTAATTGTTTATAGGGTTTTATTTTTAAAACATACTAATTAAAAAACAACCATCTAGCATCTATAAAGCAAGAAAAGTCATCACGCACACTCTTTGAAAACCTGAAATAATCACCAAGACTGCAGATATTACCTGTCGTTACAGATATCAACTACATATACTTATCACTGACGACCTGATGGCTGAGTGGTTAGCGTGCCTGACTGCGGAGCTGCCGCTGGTCGCGGGTTCGAATCCTGCTCAGGGCATGGATATTTCTTTCTCTCTGTGTGTGTGATTGTGACCCGCCCTATAAACGGGTTTGTGGTTGTGTGACGTGGGCGACGCTGATCCACCGCCGTGGCTTCGCCACAGGTGCCCACTGGGTAACGAGAAGAGNTAAAAGTAGTTTTAAATACCTGAAGTGTCCCAAAGGGTGAAGTGAATTCTGTAGTCTACAACACAGTATGTTGCCGTATATCTCTCAAAGCCCGTTGGAGTGTAAACCTAAAATAAATAAAATAAACTGTGTTAAATCTTAACAATTGACGTTATTTCCGAATTAAAAACAAAACATTTATTACTCTATTTTCAAAAATCTTTAAGTTGACAAATGAAGCATATTATGTTATTAACACACTACGAATTGACACTCTTTGAAAACCTGAAATAATCACCAAGACTGCAGATATTACCAGTCGTTACAGATATCAACTACATATACTTATCACTGCCGACCTGATGGCTGAGTGGTTAGCGTGCCTGACTGCGGAGCCGCTGGTCGCGGGCTCGAATCCTGCTCAGGGCATGGATATTTCTTTCTCTCTGTGTGTTCCAAGTCCTTTCTCCTTTGTGTGTGATTGTGACCCGCCCTATAAACATGTTTGTGGTTGTGTGGTGACGTGGGTGACGCTGCTCCACCGCCGTGGCTTCGCCACAGGTGCCCACTGGGTAACGAGAAGAGAGTAGCAGTTCTGGCATTTCTGTGGCAAATGGGACAACCTCCAAGTGTCCGCCATTGAAAAAAAATATTTATCACTTACTGCAAAAATTATCCACTAATCCAAAACAGGGAGAGTAGTACACTACTCTCCCTGTTGTTAAGTGAAATAACAAATTTAAAAAAGACTAATATTTACCCGTTAAAATGTACTGGCAATACAAGAAATATATTTTTTTTACTATAAATTCATAGTTCATCTTACGAATTTATGGAGGAAAATGCTGCATAAAACTCTGAAGAAAATGTGTACAACAGGATTTTAAATTGTAAAGGAAGCCAAAGTTATTACCTGATTAAAAACTTCACGTTCTTCAAAATTATACAAAAATGAAATGACAGTCGACAGTTTCAAGCGCATCAAAAATAGTCACTCATTTTCAAGACGCCTATTTTTTGTTTATCCATAGGAGCCCATTCGTTAAATTCACGCCTGTCAAGTCTTGAATATGGGAACCTAATTTTGATGCGCTTGAAAAACGTATATTGTCATTTCATTTTTGCATATTTTTGAAGCGCATGAAGTTTTCAACCAGGTAATATACAGGGTTAATTCATAACTCCTTCCGCTTGTAAACGCCATTTTTCTTTACTACAACTGGCTTCAGTGGTACATATTACTGCCATCTACCGGCAACTGCGTAAATTAAAACTTCAATACTTTCGGAATAATATCATACGTTTTTTTTGTTGCCATATTCGTCTTCGTTTTTTTACTATAACGCTTCGAAACCCCAGAGGGAATTATGAATAACCCTGTATTATCGCTTCCATTTCTTGCTATTATTTATTTAATCAAACCCATTTCAGGTGTTATGAAACTCCTATAATGTTCTTTTACACTGCTTAGTGTAAAGTAGCTGCAACCATATTTGTTATTCAGTCACACTGAAATTTGCAATTACTGTAAGAATTGATGTACAAAGACGTCGTTAAAATTATTTTTACGATACAAAGTTACGTAGGAATCATTAATTTAGGATGCAAATATACCCTGTAAAAATTGATGTAGAGTAGTTGCCACCAGTTTTGGTGCTGAGGTGAATTAAAACTTTTTACACTACTTATAGTCACATTTTTTATTTACTTTTCACTGTTATAGAGTTTTTTTATTTACTTATTCATTTTTGCTGTGTTTACTTATTTTTTATGAGCATTAGAATCAATGCATTAGCTTCATTGCAAAAACATTTAGATTAAAAAGCAAGCACACTTCTAGAAATATATTTACACTAATTTATTCAAAAAAATTGTTACTTTGTCAATTTTAAATAATTTTCTTGCACGATAACTACAGTTCGGTGCTTAAAAATGTATTTTCAATGGTTTTATATTTTAGTTTCCAATACATTTTTTAATACCGAACTATTGTTATCGTGCAATAAGTTTTATACAATTAGAAGAATTACATTTGTTTGAAAGAATTAGTGTGATTATTTTACTAAAATTGCGCTGGTTTTTTAAATGTAATGCCTTTACAATTGAGCTTTTAAATCGATTTTAATTCGCCTGAAAATATGTGTTATTAATAAACAGGCACGCAAGAAATGAATAAATAAATAATTAAAACTATAACAATGAGAAAGTAAATAAAATTGTGACTGCATACACTCCAAAACTTTTAGTTTATCTCAACACCAAAAATTTTGACAACTATTGACCGAGAAATTTTTCAATGTACATAAATTCTTAAAGTAAAATTGGTTTGTTAATCATGTTGTTACACACAGCACAGTGAGAATATTTAGGTGTTTTTGAATTAGGCTTAACAAAACAGAAGCTAAATGTTCTAAAAGTATTTAATATAATTTACAGATTTACTTAAATATTCATATGAGAACATAATAAATAAACAATTAATAATAATTAATTAACAATTAATAATAATTAATTAACAATTAATAATAATTAATAAACAATTAATAACAATTAATAAACAATTAAGAAACATGCATGCTTTTATAACAGTTAACCTATGTTACTGTGAAATGCTCAGCAGCGTGCGAGATTTAAACAAACAATTTAACTAAATTCGTATCTATGAACGTTCTATTCGGAATTAGATTGAAATAAAGTATTAATTAGCGCAATTTTTTAAGTTTTTCAACACCAAATTCAGATAGGTACTGTACCACATTTTTTTCTGAGTAGAACAAAAATAAATAAATCATACTTTCTGAAATTGTACTTTTCAGATATAGTTTACTATAATTGTTAATTTGAAAGTTAAAAATCAAAAATGAGATGCAAAACAAAACTATTATTAGTTTTTTAAGATAAACAATCGAAAGTTTCAAAACTGAACCTTTAAATTTTAATAAGAATGCAGACTGAACTATAAGAAACAAAAATTTTCTATAACGATGCAGTATATTTTACAATTTAATTTGAAATACGTTTCGAACGAAATATAATTAAAAATTAGTTATGAAATAGGATACTGACATCATTTATTAAAAATGAGTTAGTTACGAAATGTCAAACTAATTTATTTTATACTATGCACAATTGATACATTTTGAAAAGACATTCACAGTTTTCAGACTGTATAAAATTTGTTTATTGGAATAATTTATTATGATTTCCTGATATGAAATATGAAAAAGAAACTAAGAGAGACTTTTGTCACGTGATGAAACATTCATTTATTTCTAAAAATGTGTAGGATTTTTAAATATTTGTTACGAATAAAGAGAATTTAAATTAGTTTCTTGCAATAGCTGGACAGAAAAGTTCTCAAACATGTTCATTCTGAACTAATTTATTTCTCATTGTTCAGGAATAGTTCACTAAAATTTGCATTTAATATTTTTCATTTGCTTTCTTAACTTATGAGTAAAGTTTTTCTACAGCATAAACTATTTTTTTTGTATTCTAATTGCAAAAATATTCAAAATTGAAGCAGCATTCTTGAAGCATGAGATGCACTGCTTATAACTTATTGTTATAAAAACAGTATTTTTTAATTCGGAAAAATAAGGTCAAAATAATATTAATGTTATTCTCAACAGCATCAAATTATTTTTTTTTATTATATTCCACAATTTTTAACATTTTTAAAATGGTAAAGGAAAAACTATAATGTGTTGTTTTCTCAAATTCTCAAGACATGTTTTTAATAAATAAATATTTGTCTTTAATTTAATATAATTTTTATATTAGTAATTTTTTTTTTAAATATAATGTCGAAATTTTATAATATGGGCTTTTACAAGCACATAGTACTGCCTTTAAAATTTAAGCAATTTATAATAAGCTTAACTATATCAAGCTTATTTTTAAATTAGAATTATTATATTAATTCTTTAATCTGTTAATTTTTTTCAATTGAAAATCCTGTAGTTTTTTAGATAGATGAAATGTTTCAGACATTTTATTTTACTTCAAGTATCTCACCAAAAGATTGTTTTTACAACATGTCAATGATGATAAAATAATACTACAAATGAATATGAAAATATATTTATGCCCAAATATGCCCAACACTATGCCAATTAGTTATGCCCAAATATTAAACATTTCAATCTTATTTAAATTATATAATTCATTTATTTGGGTATACACTACAGGTATTGTACCTCAATTAAAAACACAAGAGAGCAAATCAAAAAAATATATTTCTAAAATTCAGTTTCAAACTGGAAAAAAAAACCCAATTTCATGAAATTTTCTTCGATTTCAATGAATCCGGGGAAATTTTCTGATCGAATTTTCTGTCAAACTGAGGACTTCGCTTACTTAAGGATACAAATTTAAAGCATTACCCTTAATGAAACTTACAGGTCCTCCTAATTGATGTGAAAATACAACATAAAATAAAAAGAAGCATTAGTACTCAGACCAAAGAATCAAATCCGTGAAACTTGATTGATAATCAAGAACTCTAACACGTACCTGTATTATCCCTTCATACAATGTAAAAGGTTGAAAAACCAGGTCAAAAATATTGAAGAGCTAGTCGTGATGTTTCAGTGGATGAAAAGAGTAAAATTGAGATTACAACATAATTTATCAGAATGCTCTAAAATGACACAGGAGAGAGGAAGCAGTTACGTCAGATGTTTGAAAGTTCGCGTTTTGTTAACAAAAAAAACCTGTTTTTGAGACAAAATTATCTATCTAATATATATATATATA
>NC_092210.1:73531411-73547831 GCF_043381705.1 Parasteatoda tepidariorum | reverse complement strand
TATATATATATATATCATACAAAAAAGATTCGTAAAATCATAATTTTCAATATGGTTTTTCCTTATTAAACATTTTGAGGGGTAAGGATTGCTGAATTGTGAAATGCGAAGCAATTATTTCTGAGAATGTATGATTTTAGTTAAATAAAAAAAATTACAAATCTCACCAAAGTTCTTAGAATTTTATTGAAAAATATTCTTTTATAAGATAAAAATAGTTTCTATTGAATAGTTAGCCACACTCTTTTTTCATACCATTACTTTTTTTAAACTTTGTTTATCGCTCTTATCATTACTTAGTTTATCATTAGTATTGTTTTCTGCAATTTTTGTTATAGCGATTTTGGTTCTGATATCAAATTAAGGACTAAAAACTAAAGGCGATATTTTTTTAGTATAACGTAATCCTATTATATTACCTTATTCCGCAATATTTTGAAATAAAAATGTCTAAAAAAATATCTAACTTATTAAGTGTTTTACAATTATTAAACATTTGAAAAGTTATGTTTGATTCTATTATAAGATTTATGTAACAGTGTTTCAAGTGAACACATGCAAAAATATGAAGACAAGTTTACAAAACTTTTAAAAAAAATCAGGTAAAATTATCGTTCTGCATAGTTATTGCATTTCTAGTTATAAAATAAGGAAGAAAAAAAACTATTATTCTGACCATGAAAAACAAAATATACCGTATTTAAACAGTTCATTTGGTTTTTTGTCAGCTCATGTGATAACGGTTTACAGGAAATTCTGGCTTGGTAAAAAATATTCAGTAAAATGTACAAAACTGGAAAATAAGTTTAATCTAATAAATGGTTTTTGCACCATGAGTTAAGGTATCATAATAAAATTGCCAAATCTAACCACACCTACCAAATTTTATTGCAAAACTATATTTTATTTTTAATTTTACCAAAATCATTACCAAAGAGCTTCGGCAAAAATTATAGAGCTTTATGGTGTCCCCGTAGAGTCAGAAACACTGTAAATTTTATCATATTTTGGTAAAAAATGACGATTTTCATTACCAACAGGATTCGATTATTAATTTATTTTCAGGATATTTTTAACTGATACTATTATATTTCTAATAAAATGTAACTGCTGAATATTCACTCGATTGCAATTGCTGTCTTGATTATTACATCAGCGTTTAAATTAAGTTTAAAACACGTTCAAAGTAAATAGTAATAATATAGTTGTATTACAAACATCAAAAGATAAATTTAGGTTTTAATTTTCGCTATTTCTTCAGTGAAAAAATACTTTCGAATACATAAAATTACCATATAAAATAATTATCATTTTCCTTTCGAATAAAATATTCATCATTCTTATAATGAGAGTAAGAATTTTAATCATTAGTCATTCCTCCTTTTTTTTCTGGTAAACTTCACAAATTTAATTTCGATTAACATGCAGACAATTTATACAAGGTAAAAAATATTCAATCTTGTAATTTAAAGCAAAAAAAAACATTTCTTACTTTGAATAATTGAATTCACTGTATGTTCGATTACTATCAAGAAGAACGAATGGTTACAAGTTTGAATCGAAAAAATTTTTACATTTTCCCTGAAAGAAACGAAAGCTGAGGTATTTTCTATGATGGCTGAGAAATTGAACAAGATATTAAGAAGGGAAAGGAAAAAAAATCTGAAACTTGTATCCTTTGTTCGTTGGCGAACATTAGGTTGCCTTTGTCGCCAGTTCTTTCAACCAACTTCCTGAATAAATTGCTGAATTTTTCAATCTTCGTAGGAACTTAAATAATAATGATCGCGTAGCGTTTGTTAAGTAAAGCAGCTGGGTGCCAGGCTATTACACGGAGAAAAATGCCCGATCAAAATATATTTACATATTTTTTTCGCTTTCGGAGGTTATGAATAAAAGTTCCTTGAAATAAAGAAATATACAGGTTTTGAAAATGTTTCTAAATTGGCAATGTAATAAAGTTATAGGATAACTTAATTAATTGGTGCGAGAAACTGACAAGTACATTTTATATTTATTGATTTTATTTATTGTGATTTAACTACACAAATAAAAATGTTTCTGGCTTAATTTTAGAAATGAAACGTAAAACGTTTACATTTTTATTATTCAGTGTGTTAAGAAACGTAATAATTATTCTTTATCATGCATTTTTTTTAGATAAATTCTTAAAACCAGTATTTGTATATTTTTGCACCTAAAACTACCAAACGTACTTTCAAAAATCTTCAATACAAATTCTTTAATGAAAATATTTTTTACCTATGAGCTGCACAATCAGTCTTCCCGATAAGCAGACCTAGTGCGTTCTCCAAAGTTGGTATCCACTCTTTCAGGAACACCACAATGGGTGAGATACCGTTGGCCATGTTAATTTGGACGTTTAGTTTCTGCCAGACTAGATGGCCGCACCGAGACTTTATTTCGATGTTAAAGTGCACTAGGAATTTAATTTTTCCGGAAAAGCCAAGAGCCAATAAGGCACTCCAGGGATCTTTAAATGCCGCATAATCATACGACATGGCAGCTGAGGATTTTCTGCATCCGGAAAATCCGGTGTCTGGGCCGGGGATCGAACCCGCAGACTTAGGCTCAGAAGGCCGACGACAAACCAACTGCGCCACCCCGCCGACATATTCAATTTTCGAATGACATATATTAAGGAAAATTTATAAACATAAGTTACTCTTTGTAAATGCCTAATTTAATTATCCTATAAGTCGCTTACGTTATAGAACCAACCATCTTAATATAACTGGTTTACGTTACGTAATATTCATATAATATTCTTATGCAATATTCGTTTAATATTTATGTATTATTCGTATACGTTATGTAATTATACCCATCTTACCCATCTTAATATTACATATTGTAATCGTTTACGTTATAGAACCACCCAACTTAATATAATGTATAATATATTATGATACATTATATCGGGTATTAATATTGCTAAACTTCATTAAATGCTAACCTTAATTGATTAGATTGAATGAATATCAATATAAGAAATATATAAAAACATTCATGGAAAAAAACGTATGATATTATGCCATTAAAAAAATTATATATACTTCCAAACACAAATGACAGGTTTTTTAGCCCACATTGAAAGCAATTTTGCAATATTATTTTAATTGTGTTAAAAAATCTCACATAAAATATTAAATAGCCTCAAAAAATTGATAAAATGTCGTGAATTTTTATTTTAACACAACAGAGAAGTATATATTTGACAGAGTTATGGAACATTATCTGAGTACATAATAACACATCAGAAAAATATTTCTAATTTTTTGGTAAATAATGAAAATGACTTTGGAAAAATGAAAGATATTAAAGGAAAGAAATTAGTATAGTCCACAAATTGTAATAAAACAGTGGTTATAATTCAATTAGTTGCTTTATGCTGAGTTGAAAAATAATTCTCCACCAAAATCACCGAATGAGAGGGAGCACGTGACTGTGAGAACTTTAATGTTTGAAACCGAAGAAGAGGAGGAAACATAACAGCAAGATTAATCTATTTGTATTACAGCTCTATGATAAGAATTAAAGTAGAACAAAACAATACACTTTAAAATAATATGCTACTCATTACGTTTAATTATAAAATGTTTTTTTTTTAAAGGTAAGGAACAATTTATTACTTCTAATGATTGCAAAATGGTTGAATTATAAAACGATTTGCTCATCATAAATAGTAATTTTAACTCATTGAGAAACCCGGCTGAGAAAAAGAAAAAATGCAAACTGAGTCAAAATTAGTTAAATTTTTTAATTTTTTCAAAATATTTCTTTTAATTTAAAAAAATGTCCTTAATGGCCGGTAGGTAATGCGTAGTAAGAATAATAGTAATTAATTTTAATTAAAATATGGTTGATAAAAGCAGTAGTACACTTCAATGTTTTTTACCATTTATCATAAATTTATATTTTCGCATTTCTTAATTTAATAACACGTCCTTTTAAAATAAAGTGTTAAAAGTAAATCAGATAAAAGTTTTACTATTACCTTTAACAGCTAAAGTTATTTAAATTATAAAAAATATGATTTTAATCAATTAAACTGATAGAGATATTTGATGACAGGATGACTTTTTATCTATTCATTTATAGTTTTTATTTGTTAATGAAAATAATCCAAATGTCCTTTTACAGTAATTTTTTTGGCTTCCAAAGTTTTCAAAGAATAAAATAATGGTACATGAATCATTTTTTTTTTAAATTCTACTTCGTTGACAATATTTATAAGCACAGCTCACACTTTAAACGAAATTATTTATCTCCTTATTTTGGACTGAGAGAAGATCAAGAAAAATCACAGTTCCTCATCACCTCTCCATACCGCGTGCAACTGCATTTTGCGTCGAT
Organism: Parasteatoda tepidariorum; assembly: GCF_043381705.1. Lineage (NCBI taxonomy): Eukaryota > Metazoa > Arthropoda > Arachnida > Araneae > Theridiidae > Parasteatoda > Parasteatoda tepidariorum. The sequence continues at coordinate 73,543,454 of NC_092210.1, read as the reverse complement.
CTGCTCTTTGGGCTACCGCGGTTTTTCAAGTTTTGTTTTTCACCTTCATTTTCCATTATTTCGCTATAAATTTCTGTTTCAAATCATTTTATATTTTCTCATTCACGTCCAGCGAGTCTTGAGAGTGAGTGCCTAATTTTGAAAACTCGAAGCATGTCGACTTCTATTACGATGGTCTGTTTCTTAAAGGAAATTCAAATTTATATTATCGAGTATAGCTACCGAGTATAGAGTATAAAATACTCACAGTGAAATTTAAACACATTTTGAATAATTTATCTTTAAATTGATGAAAGAATACATTTTTACATTATGTTTATATTAATTTTATAAATATATTTATTTTTAAAGCTATACATGATTTCCCACAATTAATTAATACGAAATAAACAAAATTTCTTTTACATAGGAACGTTCTTAAGACTATTTATGTAACAAAAATTGTTTTGATTTGTGACTATCATTGGTAATTGTAAAGCTATTTGTTGAAGGATTGCAAGTATCTTAAATTATATTAGAATTTTAAAAGCAATCTTGTGTTTTTTTTGTCTATATTCACGCTTGTCCCTATTCATATTTTTGTTCATTAAAACAAATTATTGAAATAACTTATTAAAACAGTTTTACTATTTCAAAGAGCAAAAACATTTAGCTAATTATTCAATAAAAGAATTATTTTATGCGTATACAAATTTTTCCTTTTCAACTTTAGTAAATCTGCTTAGTCAGCTTTAAATTCAAAATATCAATTTTTATACACCGTGAAAAATTCCTGATCAAATAACTATGAAAAGTACCGGAACATCAGTGCAGGTACTTCTAACCGTAATATCAATTTTTACTGGAACATATTACAAAACAAAAATTTGATATACTGATTTTTTTACAATAATTACATTAAAATCACTATACCATTCTAATTTAAATAAATATTACTGCAAAAAATACATTATGATATTTTACAGTAGAAAACATTATAAGGATGATGCACCCAAAGAGCCTGTACTTTATACCATAATTTGATCTGGAATTTTCTACACGTAATTGCGTGCTGTTTTGAAAAGACCAAAACTAGCTACTTTAGAAGTACAAATATAATAAAATAAGAAGTGATTCCTTTCTAAAACCTCCCGAGTATTTCTGACCAAATTGAACAAAGTGACTTCAGAAATCAGAACGATTCTCGAAGATTAAAAATTATGGAGGTGTCACGTTAAAGAATAAGCTTCCTTTTTTAGATGGAAATGGCTGAAGACGCAATGGCGCATCTATTCTTTGTTGTGAAAGAAAGATATTTCGGATCTAGTAGTCGACCTTCGATAAAAAATGCTCTCAGATGAAAAATTGAAGAAATGAAGTGAATTATGGAGTGGAGTTGCTCTTAAGTGGCTCAGTGCTGTGACTCTTTCAACCCGTATCACATTCATCATATTTTGCAACGTCGCCTTTTGTGAGAAAAGAAGAAGATTCGAAGATTTTTTCTGGGAAATATTCTTAGAATTTTGAAGATGTTTCTCAATTCTAGAACATAGAAAACAATTTTGTCGAAAGATTCGTAAGATGTAACCTGAGAATGAAAATCTAATAAGAAAATGAAAATAGAGACATCAGCATATATTTTACAGAGAAATAAGAAAAATAATATTTAAATGTACGAAATAAAACATGCTCAATCTCAATTCATCTTTGATTTCAAAAAGCATAATTTTTTTTTTAATTAATGGAATTTTGAAAACATTGTTTGAAGTCTCTTATTTTATTTAGTCATTTTAATAATAATTTCAAATTATTGTTATCCATAGTATAGGCTAATTTTGTGTCAGTATTTACTATACTGTAAAAATTATTCCCGAAAACTTGTGGGGAAAAGAAGTTGGCATTCAATGTGACATTGATTTTTTATATAAATTCAATATTTACAGCTAAATGTATGGTATTAATATGAAGACAGAATGATTGAAATGAGTGAAAGATCACTCAGTCATAACAGTTTTTGAACCCAGAAAGCCTATTTAACTAACTAACGCAGTTGCCCCTGTACTATCAAGTCACACAGTGAGAACTGTATGACTTGATAGTACAGGGTAAAAACATTTAGGTAAACCTATCATGGAAATCCATTGGTCTTACGCTAGGCAATTAAAATACTCGTATTACCACAACCGTTCAGTTGTTAGTCAATGAATCATGGAGGTTAAGACTTCAAAATTTCAAAATCATGTTTAACAGTGCACGCTGATCTCTTATAATTTTAAGATCAGCTTTTACCTATCGAACTGAAGCTGAGTGGGCTTCATACAGCTTTCTTCCTTATATTTATGACCCAGTGCCTTAATAACCTTGTCATTGTGATTCAATCTAGACTATTTCTTTTAAAATTTATATTATATTGTAGAGACAACATTTTACAACCATTTAATTCAAACATTTTCTGAACTTTTCATAATTAAAAAAATTAATTTAAACCAACTTTAAAATTGTGAAAGAACTTTAAATGGTTGAGAGGAAGATGTTCAGAAAAATGCCAAACTATGTCGGTGGTTGAGCCAGAGTAGAGTTAAAATTTTCATTTAGTTAAGCCATTGATACTGAAGTTGTTTCATTTCTCTATGTTGAACCATACCATCATAGTAGCCAGTCGCTATACAGCACTCGGTGATGACAAAAAAGAAGGGGGGGGGGAAACATGATACATCGCAATTTTTGACGTATTAACAATAGTAACTTGGAAATATAATAAGTTATATTTCATTATTTAAATAAAATAAACAATGTTATTTACAAGTAACAATTACAACTTTTAATATAGCAATCATCATTAATGTCAAGGAAGTCCAGATTCCTAAAAAATAGTGACCAAGGATTATTTTGCCTAAATTTTTTTAAGAAAAATTCTTTTTATGAATTTAATGGTAAATAATTATCACGAGACTTTTTTTTTATCATTTTTGGAGGAATTGAAATCCTTCGCGTGTATTATAACAATCCAAGACGTGGAACATTTCCATATTTAAAAAGGCTGCATCCAGTATTAACCGAACAAATAATGTAAATATCAGCATGCAACTGCATTTTTAATCAAATGTGTACTTATATCAATCAATGAGCACTGATTCTTAAGACATTTTAATTACAAAATTCCCTTTAGAACTTATTAACCTTTTTTCCAACAACAACATTAAAAAAAGTTCAAAAAGACCAAAATACACTCAATGACAGTTTTCTTTGTTTGTGATTTTCAATTAAAATGTTTCTATTAACCAAAGGAGCATTTTATATCTTACCTTGATTCAGACGCTGGAAACTATGTTATTCTCTACAGTAAACAAATGTCACAAGAGCAGAGAGGAAAAATTCTTGTAAAATTGTACTATATGGTAGTGATCTATGGTAATAAAAAAAACCTAGTTCTGCTAAATAAAACCAAATTATACGATATTTAAACCTTTTATTTGGTAACTTTTCCGTTCATGTAGTAACGGTTTACCGGAAATTCTGCATTTCAAAATTATATTATTAACACAAAATACACTAAACTCAAAGGTAAAATTAACTGAATAAATGGTTTTTATGCCATGTTTTAAGATTTCATGACAAAATTATCCAATTTTTATCAAATTTTTCGAAATTTTATCGCATATTATAAAGTGTTATATTGTTGTTAATTTTACCATAATTATTACCAAAGTGCTTCGGTAAAACTTACCGAACTTTTTTGGTGTTTTCATAGAGCCTGAAGCACGTTAAATTTTACCCTATTCTGATAGTTTATGCTGCCATACTTCTTTTTCTCAGTGTTGAATTAAGTATCAGATTTGTCCAAATATTGCATTTTCTGAGCCGTTGATGACTCAAGGGATAGAGCGTTTGTCTTCCATTGACGTGAACCGGGTTCAAACCCCAGCGATGGCAGGTCAATACGAATTCTACATTCGGCTTTCACCGACCACAGTGCTGACGTAAAATATCCTCAGTGGTAGACGGATCATGGATTAGAGTCTCCTTGCCGCCAGGCTAACTGTGGGAGGTTTTCGTAGTTTTCTTCCCTATGTAACGCAAATGCGGTTTAGTCCCATCAAAAAGTTCTCCACAAAAGCAAATTTCTCCCAATACTTGATCCAGAAGTTCCCTTGTCTTCTGGATTGGGCTTAAAATCACAAAGTTATGGCGTTGAATGTTAGTAGTTGTAAACCCAAAAATTGAGTTGTCTGTCAACGACGGTAATAATATAAAATTAAATATTGTACTTTCATAATCATAATGTATCTTGGATGAAACAAAAAAAAATAGTTACTTTATAAATTATTATTATTAAGGGGCAGATTTAGGCAACAAGTATGATCTACTTTTCAATTTTTGGTATAAGATGCAGATTTAAAACTTTAAATTTAAATGTCATTCAAAGTATTTTTTTAATATTAAATATCTTTTTGAGTTTAAGTAATTTTTTACACAATATTCAATTTGTTTTCTGTACTTTCATTGTAAACCAGATATAAAATACGATATGAAACATTTCATTTTCGTTAGAAATATTTTCAGATACATATGAAAGTTTTTTAATAATATTATCAGAATGTTCTTAAGAATTTTTAAATTAAGTGTCATAAACTTCCATAGACTCTTAAAGTTCTCATTCTTAATTAATATCTACAAATTATTAGGAACGTCTGCTCATAAGAGTTCTATTTTGAAAGTTAAACCTTTCAAAAACAAAGATGATATCGATACTCAAGATGTTATAAAAGTCGACGATGATAAATCACCATAGAATGAAATACGGACACTCCCACCGTTGAAAAAAAAAAAGACAACTTAGTTTCGATTTCTTTTCACTTTTGGCAAAAACTTCTCTACACTTCGGCGATGTGATTTTAGATATAACAGACAAAATGTCTAAAAGTGATGATTGATGATGTTATTAATTGAAAAATGCTACCGTTATAGAACTGGCGAAGTCTTGTAGCTAATACAATACATTTTTATTTTAAAACATACAAAATAATATGATAATAATGACCTATTCTTAGCTCAATGGCTGTAATTATTTTAGAAATCAAGCAAACAAAACATGCGAGATTTCACTTTTTAAAAAATAATAAATAATTTTCACACTTTCTAAAATTAATGAAGTTTTTCAGTTTCATATTCTGTTAATATTTTTAGTGAAAGTATAACTTCTGTTTTACCGAAAGTATACTTCGTTAAATGTGATAAGCGAATTTTCTAACTTCCTGCTTTGAAATATTGATTGACTTACAAGTGTAATCTGTTAATTTTTTAGTGATACTAATAATGTTTTATCGATTTTCGCTTTCATCACTGGTGTAAAATAACGACGCTGTTTACATTTTTTGAGAAGAATTCGTGAATTGTTATCGTTTTGAAAAGAGTTTGCCCAACTATATAAATATTACTTAATTAACTTTAGAAAATCTAAAAGCAGGAAGTAACTTAAATTCATTTGACCAGTTATTTTAAACATTTTTTTTTTATAAATTTATGGAGAAAAAAAAAACTATGTGTTTCACTCTATGAAGTTTACAATACATATTATTTATACCTATAAATTAAAATACTAGTTAAAGGAAAATCTTACTAATATTTAATATTAAAATATAGAACACTTATAATCTCTTACTTATATTAATAATATAATAGTATATAACATATTATATGATTTTTCACCAATGTTAATGTACTGTGCAACAATATTTTAATATTAATTATTAATTTCTTACTAATATTCATATTATAATATTTTTCAATATCATCTATGAGAAAAATAAGCCTAGTTCAAACAACCAGTAAAGGATGACAGAACTTAGTTAAATAGTAGTATAATAGTCTAATTAGGTTGAGATTTAATTTTTTTATTCATAACTGCACGTTACGTATTTTAAAACACGGCTTTTAAGTAGCAATTTCTTTCTGACATTGAAATCTTAAATCAATATCTAGTAGTACTTTAAAATCTGGAAAACACTGAAATATGCAGTATTTTTAATTATAATTACTTCATTTATTTGTTAAATATTGAAAAATGTATTGAAATTTTTTATTTTTCGATGACATAAGAAATACGCACTTGCCTGGTAGTTACAAACTTAATGAGCAAGAAGACATGTGTTCATATTACCCCAATGCAAATTTTGCTCTATGATGTGTCAAGAAATAATAGCTCAATGCTTCGTAAGGTAAAATAGGCACGTACACTCTAAAAAGACCTGTGGATTTAACGTAAAAATTCTATCAGCTATCCTACCAGTTTTCCGCTGTAATTTGTACAGAAAAAAATCCTTTAAATTCATACAAACTTTATGTGTATACAACAGAATTTCTACATAGTACAAACAGATTTAGATTTTTAGTACGGATATTTGGCTGAAGAAAAACCCCAACATTTAACGTAATTGTGTGGAATTTCGCTCGAATTTGAAGAAAAAAAATTAAGTTTCAAAATACAAGCAAGTTGAAGACCACTCATTCAAGCAAGTTGAAGACCACTTTTATGAAGTTATCGAGAATAATAAACGCAATATTCAATTAACACTTGACCAAAAGAAGGAAATGTTTGAATTTGCTCTTAAAATCAAAAGCATCAAATTTTGGTAATGTTTTTTATTTCGTCAAAAAAATTAATACAGAAAAGATCAAAGATATTAAGTTCAGAATAATTTTATTACATATAACTGATTAAAATTAGACTTTATATAAAATTTACAAAATATTGAAAACTAAAAAGGTTATAAACAAAAAATAAATAATGGGAGCGTTGGTCAGTGTCAGGTCTGTTGCATAAAACAATATTGGGTGTCCAAACTAGTGCTATATTGTAAGTATTTTAATATCAGTATAAAATTTATATACATTTAATACTATTTAAAACGACATGAACGAATTCCATTAAAAGGGAATTATAATAATAATAGTGGATAATCAAGCATAGTAAATATATTGATTTCAATTAATTACATCTGTCATCAGTTACATGGTCCAAATACAATACATAAAGTGTCCCAACACAATATGATAATAAACAACTAAGTTAAAGCCATGACAAAAGCTTGTATGCTTAAAAACCTTTTAAGAAATAAATCAAATTGAATAGAATCACACATTAAACAGAGAAGTTTCAGTATATTAGGCATATTTAAACTATCATAACGTTATAAAACAATTAGTACATATATAACAGCAATTTTTCATGATTACATATTAATATTTATACAAAATGTATTACAATATAAAAATTTCAATATAATACGTTTACAATTAAAAAAGTTCCATTCATTTAAAGATTATGGTAAAGGTTTGCATGCTTAAAAACCTAAAAAAAAACTGTTTAAATTCACTCATTGCATTAATATGACAAAATGAAGCTTTAGTGTAAAAGACATTGAAATAGGGGAACTATACAACTGTTATAATACCTAAAAAAATCCTTTAGGAAATGTTTATAATCGATATTAAATGATTAATATTGAGATTTATTCGAAATACAACATAATGAAGGAACCCCCATAACAATACGATAATAATAAGTAAGGTAATAAGAATTTTAATTAGTTTGCATAAGATTGTTTGGACTATAAACCTCAATACAATTTAATAAATAAAAAAAAATTATGCTTTATCAATTGAGGAAAAGACGAAACAAGCATAAATCATATAAAAACATAATAACAAAAGGAGCAAAAGTTTCTAACTTGCTACATGGTAATTTTATAGTTTTCAAAATACTACACGTACTTAGGCTAAGTAATAAGGATAAAGAGTAATGCACGGATGGAACAACCCCCAAGCAGGATGATTAGATTTAAGATACTTTATACAATCATATGATTTGATCAGCCAATCAGAGTGTTTGAAATGAAAACATTAACTTTCATTACAATTTCGTCACATTTATTTTTAAATCATTACCATGTTTAAATAATAGATCGCATAATACAATACTGGATGAACTAAAACTTCACTAAAAAACGGATAATTAAGATACAGACATAACAATCGAAAGAGTCATAATATATTAGAATAACTAAAAACCATAATTATTAATTGAAAAGTTCAATGAAAGATACTTAAATTAGTGATCAAACACAATACTTTTGTCCATAACTTTTGACTCAGGGGACCGAATTTAATAAATATTTGTGCTTATGGATAATAGCTTAGAAAAAAGGAAATATATAATTTTATGAAAAATGAAGACTCTAAGCTCCTCAAAATTAACGATGAAATCGAAAAAACGTAAAGTTTTGAAATAACAAAGAAGAAATTTATTAAAGAAAATTTCTAGATTTTGCTAAAAATACATAGAATACTTGGTTCAAGCGATTTTTAATCTAAACAAATAAAAATTAAGAGAAAGTGAACATATTTTTTAAATTTTTTTTTGATTTTGCAAAACATTAATTAGTACAAAAATGCAAAAATCAGCAAATTGTTCTTAAAAAAATCAACAAATTAAGATATCACTTAGCTAAAAAAACCGGAGCAAAGGTATTTTAGAATACAAAGTAACCGAATTAGAAGTTTTTATCATTAATGTAAAAATTCCTGAAACTTGAAAGACTTTCAAGAGTTGCTATTACTAGCATATTTAATAAGGTGGAAATGAAGAACACATTTAAATTTTTATGCAACTAATAATTGACAAATACAATTCGAAGCAAATTGACATAATTCTAAAGCAAATAAAACTTCTTACATATTAAATATTCATATGATAGTAATAAATCTTGTAAAAACAGAAGAAAAAAATAACTTACTTCGGTTGAAAGTTAATCCGATATCAATATTAACATTGCAACAGAGAATATCTGTTGCTCCGCATAAAGCTCTGAATACGCTGGATACTGAACTTAAGCCATGGATACCTATGCTACCGTGCAATTAAAAAAACAACGTAAATGCTTCACTGTAGATTTCGAAAAAAGTAGATTGACAACTATTTTCTTTCTGTTGCTAATGAACGTTCTTTCTATTGCCAATAAACGCTAAAATATAATTTCAGAAAACTAATGGAACAAAATGCATTTTTGAAAAACTTTTTTTGCAATATTTATGTAGCTTAACATACCAAACATATAAAAATCTCAATTTTAGAATTTTTTGTCTCTTACGTTGATTTTTCAAATGCAAGGCAGTATGCATCCAGTGCTGTAGTTCGGCAGAGATCCGAATTGTAGAGGAACATCTTTACCGGTAATAAATGCAAAAAAAAAAAGAGTCGTTTGTCTATAAAAGTTTCCGCATGAGGGCAGTAATGATATCTTGGCTGAGAATCAGAGAAAGTCTGTATTTTTATGAAATGGAGATATTCTGTTAAAGGTAATATAGGATATCTATCGAAACAACTTCTTTTCTGAGTGTGGAGTTGATAAAACAAGGAGTTAGAATTTGATTTAAAAATTCCAGTTTCTTTTTCATTTCGAAGTTTGCAAGTTCGGGATTTCTTCCTTCAGACTATATCCTTAAATTTTAACTTCTATTCTTCAGATTATAATTCATACTTCCTAAAATGCTGGATATTAGTCTTTATATCCTATATTCTTAAATTCTCAGTATTCAGTTTGTATTCGAGAATTCAGAATATTATTCTCCGAACTGTACTTAAATATGAAAATTATAGTAAAATAAACATTTTAGTATGTTTATTTCGAGATAATCCATTCTAATTCCTGGTTTAAGTTCATCGTTCCTAAAAATTTCACAGCATATTTGAATGAATTATTGTGATTGCAGTTCAGTACGCGAATGATCCAATCACCCTTTCTAAAGAGAGAAAAAAAAATTGTAAACATGTTTAAGGTTTAGACGTCGAAAAATTCCTCGTTATTACATGAAAAATTTAACCAATAGATCAATAGTTTTTAAGGTGTTTTATGAGGTAGGTTAAGGTGTTTAATGTGTAAAGTCTATTTTCCCTCTCCCATTGTATAACAGTGATTATCAATACCGAAAAAAAATGGTAATATCAAAATTTCACTGAACAACATCTTAGTGAATTTAAATTTTCAATTTCACACCTTTGATAGAAATATAAATATGTGATTTCTAGATATATATTTTTATATACAGAATTAAATGAAATGAGTAAGATTTGAAATGCTAGAAAGCAATCATTTTTGTTTTCCAAACGTGTAGCTATTTCTGCCATAAATTTCTCTTAACTGCCGACCACTTTCTAGTTCCGCTATTTTCGACGTAGTTGCGTGGTAAGCAGGAAAAAAAACATTAACGCCTAATAAAATGGTCTCATTGCTAAAGGCGAAATGAGCCATTTCTATCTGGAAGTCGTTTCCTAACATTTCCCGGCAAATCACAATTTAATGTCCATTTTCTGGAATGTCTTTTAAAAAGAATTGAGGACCAGAAGTCGTTTAAGAAGATTTCTTCAATTGACTATTTGATTATATCGTATGAAATTGCAGAGATTCTATTTTTAAATTACATTTTTGATTCAGTTTTAAATATTCAATATTCCTTTTAAAATGAGCTCATGTGCAGTTTAAAACATTTATGGAATTTTCAATACAGTTAAAGATTTTTTTCTATCTAGTATTCAAAAACTGATGTGACTTATATGTTTTACTGAAAACTGGTTGATTTTAATGTTATTTTTAAATTGATATTTTTCCATGTTTGAAATTATAAATAAGTTTAATGCTATCAAAATGTTATATTCCAATTAAAATTATAGAGCGAATAATTTTAATAGGCGATAAACTATAATATAAAATGGTTCAATACAAAAATTTAAATTTAAATTAACTATAATCGGTTTATAGAAAACATTACTGGGCGCTTTTAAACAAACCTCCACTACTAGTAAATATTTTAAGCAGTAAATTAAAGATCAGATAGAAAAATGGTATTGCTCTAAAGTTCTTATCAAGGTCTTATACGAATTTTATTTGTTTTTAAAATTGTGGATTTAGTTTGCGGCTACTAACAAATGTATTTCACTCGAAACTAAAATGTTCAATGGTTATGCAAGTTCAAAATATATTAATATAGGTATAAAGTATTGCTTTGATATATATCTAGATTATTAAAACTGCACCAATACTAAGAAGTATTAATACCAATACTGTGGAACTAAGTATCTTACGGTTAATTGGAAGGAAATATTTAGCGGAGAAAATTGATAAAATTAATTTTGGCTGTTAGCCATTGTTTCAATTTTAAGCGTTAGCCATTGTTTTAAATTTTACTATAGACTATTCAATTTCTCAAGTATTTTAAAGAGGACATCAGCGATATTTGCTTCAGGATAGCTTTATTTGATCAAAAGAAGTTTATCGCCCTTACTTTAATATTTAGTTGATTTTCATTCGCAATGTTAGATAAATTCAATGGAGAGCATTAACGTGGTTGCATTCATGGACGACGTCACCAAATTAATATTTTTAAAGCTATCTGACATCACATGTTTATTTTGTTTATAAATATACTTTTAAAATGTGTTTCCTTAAAATAAATACTTCAAAACCAACCGTTATTGAAATGAAAAAAAGTATTTATGTATTGAAAGGCAAAATCAATCGAAAATTGATACTAATTCAACGTTTTTGTTTCTTCATTAAAATCATCATATTTCACCAAATTAATATTTATAAAACTCACGTATTACTCTCACGTCTACTAAACATCACGTATTTATTTTTTTATAGATATGCTTTTAAAATGTGTTTCTATAATATATATATACACTGGTTATCATAAATTAAGGAAAATTCACAAAAATCGCGATAACTCAAGAAATTACACATGGAATTTTATGAAACTTACCCACAATATACAACACATAGTAAGGTATTAAACAACATAAAAAGAAATTATCAGACATTAATAGTAGTATAGAAATTAGCACATGTATAAAATAAACAAATTGGAAGTATCGGTTTGCAATAGAAAAAGTACCTTTAATATGGAATATGATTGCCTCTAGAAGCAATACAGCACAAACAGCGATGTGTGATGCTTTCAATTATGCGGTCTATCAGTTCAATAGGAAGTGAGAGCCATTGCTCTT
>NC_092210.1:73463350-73529729 GCF_043381705.1 Parasteatoda tepidariorum | reverse complement strand
TGTCATTTATTTGAATTCAAATTTATTTTAATGACTTAGTATTTACTAAAAAGATGTAATTTTTTTTTAAAAAAAAAAGTTGTTATATGGACTTGAATGATTGTTTTGAATTCTTAGAATTTTGTGCATTTGCAATGTACCTAAGTTAGTAGCGAGCGAAGCGAGCTTGGTTTGCGAACCAAACCATATAAGATTGCGTAGCAATTTTCGGGGGTTGGCGAGCGTTAGAGAGAAGGGGGCGCAGCCCACTAGTAATAACTATTATAATATTAAAGTCATAAAACTAATTTTAAAATATTAAAAGCTCATTTTTCTTTTATCAAGCAACGTTTTTCTCTAGCCACGAGAATACCTTTTTGAAATTATACGCAAATATATATATATATATATTGTATGAAATACATATGCTGAAATGTTAAGTCCAAAATTAACTTTTTTCTTGATTCTTATTCATTTTTTTCCATTGAGAAATGCGTGGTATACCAATGAAAGAACTTATTTTATAACCCAATAAAATAACTTACATAACAGTTTCTTGCACTTTAGAACTTCCAAAAAATTTCGATCCATGAAAAGGAATGTACTGAATTGCATTATTTTATTTTTTAGGAAATGAAATTTTTTCAGAAAGCACCAATTTCATAAAGATGAGCAAAACATTTCTTGGATGGATCGAAACTTTTTTTTACAAAATACTGTCTTTTCAGGCATGTCTATTTCTGTGCTCATTTTTGTCTGTTTTAAAGTAGAAGAAACAGCGGAACAAACATTTGATATGAGTTGGTATTTAACGAAGCATAAACTTGAGGAATTTGCGTGTCAGCCAATCTTTTAGTTTGCCTCATTAAACATAGCGTTCATATATTTTTTTAAAGAAAACTTGATTTTTTAGCTTCAAAAATCCAGTGGTTTTAGTTTTGTTTTATAAGAAAATTTTTTATTTTTGAAAAAAAAGAGAAAAACGAAAAGACAACAAAAGTAAAGCTATTTATTTTATAAATGCATGAACAATTTTCGGCTGTTTTTACTCAACGAAAGTTCTTCTTTACGAATAAAAATCCATAAAAAGGAAAACACACTCAACAAACTTTATATATAAGAAGACATTTAAAAAAAGATAATAAATTCGCTCTTTACAAGCAATTTTAAAACAATGTATTTTTATAATTATAAGGCAAAGAAGATAATAGTAAAAGTTGATTATCCATCCTATTTAAATTAATACTGAGAGAAAATTCTAATTGGTATTAATTGACTTAGAGTAATTTAGCTTTTAAAAGCTTATTATTCTTTCTTTTTTGTTTCTTCCCTCAGTTTCAATGTTTTTGTTTATTTCTGAATAATAATTTACAAAGTGTTGGGATTATATTCATATGGGTGTATCTATAATGATTTTTAAAAATAGCATGCGCTTCCATTTTTGTTCTGCTAAATTTATTCATGTTTTGAATAAAATTTGAGTTATGCGTAACTCTGATGGCAATAGTGGGCAAAATGAAAACAAAACAGATTGAATAATTTTCGATAAAATGATCGGATAGTCTACCATGTTTCAAATTACAAGGTGTAAGACGCTTACGAATAATATCTGAATTAATTTGAGTAGGCTATTAATAGGAAATTAAACAAAAAATATACTTTAAATAAAAGCAATCTTTTTGATAAATTCTGATTTTATTTTCCATTTCTGAATGAAAAACACTTTAATTGAGAATTAAACTTTTTTCTGAAAAAGTTCAGAAAGTAAATGGAAGACAAAAAAATTATGTCCCTTTTTTGTAGCAAGTTTGTTTGGGTTAACTATACATCCTTATGCGCATTTGAATGGTTCATATGCCGACCGACCTGTGTAGGGGGCAAGGAACTGTCCTTGCATCAAAAAGGTCCTAGGTTGGAATCCCAGGCAAGGCATGGATGTTTCTTTCTCTCTGTGTGTGTTCTATGTCCTTTCTCCTTTGTGTGTGTGAATGTGACCCGCTCTATAAACGAGTTTGTGGTAGTGTGAATGGCGTGGCAGAAGTCGAATTCCTGGCCATAGATGGCGCCATTTAAAAACAGGAACAATCGTACCCTCTCTACCTAAATAGGCATACGACAAAAAAAAATGGTTCATATCTTAAACGTCATGATATCTTGATGTATGAAAAAGTTTTTAAGTTAAGTTATATATCGGTATATACGCAGATTTTTCAAACCCCTAAAGTCTTACTAAAATCAGGGAGTTGACTTACTTACATATCGATAATAAAATCCGGCATTCGTGGAACGTGAAATATCGTTATATTATAAGCAATGAGAGGGATATGAATAATTCTGCATCAATTTAAAACGATTTTTAATGTGTTATAAACAATTAATTTTGCATTATCTCTCATCCATTTTTTTTTAAATATAATTTTTTATAAAAAAACAATACTTTAAATTATGTTCAGAAGAAAAATTAAGATTAACAAAAATTAAGATAATTTATTCAAGAGTTTTTTTAAAAAATGTTACACAATGAAAAATTTTAAAACATACCATAAAGCTACAAACTTATAGATTCAGGAGCATCATCTGTGTTGGATTCGATAACATTAGCAGCATACGAATCCCACTATGCAATGGATTATATATCATCCTCATCTGCTGTGTCCCACAAAAATTCATCTTCACCCCCATCCACAAAACAAANGCTATTTGTGATTTTTCCTTAATTTATGATAACCAGTGTATATCATCCTCATCTGCTGTGTCCCACAAAAATTCATCTTCACCCCCATCCAAAAAACAAACCTTTAAAAACAATTTTAAAATAACATACGGATACATATTTTATAACGCGTCTAGTATCATTTGACAGTTGACGTCTATGCGAGCAGCGCGAAAATTTCCTGTTATTTTAAGCTTTTTTGATGTGAAACATTTTTAACTCGAGACTATTTTGTAGACTAAATATTTTTTTAATATTATAAATTTTCATATCTAGTTCCTTTTCATATCTAGTTGACTTATACACTCGACATACCAGAAATTTTCTTTCTCGTAATCAAAAATAAGGGTGGACTTATACATCGATATATGGATTTTATTTTTTTTCTTATACTAAAATGCTTCTTAGAACATTTAACCACTAAGATCCCTTGTCTTTTAAAACACGATATATTCTCACTATCCATTTATTTATTTTGATTTATTTTTAAAAAAAAGACATCATCGAAAAATATATAAAAGTTAAAAATTAAATTAAAAGAAAGCGAATGTATTTGTATTATGAATAAAACGTTAATCAGAAGGACCATGTGTTCGCGCAACTTTCAGATATCTTTAAAAAAAATTTTAATTTATTGTTAAATTTTTAAAAATTTAAACATTCAGGCTTTTAAAAATTATTATGCTATAATGTTAATATGTTTAGTTTGCTTAAGAAAGTTCATACTTTAATTTGTCCTCATTATTTGCTGCATTGAAAAAAATTTGAAAAATTGCTTTTCACTAAAAAAATTAATTTATTATTATTTTTCTAAAAATAATTATGAAACAAAATCTGGATAAATCTTTGAAAGTTTCTCTGAAGACAAATTAAGGAAAAATAATTTAAATATCTGTATTTTCAAATTCATTCAATTATCTGTAATAGTTTTCAGAAGCATAATTTAAGTGTTGAGAAAACTAGAAATAATAATCAAGTGGAAGAAACGCCTTTACAGTTTCTATTGTATCTTATCTGAAGTTCAAGTTGAGTGAAATGGATTGTTTTTAACAATTCAAAAGGTAACTAATTCTGTTTATTTTCCAGGTAATAAAAAAGTTTCAAAATTTAAGATTTTTTGTGTATCCTAATCTTTTAGGGGTTTTGTGTCCATATAGGTATCATAAAAGTTGTGAAATCAATATATATAAAAATGAATGTCTGTGTGTATCTTTTATAGACGCCTGAAACATCCAACCGAAAGTGATGAAATTTGGCAATCAGATAGTTTGAATCATGAGGATGGTCACTGTAGACATTAGAGTATTCTTCAATAAACCTTTCGGGTGGGATGAGCGAAAACGAAAAGGAATTTTCTGATTGGTTAAGCGATAGAAATTGCTTTTAATTCGAATTTAGACAGTTCAATTTTTCAAATATTTTGAAGATATCATCAGTGTTGTTTGCTTGCCTAGAGCTGTATTTGATGAAAAAAAATCTTTTTCGCACGTATTTTAATACTTAATTATTTTTTATTTTCTACGTCAGGTAAATCCGTGATCACAACGCTTGAATACGCCTTCTAGCGGAGAACATATTTTCAGACTTTTATTTAATAAGTTTTCATTCAGTTCTATCATAATCATTGGTAGAATCGGACGTCATTTTTAGAAGCAAATAAGAAGCAAAATTTCCCTAGGGAAAAGGCAGTAGAACTTGAAAAAACTACCCAGAACATTGAGAAATCTTTCTGAAACAGAACACGCCAAACATTTGAAGAACAATTTTTCAGTAATTTTTAACTTTCTATTATCAGCAAGCTTGAAACTGATAACTTCCTATTTCGTGATTGCATACTGTTACAGATGTGTGTATTACGACAAAATAAACCTTTTTTTGCCTTTGATTGATTATAAATTAAAGTGAAGTCAACATTGCTTAAATTATTCCAATGAATAATATGATTTCAGAACGTGCAGAACTGTAATAGTTATAAAATATTCTTCTTCTTTATAGAATAGTATATATTTCTGTATCCATATAATTCGGAAAACAACAATAAAAAATTATCCAAATTACTTGAAATAGTGCCATTTGTGTTGATTATTAAAAAAAATTTATCGGTTTCTTGGTAAGTATTTTTTAATTTTGAAGGAATAATTTCAACTAGAATTCAGCTATTCTGTTTTTAAGATAAGTATTGAAATTAATATCGAGATCTTATAATTGTAAAATTCTGTTGTGTGGTATGTCATCTAAAAGTAATGAAGGGATAATCCATGTATATATATTATTTGAGAATAAAATTTTCAAACGAAGGACATTTCATTTGGAATTCTCCGGATTTATAAAGCAAGTGATTGTTATGATTTTTATAATAAAAGATTTACTAGCAAATAATTTTATTTCAAATTTGATAATAGTTCTCTACAGAATGGTTTTCTACGTCTGATTAAGAACTTTAAGACCTCAAAAAAAGAAACAATATGAAAGTTTTTTATTTCAATATAAGGCATTTTTTGAATCATTTTTTTTTTATCCTAAGCATTGCTTATTTTATGATTTTTAGTTTACAAATAGTGATTTTTAATGGAACTTTAAATTTTTTGATAAAAATCATATTTGCAAAATTAAATCGTACAACATGTGTTTCTGTATACTTTTTGCTTATTTTAATGTTTGTAATTTGATTCAGAAAAGTATGGAATGTAAAGTTTCAATAGACCTTTCATATTAAATCATTAATTTTAGTAGAATGATTCCTCAGACACTAGGTTCTAACTCTAAAAAGATTTTTTACAAATATTTTCCAATGCTTTTTGGATGTTCCTTCTCTAAAAAAGGGATTCCATTTTGTTTTCTCTTGCATAAGAAAGAATATCAAATGTTTTTCTTTCTTTAATTCAATAAGCCACAATTAAGAAGGAACGTTACCATGCTTCACTGAAGAAATCTTCAGTGCAACTGATGAGTCTGTTCTTCCGCTGGCAAGAATTCGTTTCAAATAACAGCGCCCTCTATAGGTCGTTGCGTTCGTGAATTGTCTGATCAGCATTAATGTGGTAGCATTCGTTTATTATGTCACCAAAATAATATTTTCAAAGTTCTCGGATACCACGAGTTTATTTTGGAATTACTATAAAATAGCAATTCCTTTAAAACGTGTTTCGATAGAAGTAAATAATTTAAAATCAACTGTGATTAAAATGAAAAAAATTAGTTATGTATTTAAGGACAAAATAAATGGAAAGTAGTACTGATTTACTTGGGAGAGACGTAAAGAAACGCCATACTATTATTGACATCAATGACTATTAATTAATTTAGGTAATATATGCATATTGATGTAATAAATTATGTACTAAGAGGCACAATTAAAGGTGTGAAGGTACTGATTCGCTTAGAAGAACCGTAAAAAATTCACATGCTATAATTGATAACAATGATGCTTAATTAATGTTGATAATGCGTAGTAATTCAAATTAAAAAAAAATAACCTATCTAAGAGCAAAGATAATGGAGTTACTTTCATTGATAAGTTACTTATTCGTTGCGGGAATATATCTTTTTCGCCATATTATTATTGATATCAATAGTTAATTCATATTATCAAACTGTAGGGGAGAGTGGGGTCAATTGTAAAATTTTTTACTTAACTATTTTTAACTAACAAAAAATCCAATATATTATTAGTATTAATTGACAGACGAGTAAAGTAGACTATACTCTATTAGAAAAAAAAATAAATACCTTATTTTAAATGTTATTATATTAGTTATTAACAATTTTTGACAGTCGTGCACTTGTTACAATTGTCCCCACTTACGGGGTCAATTGTAACAGTTTATAAATTCAACTAAAACATAGTTAATTATACATATTATCATAGTTGTGATATATTTTTTTATTGATCAAAATAGTAGTGATATTTTAGGAGTAAAAATAATAATGAGCAGAGACCTAAAGGGTTAAACTTTTAACTTTAAGGGGTTAAAAATTTTAATTTATGCTGTGAAAGGTGACAAATAAAATAATGCACATGCAACATAATATAAATGATATAGGAAACTATTGGTGGTTCTTAAAGAGTTAAGTAATGGTTTGTAAACATAAGATTATTTATTTTCAGCTGTTACAATCGTCCCTTTACTTATTGTTACAATTGTCCCCAAGACGCCATTTCAGCTTCATTTGTTAAAAACAATGCTTGTAAATTAACAAAACTAATCTTTTTTTTTGGAAATGTTAATTAAGGTGTCCACTAACATATTCGGTTAATAATTTTTATTTGTTTAAACAAAATTACTTTGCGACAATATAATATTCTAATACCAAAAATAGTACATACGTAGCGTGAAAATATCTTTTGTATGTAACTCTTTCAAAAGTACATAAAAATGGTTGCCAGCACTACATGTAGATTTATTAAATTATAGTACATGTAGATTTATTGAATGCACCTTGTGCGCCACCTAGGAACCAAATCTAGAGCCCGACACTCGAAATTTTTGCTCTGTTACAATCGTACCCTGTTACAATTGACCCCATTCTCCCCTATTAATTGAAATAAAAAAATGAGCTACTTGTTAAAAAGCAAAGTTTGCTGTTTAAAGGTTAATGGAAACGGTGGGAAATCGTCGTATTCAGATTACGTTTAATTAATTTTGGTAATATGTACTACTGATGCTATGGTAAATGGTGCAGTTTTAATAAGAACTCTACAACAGATTTTTCGTAGTTTTTCTTTTAAAAAAATATTTTTCCAGTGGTAGCAAAGATAGTTCTTTAATATTTTAGAATTAAAAGAACGTTTTCCATCTTTTCTTATAAGTATTTAGACAGTAAATAAAGGTAAGATGAATGGTCGTCCTTATCAAGATCTTCAAATAAATCTATTTGTATCTTATTGTACTAATACTAAGCAGTTTTAATACCATTACTGTTGAAACCAGTGTCTTACGTTCCCTTGAAAGGGTTATGAACTGGAGAAAATTACATGATGCAGTATATTTTGACTATCATACGTTGGCCGCAACTAATATCATGACACTAATTGATGCTAAATGCAGTTAATCTCTATTCTGATGGATATTAATTGATGATTTTAGTGGAGAAACCAGGTAAGTGACAGTTTCAGCAAAACTATAATGAGGTTGTGGAAGAGGAAAAGAAAGTCGTCTCCAAATTTTATTTCTTACTTATTAAAAACAGACAAATTCTTCGTCTAATTTTATTTATAACCTTAATTTGATTATAAAATCAGGCATGCATACCAAAAACTTATGTATGTTAGTTACTTTAATATTAAAGTGAAATCAAAAACAATTTTGTTACATTAAATATATTTATAGTTAGGCAACCACTTTTCGTTATTTTCACTTTCATTACAAATATCCCCTACAAGTTCATTTACCTGGTTCTTCCACTTAACTCTTCAATTGTATTGGTACATGCTTTCAGCTTTGTGTATGATTTCGCAGTGTTTGTCAGTACTAATTAATTGATTTTTTTTTATTCTTTCTGTGCGAATAACGGGTATTCAGCTAGTAATTATATATTTTGAATTTACTATCATTTCCTAATTTTATATATCTTTTTTTCTCTTATCATACAACAGAAAGCATTTTCTTATGAGTCTGAGAGAGCTTATGTTTTCAGACAGAGCCTTTTATCACAAAATTAAATACAAAAAGCATAAGAATCAATAATAATTAGGGAATAACTTTTATTAAAAAATATTAAAACCATGTCTTAACAAAAACTGACAGGGACATTTGTCGAAATGATCGAAAAATCAATAATCTTAACTTAAGAAACAATCAAAGCATCGCATCAGTTTTTTTCCCTTCAAAAAGCAACTTTATTTTTCATTATCTACTGTCCCAACGTTGCGGATTGCTAAAGCTTTCTTCCAGATGTTTTTAACACATTTATTAAAACTGTATAAGTACCTCACAGCATTAATGTTCGAGAACTAAAATTTAAACAATAAGAGTTGAGATAACGAACATGGACACTCCTGACAATGCTGCTCGGTTTTTTTTTCTTCTTGAGATATTTTATGCAGTGGCAAGTTTCCAATTTAATGACATTATTGATTTTCAAGCATTTTTAAGAAAGTATGCGTAGTAAAAATATATTTTATGAATGTATCTTTTGGAATGTAAATTTAAACTATGATTTGACACATTAAAAAGCAAAAATCTGCCTGCATGTATGTTGGATATTAACTCGAGAACGGAAAAAAAAACTATTTGGATAAATTTTTTTCTGTAGATTGCTAATTCGCAAGGAATGGTTTGTACGCAATCGCAACTTTCTTGAGGCGTGAAGTTCACCAGCAATATCGGTAATACAAAATTTCATCGGTGAAACCGATAGTTATCGATTAAACTTTCCTTTCTATCTATTAAATGGCTTCACTGAATTGCAAGTAGTTATTTGTAACAGATTTGGATTATGTTTTGGATCATTTTGTGATATTTTAGGTACCTCTGCTTTTAGTTGTCCATACGCGATATTTAAAAAAAAGTGTTTTTTCATTGTTTTGGCATGCGTTTTCATGGAAACAACATTATTCGAGAATGTTTTCTAAATAAATAGAAGTCGATATAATCCCTGAAAAAGAAATATCTGCATAAAGCTCACCTAACTCAAGTGCCGAAATAAAAACGTCTGTTTTTTCATATAGTTCAAATAGTTCGCGAGAAATTTCCCAATCCCGGGAGTTATTTGACCGATTTCGTACAAAATTAGTATTTTGATACATAAAATCAAATTATTCAAAATGATATAAAAGCTTGTATATCGTATTACTAAAAAATTTTTAAACAACTAGTAAATAAAATAATTAAAGCTAACAAGCAATTATTAAAACAAATTATATAATTTTCTTTTAATAAACGAGTTTTGAAACCATACTATTGAATTTTTTTGGCAATTAGTAAATAAATAATTAAAAAAAACAAATAATCATTGAAAATTATTTTTTATGGAATTATCTTTGGATAAACGATTTATATAATTGCGTGCAAAAACTTTTCACTTCGCTTAAAAAATTTTTGATGGCCAAATACGCAAAAAGTGAAATTATTTAGGGATCGAAACTTTTGACAGCTCTCCTCACCAAACTCTCAGGACCATATTTCCTAGACTGCGGCTACTCCTTACACTTTGCGAGTCATAAATCAAAATCCAGTGGGAAAAAAATTCCTTTTTTATGTCTGATTTCATAACTCAATATTTCGTTTGCACCAACTAATTAGCATATTTTAGATCACCCCCTCGGACCATTAAAATTTTATTTCACTTTATTTTATAACCGACGTTGAACAGCCGACCTAATTTGGGTTCATGACTACTAATTTTCAACTCCATAGCCTTATAATTTTGAGCCCAATCCAGAAGACAAAAGGACTCCTGTGTCAAGTATTGGGTCAAATTTGATTTCGAGGAGAATTTTTTGATAGAACTAACCCGCATTTGCGTTACATCGAGAGGAAAACCACAAACCTCATTTTATTATCCCGGGAAAGGAAACGAAATTTAATTATTTATTTCAAAACTATAAAAGCAAAATAAGTTGCACTTATCGTTTGAAAAATAAATTCAGTTCAGAGTAAAAATCTTTCAAAAGTTCGCAAAAAATAATTTTCTTCGAAACAGAGCACTTTATATCACATCTGGAAGGGGGCTAAAAAAAGCATGGTCTTAAAAGTTCTTGAATATTATTCTTTTTAATTTTTCAAATTCATTTAATATTTAAGACCTATGAGGTAACTAGCATCTATACAAAACATTTCACAAATGATTTTCCACAAATTTCTCCCTCTAAATTTTAATTAAATTACCTGAAAACTGACGCGTTTAAAGACGTAGAAATATTCTGATAAGTTCAACATGCTTCATAAAATTAAGAATGCTCAAAATGCAAATTTTAAGTTTTGTAACTGAATACGAGAAAACTCCAGGGTATTAAAACACGCTCAAATATTCTGAGAATCGAGAACATTAAAGAAATTAGTTTTCATAAGTCTTTAGTACTAAGGAATAAGTTTAACTTTCAAAGACAAATACTTTGGTATCGCAGATATAATTTGAAAATTTTTAAATTACCATTTAAAATATCTTTATTCTCAATTATTTTAAATTGTACAGTGGTTGATATATGACTGTCAAATAATTATTAAATAATAACTTCCGTACTTGAAAAATTATTTGCATTTATGTTATCAGTAAAGGGGGCCAATCAAATGTTACGACAGAATGGTCTTCTGATTTGCTACTTTTGCTGACAAGGGAAAGGAGGGGTATGAGAGGTAAAATTAAGAAAAAATAATAATAATAATAATCTTATATATTTATGTTTTTGAAATATAAAAATAAATATTTAGCTCATGGTAATTTCCAAGGTGTCAAATTATCGCTTAAATTATTTACTTGAACTATCTCAAAAATTTTAACTCTACTTGGTTTTACTTATGAATTGTTGCAGTTTGAATTGTAATGTTTATGTTAGCAAACACGGACCAGCCTGAATAACTTTTGATCTAATGATCAGATCTTCACGTTCTAGGACTCATTTTTAATTGTTCGGGGGGACTAATTGATAAGTGCAGGCGATATTTTAAGTTACGAAATTTGACCCAAAAACATACTTTCTCTGAATGAACAAACCTTTTTTTCGACGTATTCAAATTTCTGACCCCCAAAATATCTGGGAATCTAGGAAATATGGTCTAATATTTCGATCAGGAGAGCGCTCCAAAGTTTATACTCCTTAATGTTAATTTTACTTTTTTTACCATTTTCTTACTTGAATTTCAAAATGGTCAGATACTTAAGATCCAATTTCTCAGAAACCATTCAACCGATTTTGTTCAAACTTTGTATTTTACGATATAAAAATACATTTCTTAAAATTATGTCAAAAATATTATACCTTGCAATTCAAACTTTTTCAACCATTCTTAAATAAAAGTATGAAAAAAATAATATTTACTAAAACTTATTTTTTGCATGGAATTATCTTTGGTTAAGCGAATTTTATAATTGTAATTTTTAAATTCGCTTAAAAAGTTTTCGAGATATTGCGAAGTACACAAAAAATGAAATTGACATTACAGGATTCAACCTTTGGGGTGCTCTCCTGACCAAACTGTGGGGACCATATTTCCCAGATTGTGACTACTCGCTGTATTTTGGTTGTCAGAAATCGGAATTCGTCGAAAAAAAGTTATAATTATTCGGAGAAAGCACGTTTTTAAATCTGATTCCGCAACTTAAAATATCGCCTGCACTTATTAATTAGCTTATTTGAGGTCACCCTGTCGAGCCTTTAAGATTGAGTAATTAAGATCCGAACATTAGATCAAATGTTATTCAGGGTGGTTCCTTTTGCTTTTGGTGCATTGTATCATTGAAATTAAGATGCACTGTGATAGAAAAGTTCGTAAGTACCTTCGAATTCCTAAAAAAAATTTGGTATACAGTTTCCTTAAAATGCCCTAAAATGTTACAATAAGAAAAATGCCCTAAAATAAAATAAGAAAACTGTCCTAATTTTTTTTGGTGGTAAATATTACTGTAAAATGCAGTCTTTTTTGTACAATCGAAAGTAGTTTAAATTAAAATCAACAGAGTGCCATAATGGCTTTCTTCTCCTCCACTATATATAGTGCCACAAAGTGTCTATTTACCTATTTTGTCCGGTATTATAATAATTCTGTTTTGTGATGGGATGGTACAGGTAATAGTGTATTGGGTTGTTAAACATGTTCCCCGAGTTCAAATATTAGCATGATAGCGGCGTAGTCTTCTCTTACTTTTAGGATAGATTTTGTTTTAAATCAACCCTTTGCAAGGCCGTGAGAAGTCCAATAAGAATGAAAGTCCTTGTTTACATAAATGTAAATAGCAAACAAAGGCTATGTGGGGCCAAAGATGAACTCTGATGAGCCATTTTTTCTTATGCGTTGTACGTCTGCGTGATGTATTTTTTTTTCATGTCTCATCAAGTTTCTTTGTAGTTAACACAGAATTTACGCGTTGGTTATTTAAAAACACAGAATTTAAGTTTCTGTTTCCTATCCTTTATAGTAAGCAACAATTTTACCCCCCCCCACTTTTCCACCAAAACAATTCTATGAATTTTATCCATTTGGCCATTTTTTTGTGGTATTAGCCAGTGGGGGTGCGATTGTTCCTGTTTTTCAGTAGCGCCATCTATGGCCAGGAATTCGACTTCTGCCACGCCATTCACACAACCACAACCCGTTTACAGGGCGGGTCACATTCACACACAAAGGAGAAAGGACATAGAACACACACAAAGAGAAAGAAACATCCATGCCTTGCCCGGGATTCGAACCCAGGACCTTTCTGATGCAGGGACAGATCCCTGCCCCCTACACAGGCCGGTCGGCTTTGGCTAAATTAATTTACTTTTATGAATTAATCTTAATCAATTAACTATTCTATTGTTATTAGATTACATTGCATTACTAAAAAAAACGGCCCTATTTAGGGCTACCTACAATTCTAGCCTCATTTTCTACCCTTTAGCAATACTGTAATTCGGAGAAAAATTTTGCACATGCATTGTGAAGCTTGTTTAGCACTAGGGTAAAAATTTCTCGTTTCCATTTCTACAGTGAACTGTGTGATAAATATCAAATTTGTAGTAAAAAGCACTGGTAATGTTCTAATCGGTACTTTTTACCCAAAAAATTTGTCTTACAATGGACAAACGAACAGCATACAATCTACATCATTTTACTCCTATAAATTGCAAATTTTCTTTGAGTTTAAAACAAGGGGAAAACATCTTTAATCTACAACCACAATATTTAAGTATTAAATTATGTATTCTCAACAGAAAGTAAATGTTTAAAATAGGGAAGTTATTGACATCTTTAAAAATTTTGTAATGTCGCATATGCAGTTTGAATAGATGAATATATTGCTGTGAGTTATTATTAAAATACCTCAATTTCTGACGGCTCACAATTTCTACAGTAATAATATTAAGCTTTAAAAGAATATCTGAATTTTATTCCCTAATGCGATGCATTTTTCATTTGGAATGAGAAAATGAAGCTCAAAATATTTATACAAAAACCTATACGCATATTTAAATGTGCTGAATTTAAAAGACAAAGACCAGAAATGAATAAAAAGAAAACAATTGAAAGGAAAGGAAATAGTCTCACATATACCCTGAATGACATTTCCGTCTTCTATTTTGGGTAGAAAATTTCCCTTTTCTACCTACCCAAGCACAATCCCCATATTTTCCCAATGGTTGAAGATTCTTTGGACTGTAAAGGGGAAAAAAAGTAATACAGTACATTTTCTTATGGGGAAAAATGACTTGATCGGTAAATTCACTGGAGTCATTTTCTTCGAGCATTTAGATGCATATTGAATTCAAAGGAATGGAGAATGTTCATAAAAAGAATTCTCCGTAAAAAGGTTGCTGAGATTTTATTGAGGTAATTTCCTGAAATATTTATGCTTATGAAAGTTGATCACAAGTTCTATGAAGAGTCGTTTAACATATGAAAGAGCGAGAAACTATTTTAACAATACTCGACCAAGGCCATTTTTACCTGACTAACAATGTTTAAAATCTTTTGAGAAATCAGAAAAAAATGCATGCATAGCTTATATGATCTACTGGTAGAAATAAGATTCAGTTTCTAAATGTCTAGATTTATCATTTCCTTAAATAAATATACACCAAAGAGCCATTACATTATGACCACCCTGCATCTATAACAATGGGCTCGCCCAGGTTTTCATGTTTTTTCGCCCAGGAACAATGTTTTCATGGGGCTCATTAGGATCAATAATCCTCATAGAACAATCCCTGACGTCTTTAAGCCACTTGAACATAGTTGCAGACCAGGTTCACCCATTCATGGCAACAGTTTTTCCTGCGGGGGATGGTGTTTACCAACAGGATAATGCACCGTGTCATAAGGGTCGAATCATCGAGGAACATTCCAGTGACTTTCAAATCATGTCTTGGCTCCCAAATTCACCTGACCTTAATCCAATGGAGCATTTGTGGTCCTACTTGGAAAACCAAATTCGTGCTGCCACTCAACCCCCTCGCAATGTGAGGGAATCGCAGGACCAGTTGGTGAGCGCTTGGTACCAGATACCTCAGACTACCAACAGCACCTTGTGAAATCAATGCCACGGCGGGTGCTAGCAGTTTTGAGGGCTAAAGGTGGTCCTACATGTTATTAGCAGGGTGGTCATAATGTAATGGCTCTTCGGTGTATATATTAGGCGATCACTGCAGATGGGTCGCGCATGCTCTTTGAGGAATTTTTAATTAGCAATTGTAAAATGTTAGACACATCCGTTAATAATTCATTCAAAGAATTGAAGTTGAAAAAGCAGGTAGATGATTTGATTTGAATGAATTCAAATTTTTATTAGCACGTACGATATTTGTAAATTTGCTTTGTCGGACTGATGGAGACAAGTTTTTTACCATAATTAAAATACATGGCTCAGCATTTTTTTTATTAAAGATACAAATAAAACCAAAAATATGGGGCATGATCCTGATCGTTCTTTCATGGGTAAAACCACAAACCATATTTCTTGATCTTTGTAAGCGTCATAACAAGAATGACATAACCACGCAAGTCAAACATAATGTGTTTCGTTATTGTGACTACCGTTCCGGCAAAATTTAAGTTGTTACTTTTGCATTTTCTCTTATTAGTTTATTTGACACAAGGTAGCTAATTTTAGATATTATAACATGGACATCACGACCCCGAGCAGCGTTAGTGATTTTCTTACTTTTTCGTCTCCCTTTTCTTCAGATATTCTCAGATTATGCAACATACAGTACATTTGACTCAATTTAGAAGTTAAGACTCAAATGCTATTAAATTTTAAATTCAACTCAACTTCATACATGATTATTTTTAAGATTAATTATTTTAGTTAGTGGATTTCATCCCAGGCCCACTAACAGCTGAATAATCGCAATCATCAGGGCCCCAAATAGTCCTTGGCGAATAAAGCTAAGTGGTATTGAGTATTACAAACCATGCCAAGTACCGAATGCTACACAGCACTTGGCGAATCAAGCACAGCTCACTCGCAACCAAATTATCTTTCTTTGAAGTGTTTTTTAGCTCTTAGCTGTTTAAGTTGTTATAGAAGCAACGTTGCAACAGAAGTAATTATAGAGTTATGAATTTCCTTAAAATTCACAAATTGCTACTAAGCATTCATAATTTATTTAAATGTAATTATTTATTTTAGAAGCTATCATTGTAAATTTGCCAAATAACCTAACTCTTGAGACACATCATTCACTTGTCAATGTTCGTAAAATGCGAACTGAATTAAAAATTATCGTTTTATGCATGGCTATGTAGTTAGAATATTTTAAATAAGTTTAATTAAAAAAACTATCATCGAAGATTAACTTCATTTTATTGCAAGAAGCATTTTTTAAATACAATAAATCTAAACACCTTTTTCTTGATTTAAATAATCTACTGTTTTTGAACTTTAAAAAAAACTATTATTTTCCTTGAATTTAGCGAAACAACTGTGCATATACACCTAAATATTAATTCAACTACTGCATGTTTGTATTAGAAATTGCTATAATTGAAAATGTCTTCATTATAATTCAAAATTTTAATTAATTAAAAAGGCAATCACTATAGGTAGAAACTGTTTTCCTGTTTTCAACAATTTAATTAAAATGCTTGGGTTGCAAAACCATTTTGTAAATACATTTAAAAAAAAAAGAGGATAAGTTTAAAATAAATTTTCATTTTCCGTTAAATACGTTAACTTTCTGAAAGTGATTTTTGAAAATAGCTGTTCTTAAAATAAGCTTCAAAAATTAGGGTTTTTTTTAAAAGAAAAAAGACCTTTTAAGTTTGGTCTGTTGAGATTTGTTAAGTCAAATCTAATTTTTAAAATTAAAACAAAGTTAAAACTCATTCTAACTGAATGCACTGCTTTTGGAATCTTAAATGTGAAAACAAATAAAACGAAAGCACTTATTTAAACTTTAAAATAAAGAATAAATTCAGCACATTTAATTACTTCCATCGAAAGGTTTAACAGCATATTCTTTTTGAATATATCACGTTTCTTCCTAAGTCGCCATTTTGAAACCTTTCTGAGATTTGACAGTTTCTCTAGAATGTTGTAAAAGGCAAGTTTTAATTACTATGCAAATGGAAGAATAGAGGTGTGTAATTATAAGAGGTTGAATCTTCCATCTTCTTATAATGAAGAGAAAGTCTTCTCCTACTAAGTTAAAAAAAGAGCTTTTACTCAGTATTTTAATGTTGTAAACACATATTTTAATGATAAAATGAAATTCTAGCTACTAATTAGTGTAAAAAGAAAACCAGATATAGATTTTATTATCTAAATTAAAATCTTAATGAGAAATGAGCTAGTATTGGAAACTTCATATGTAAACTACTTTTCTAAAATTGGATCCTTATCAAATTAAAAAGGAGATTTTTATTTAATTTAATTTTGTTCTCTAAGTAACACCTAAGATGAAAAATAATAACTTAATTTAAGAAGCAAAATTCTTTAGAAAAATATATAATTACAAGTAAATTTTATATAAGCTTTAAAAAGTTATAAAAGTTTTAAATGATAAATAAATGAAATTTAATAATAATTTTGATGCAGTGAAGCAAAAAATATACAGTCAAACCCCGCTATAGTGAACCTTCATGGGACCGAAATTATAGTTCACTATAAGCGGGAGTTCACTATATCCGTTCCGCAGGCAATTTAACTAATGGTTCCCAAACTCCTCCCTTTTATTACACATTATTTAAATAAATGACTGAAAAATATTATTTAGTAGTGAAAAATGTGTTATTTTTCATTACTCTTCGTCTTGCTTACCAAAAAAAAAGAAGAAGAAAGAAGAAAAAAAATTTAGTAATCTTTAGTTGATGAGCAATCCTGACAGAAAATTCATATTGATCCCACTGACACCTTACAGGTGCACTTTCTGCTTGGTTTGTTTAGGGATGGGAAAGTGAGATAAAAGAAGCTTATCGCTAAATTCCGCTCTATAGATGGTTTTAAAAATCGGTATATGTATTTATTTTAAAGTAAAAATTTCATAATTATTACAAAAAAAAATGAAGAAAAAAATCAGTTGAAGACAGACAAAAGTTCATTATATCCAACTTCCTCACTTTTTCGGTTCACTATATCCACAAAAAATAACATTATGCGTGTATAGCAAGGCACGGGACCTAACATTTCCTTCACTATATCCAGGAGTTCACTATAAACCGTGTTCACTATAGCGGGGTTTGACAGTATAATGATAAGAAATTTATATTAATTTTGATTGAAACCCTCCAACACAGCATTGGATAGATAGAGTCAAAACGTTGTAACATAGTGTTAAAAACAAATTGTTATTTATTATTAAAATAGCGATATATTGTACCTTGGATATCTGTATACACATACGTATGTACGAAAAGTGGTAAAAAGGATTATTGGCCTAACGGGTCCTTTTTTTTAGTTTTTAAATATGCATGCAGACAAGAAAAATATCATTTTTATAATTTATCACTGCTTAAGAGAATTCTATTATAAACTGAATTATAATGAGAGATAATCATTAATCATTGTTGTCCTAGTTTTTCCTTTTAATTTTAACTCGGCAAACTAATGAATGGTTCCAAGTTTTAACTATCCATCGAAGTCATCTAACAATATTATAATAGAAAATATATATATATATAATATATATATATGTAGCGTATCTACCACTACAAAATTGCAACTACAATTCACTAGTATATAAGACATGTTAACTCGACTCTAATGTGGGGTACTTTTTCATAGATGGCGGTTGACATGATCTAATACTCTGCCCCCCACATTGTTGACCTTCGGACGTGATGTGAACACGCCTACCTTGGCAGTAACGCCCACTTCGATATGAAGACGCCTACCTAGACAGTAACGTCTACTTCGATGGATGATCCACATTGAACAGTTGACTTGCTACTTGTGAATGCGACATTATCCACCTCCTCGCGCTGTTGCTACTCAGTCTCGTCTCGATCACGCACAACGGCGGCTTGCATACTTGTGATTACTCGACTGCTAACGGCAACCGAGGAGCGACTACGACAGTGAAGTTAATACACCTCTCACATTCAGCACACACAAAATGCGGTGATCTTAATACAGCTCTCCCGGCTTCTCACAAAACAGCAATAAATCAACTAGTGGTATTCGTACATCGAATTCTATCACAGATATAATTCTAGTGGGAGAGTACTGTAGCGTATCTACCACTACAAAATTACAACTACAATTCACTAGTATATAAGACATGTTAACTCGACTCTATGTCGGGGTACCTTTTCATAGATGACGGTTGACATTGTCTGATAACTCCACCCCCACAATATATATGTATATATATATATATATATATATTGAGCAAAAAGCTCTTTCTCACACTTTAAAATTCCCACCCTGTCTTTTAATCCATTTTTGGCTTCAAGTTATGCATTAATTAACATTTTTGATTTTTTCCAATTCATAGAATCGTGAGAAAGATTTTTTTCTCGACCTATTTGATCGACCAATTATAATTATCAAGATTTCCCTTATTCCGTAAAAAGAAACATTTTGCTGGTTTATTTTGTAAGATTTTGCCTAACTTCAATCATTTCAATTTAGTGTCCCTTGGATATTCATTCTCTAATTATGATAGGTAACTAAAATTAATTTGCTCTTTTTAAAATTATGTGCCTGTTTGTCCTGCTCTCACGACTGCCACCCTTATATAAATTAGCAAAAATTAGAAGGGTTAACTGTTAAATTAAACAGCCAGTTCTTTCTTTGAGAAAGAGGTGAATAGCTGGCTGTGTGAGATCATACATTCATCGAAAAAGTTGAAATACCACAGACTAAACCATAGATACTACCATAGATATTGCCGAACTAGTATAAACGTACTCGTAGTTATTAGATTATGCAGTCACTGAGAAAATGCCAGTTATGTATATAATGATAATTTAGATAAAGTTAAAATAAAAAGAGTTAAACGAGATATTAAATTTCACTCAGAATCAGTAAAAAAAGTAAAAATGGCGTGGTTAAGACATCGAGAAAAAAAATGTTTTTTAATGTATTAGATAACTTTTAAAAATAAAATAAATAGATGAATAAAATATAATAAATCTTAATACTGTAAAAGGCAGAAAAAATTTAAATAAAATATGCCAGATATATTTTACAATAATAGGGTATATTATTGTATCCTAAACAACGACCTCTGACATTCGACATATTTCAAAGAATCGTAAAACTCCTTAAATGACTTCGTCAACAAGCAATTTGTCTGCTATTCAGCATAATTTTATAGAGTAATATATGTTAAAGAAAGCTAAGGTAGCAACAAATAAAAAACTTAACAATGAAACATTAACAGACACGAACCAAAAATTCTCTGCCAAAAGAATTACAAAGCAATTACTGAAAACATCCATAAGAAGTAATGATCTTCATAGGAATGTGAATGTTGTTTTCTCTGAATTACAAATAACGCCACTTATTGCTTTCTGTCTTACTTAATAAGCATCATGTAGAAAAGCTTGTTCTTAAAAACGTAATGAAATTTCTTTTTCTCTTTATTCGATGAAAATATATTAAAAAAATATTTTTTATTTTTGACAATTGCACATTTCTTTTATGTGATTTGCATGGCATTCATTTTTAAATCATGCAAGAACTGAAATTTGTTTTGACAATTTTCAGAAATCTTGCAACTTAAGAATCATATTCTGACAAAAATGCAATTCGATTTTTTTGACGAAGTATAAACTTAAATTATGATTTCGAAAATGTTGAAAATCGGAAGTATTCAGTAGTTTAGGTTTTTTATTACTTCGACAAAAATACGCAAAATGTATTTATAGCCTGCTTTAACTAAGCAATGTACAAAAATATTAAACTCCTAAAATAAATTTGAATTTAAACTTCTTTGTTATTTAAAGTCAGCAATTTATATTTTAAAATATAAACTTTAATAAACTTCAGATCGCAACAACCGTAAGAAAAGACTTAGAAAAATGAGAAAACATTTTTATACAGATTTATACAGATTTGTGTTGTATTTTATACAGATGTGATTCCACAAAGTTCTATAATGATTTTAAATGGAGTAATGAAATATCCAGAAATAATTTTCAAAAACATTTTTTTTAAAAATTCCATAAGTAAAATTGTTTTAGACTAGCTACACCGAAGAGCCATTACATTATGACCACCCTCCATCTATAACAATGGGCTCGCCCAGGTTTTCATGGTTTCTCGCCCAGGAACAATGTTTTCATGGAGCACTTGTGGTCCTACTTGGAAAACCAAATTCGTGCTGCCATGCTACCCCCTCGCAATGTGAGGGAATTGCGGGACCAGTTGGTGAACGCTTGGTACCAGATACCTCAGACTACCTGTCAACACCTTGTGGAATCAATGCCACGGCGAGTGCTAGCAGTTTTGAGGGCTAAAGGTGGTCCTACATGTTATTAGCAGGGGGATCATAATGTAATGGCTCTTCGGTGTAATTACACGTCTTCTTAAAATTAGAAGAGATTAGCATCATAAATCAGTACTGAAAGGCATTACAAAATCATACACAAAACTGTATGACAAATACCAACGTAAGTAATAAAACTAAAATAATTCCAATATTTTCCTTCCTTTTTTTGACTATTTGTTGCCTTTCTTGGTGGCTTTACGCTATTAGATTAAGCAAAACATGGACTTAGTAATTCATCTTATAAAATTAAGGATTGACTGTATTCACAATCATTCAGTTTAATGCTGTTGGTTGAGGCAACTCTTGATAATTAAGATTTACCGCAATCAATTTGTTCAACTGTATTTATATTTTTGAAAGGTTGTAAAAACGCAATCATAAAATTTACAGAATTGGTGGTGCTATAATCGACACCAGATTTATTCATAAAATATATCATTAAAATATAAAAGCATATTTGCACCCATTTTCCTAACCGCAATAGTGTCTACTACCGAAACTAGCGTTTTATTTCATTTCAATTACCGTTTATTTTAAATTATTTTATTTTACAGTATCACATTTCAAAAGCATAACTATGGACAAAATAAACCAGTGGTTTCAAATAACCTTATAAATGCTAATTTGGGGAGGTATTCCACTTAGACTACCATGATCTCTTTGATCATTTAAATAACCTGTCATAACGAAATAAAATATAATTAAGTATTATAAATCCCGCAATAAACAAGTTTTCGGATTCGTGCTAGTAAGCATAATTTATGATATCTTTTAAATATTTAACAAGACTGAGGTGTCTATAATTTACATTAAGGCAATGGCTTCAGCTAAGACAATGAGAAAATTTCAACTCCAGTTTTAAAATGTCTCACTTTTTTGAAAATATGATTAAAAATCGGGCTTCGTAATTTGTTTTCAATTGTACTTATATGGCTTTATGTTGAATGTCGTATTTTTAGAGCATATGGCTTACAACTCACACGGAATACATACACGCACGAATTCTTTACTCTATTGTAGGCATAGATCATGAACTAGTTCATTCTCATCCGTCTAATTAGCAGAAACACTTTAAGATGCAATGTTTGTTATAAAACATTGCATGTATTATTCTCTAAACAGAAAGCCTTCTGCAGTTTACTACATTTAATTAATTACATTATCAGAATCTGTCTTATTCTGTTATAAATGAAAAAGATTGTGGAGCCTGTTTCAATTCCAAATCTATTATATTATACATCGAGAAAGAATATGCTTTTATGAATATAAACTGGTTTATTTCCATCTATATAATTTGCGGATAATTAAACGCGCTAAGATTTGTCATCGAAAATTGCAGATACTTTTCTTTAAACTGAAAGGATTCCGCAGTGTTATCTATTAAATTAATTAGATCAATCAATAAAGAGAATACAATCAATAAAACTAAAAAGAAAATCAATTTCTTATATATTGATATTTTTCTCCATTCCCGTTATCTTTATGTTTTTATATTTAGCAAAAAGCATTTTAACAGTTCATTCCATCAAAGAAAAAATAATTCCTCTTAGTTTCATTTGGCATCAAGCTTTGGTATTTGGCATCATGATAAAAAATCTCCACAATTAAGCAGTTTTCTCTTTCACTTATGTTTTTGGAGAGGCCATGAAAAACCTTTTTCCACAGTACCTATATTAAGACTATAAAATACTGGCGCAATGTTTATAGGTACTAAAGGTACTAATTGTATAAATATTAGTATATTTGGTACTAATTAAAACTGCACCATTTACCATCGAACCAGTAGTCCCTATTACACAATTAATTAATACTATTGGCATCAATAAAAGCATGGTAATTTTGTATGATTCTTCTAAATAACTTGATACAATTTAGCTATTAATTTCACTTTTAAGTACATAACTAATTTTTCTTTTCGGTTAGTAACTATTACCAAAATTAAGTATCATTGGTGTCAATAACAGCTTCCTTTTTTTACGGTTCCCTTAAAAGAATAAGTGCATTTTCGTCATCAGTTTTATTTTTTTAATACATAACTTATTTTTTATATCAATTAAAACCTATGACCATCGTTGATGCCAAATAATCGTATGATAATTTTTAACGGTTCCTCAAAAGAATAAGCACGATTTTTATTATTTTTACTTATTAGCACATAGCATCTTTTTATTTCAATTATCAATTATTACCAATATTAAATAAGCATCATTGGTGCATATAATAATATGACAATTTTTCACATTTCACCCAAAAGATTTAGTACTATTTCTCTATTGATGTTGCGTTTTAGAACACATTTCTTATAATTCAATTACCATTGACATTAAATTATTTAATTTTATATAAACATGTTTAAAAATATAACTACGACAGAATAAACGCGTAGTTTGGAGATTAATTTAGGAATACTGATTCGCAAAGTTAACAAATAAAAAAATTAAACATTAAAGAATGAGCAACATATTTTTTTCATTACTGACAGAAGTTGGCACACCTCACTGAAGGGATCTTTACATTATTTGAAGAAAAAAAATCGTTTGCAGTTTAATTCATATCATTGGCGAGTTTAAAGCCACTAAAAAAAAATCACATTTTTGAAAAGACTCTCCATATAATGACAGAATCAAAATTTTTGAATGAGTTTTTTTAATTTCTGGAATTAAAACTACCTTTTTTATCCTCTGTTGCAATTTCAGGAGGCTAGCACAAACAGTTCTAGAATTATAAGAGACACCCATACACAAACATTGGATAGAGAGAAATACTATTTAACTTTCCGTATGAAAAGCATTTTACAACTGATGAATAGGCATATGATATATCTCATATATCTCAACATCTTGAAAAATATCATGTTTCATAATTTATAAGGTACTTAAAATAGATTTGTAATTTAAACATTTTTAAAATTCAACTCAATAGTTTAGTGAAACTTTGATTAGTTGTTTACAATTTGAAACTTTATGTACTTAACTATGAAATTCGGGAAGTGTCAACATAGAAAGTCTTTCATTCATGAAAAATAGAACATATAAGTAATGTTATTTTTCCCTATTTCAACAAGATTTTATCATGTTAGGTATTTTTTGAAAGCTGAACTTTTTTTTCGAAATATATAAGTATTCATTGACAGTAAAATCACTTAGAGCGTTATAAAAATCGTGTTAATAAAAAACTGGGTTAAAGTTTCTTTAAAAGTTTACTTTTTACATTCTAATGAATTAAACCAAGAAAATTGTTCAAGGTAAACTAAGTTCATACTAGGAAAACTTTACATAGTTGTAAAATATAAATATATAGGATTTAATATTTAACAATAATGACAACATATTTTTTTTAAAAAACAAATAACCAATCATTTGCAGTGCCGTTATTCTTTCGCCTAATAAAAATCAAGTTAGGAAATAGCTATAGTTAATCGCAGCTTTTAACTATAATTGTTATTGTTAAAAGCAGTTTTTTTTATTTCTTTTACAACAGTTAAAGAGAAATATTTTCTTTTTGTGCCTTTAAATTATTGATTTTGAACGTAAAGCTTTTTATAAATTATAAAAGATTAAAATTTACATGATAAAAAAAACTAGAAAAACTGCATTTTTCAGGTAAACTAAAAAAATAGAAAAGTAATTTTATTTTTATCAGATCTAAGACAAAATATCACGCCATCACATTTATAATGAACTTCTTTCAATATTATCTCAAAAACGTCCTCCACGTCTTTAAAAGTGATGCACTCTACGTCTTTCATTTTAAATTTGACAAGGAAACTCTTTTCTTCGATTTTAAAAATTTACGATTTTAAAATCTTTATTTTATTATTTTATTCTTCTTAGAATTGCCTTCTTTATGTTAGAAAGTTTTGGTTTCAATTTCGGTGATAGATTTGGCTTTCAATATTTAGTAAACAATTATAATTTTTATAGAAATCAGGCACAAAGTATCAGTTGAACACATTAGTTTAATTATTTGTTAATTGCTCAAAATTTTGAATGACGATACTTTCTTTTTGACGAAGTTGTTGTGACATATTTTGCTTCATTTTTCAGAAAATAATTGAAGTTTTTACTGTTATTAGATGCAACACGCCATCTAGTTAGTTGGGTAGTAATCGAAAAGTGATTGACGATAAATTCCCTGAAGTTATAATACAATAATCGTTATGATTTTAGCAGTCAAGAATTGGTCATAACTTAAATTGACATCCGTCACAAGGCTTCAAGGAATATTAGAGCATTCTAGTTAATCAAATAGTTATCAGAATTTTTAGGACGATTAATTTTATTTGATCACAAAATGATGTTAAATTCTTTAGATAGCAGTTTAGAAATTATTAAAACTTACATTGTCACAAAAGTACAAAGCTCTAATTAAAATTTCGGTTCTTTAGTTAGTCAAAAAACAAACGTAATTTCGATTGCAAGATTATACAAACGATATAGATTGCGAATAGGATAGTATAGAAAATATCTTTTTAGATTTAAATAATAAAATGTAACAGTTAAGGTTGTAAAGAGAAGTTTATTTATGTAGAATGTAAAAATAAAATTTGCTCATACCAGAAAAAGAGAGCATCATTTACATTAAACTTCAATATTCGGCAATGAGAACAACAAGAAGGCATCAAAGAGTACTAAAGACGATGATGTTATTACGTCATTAGGTATCACAGGAAAGCTTTTTCCTTGACGAAAAATTCATTTAAAGATCTCATCAATTTCTCTAATGCGTATATTCAATAATCTTTCTTTCCTTTATACATTACGTAGTTAATGCGCACGTGCAGTGTAGTGGAAGAATTTTTTTTCCTGCTTTCAGAAGTAAAACATTCTTACCACCATTAACAGTCAATAACAGCGATCTCAAGAGTTAAGACTAAGCAGTTAATTTGTTCCTCATACTTTTTTCTTGGAGATACCTTTTTTCTTTAACAAAATATTAACAAATTATTTTTTGTTACATAAAACTTAAAAAAATTTCTTTACAAGTTTTATAGTGAGATAACTAGATGAAATTTTAAAAATATGTGGGATATAAATCAAGAAAAATAAGAATATAATGTAGGTATGTTCGAATTTATTTCTTACTTTAACTAAATATAATGAAGAAAGAAATATATTTCTGGTTAATATTTAAATATAGTTAATAACATAATAAAGCTATATTTCAGTGTCTAGAATACATAAACACGAAAAAATCTTATTATAAAGTATCATAATTACGGTCTTTAATTAGTTATTAAGCCTAAGACATTTAAGCCTAAGACATCTTTTCTTTCTTACAGTACTTCTTGATACTAACGGATATGCGGTTTACAGATATTTTGATAGTACTATATTTTATTACGGATATTTTGATACTACTTGATATGCGGTTAAAAGTAAATATTTATATTAATACAGTCATAAATCTACAACTGAAATAAACTGAAAGAACGTCTATTTTTCTCCAAAATTACTCTCCTAAATTAAAAAATATAGCTGTTTTCTAAATACAAAAACACAAAAGCAATATTATTAACATCATGACTTGAAACTAACTAAACCTAATACATATGAGGTTGATTTAGTATTTTCCATTTTAATTCTATTATTATAAATACTTTTTAATTTCTAGAGCACTCTTTGAAGCTCAATATCCGGATTAAGAAGAATGTTTTTAAATACACAATGATAAATCTACAACTTAAATAAGTTCAAAACACATTTTATCTTTTATCTTACCATTTTTTCTATCGAAATTAAGAAAAGCACATCTATATTTTAGGATCTAAGACGCAGAAATGCATCAGCAATTTTATTATTATAATAAAGGCCTGTAATTAATTACTAATTCCAATATGTAAGTGATTGTATTAAATATATCTTTACACTGCTTCTTAAGGTTCAATACACAGCTGGAAGAAGCAGTTTTTAACTGTACAAATACAGAATCTATACCTTAATTAATCTCGGAAAATATTTTATCTTTCTCTAATATTTAAAACAACAATAATTAAGGCCGGGACAACCTGGTCGGTAGGGCACTGGGCCAATGTCAGAGAGTTCACGAGTTCGAACCCCGCCGGCCAAAGACTCCCCGTGTAGTAAAGTGACTGATGCACGTTAAATCTGTCGAGACGCAAAAGTCCTCCATGTTTCCATAACAAATCAATACCTCTGAGGAAACTAGATTGGAGATCGATCGTTCTCTGATTCAGGTCAAAATTACGATCTGTGGATAAATGAATGGATGTATGAATGGGTCCGTCCTATAAACGGGTGGGACGAATGGCGTGGTAGAAGTCGAATTCTTGGCCATAGATGGCGCCATTGGAAAACAGGAACAATCGCACCCCTTCTGCCTAAACAGGCATACGTCAACAACAACAATAACTAAAACTAAAAAAAGAAAATTTCTAAAAACACAATCAGAAATAATTTTAAAGCATTGAATTTCATTCTTTTTTTCTTTTATCCCGAAAGCACAAAATTTCATGTTGACTGCAAATCGCTATCGTTATTCAATTCATAAGCAGGCTTTAAAAATAAGAAAAACATCATCAAATAACATGCGTTAGTTTCATCTTCAACTGGAAATTTATTGGTAAATCAAAGTTGCATCAATTAATTATATCTTTCCTCTCAAGACAAATCACCCTTCTTTTTATAAACAGACTCAAGAAAATTCCAGATAGAATTTACTTGAAAAAAATTTGCAACGACATTTTTGTTTCGTGACATCTCTAAGATTCTGAAGTCCCGCAGTGGACTGATCGTTAAGACACGGTTCCCATCAGATCACCGAAGTCAAGCATCACTGGCTGCAGTCAGTGTGCGGGTGGGTGACCCACTTGAATCAGTCTTCGTAGGGACCGAGGGCGTGCGGTATTGGTCCTCATTAAATTGTTCTTTCGTAAAGTGCTCAACTTCGCGCACAGGTTGTCGTGCTACCAAAGCAGGGGTGCCATCCTCTCTGCAGAGGATCGAAAGTGCGTTGGCACGTCTTCAGATCATCCTCTGTGATGTTTCCCAGACAGTCGCCTATAGCCTATTGTGCTGCTCTAGTGCAACATAAATAAAATATCTACCTACATTGAAGAAACTTTGCTTGTGGATGATTGTTTATCCACAAGTTTTATCCACAAGTTTAAAACTAATGCAATACATAACATTTTAATAATTTTTAATTAAGTGAAGAAAATATTTGAAATGACGAATTTCACACAAATATATTCTGTCATCTCCTCTCAACTTTCCAGAAATCAAACTAATTTACATATTGTAAATCTCGTCTTGCTCAATAATAATTAGATCGTTTTGATAATGTTTTTATTTTTATATAAATTTTAATTTTCCACCCTTATTTTGCCAGTGCATCCTCAATCATTAAAATTTTTCTTGACATTAATTTTTTTACTTTCCAAAACTTTAACTAACATTAAATTCTTTATCCAAAGACACTTATATATAATTCTTATTATTAGATACCTTTAATGACGAAATATTCTTAGAAAGCCCTGAAGCTTCATATCGAATTAATTAAAGGACTTTGTTTAACATATTGTTTCAGCCTCGTTCAATGTTTCGAAGTATTTCCCCAGAGGAGGAATCTCAAGTTAATCGAGAAACACAATTCGCCATTATCGGATATATGTCGAAAAGAACATAACTCTAGCGATGAACTACCCTAATCCATCAGGTTTTTACCAGTGGCATGTACAGACAGTATCGCTTTTGAAAGGAAGACTCTCTTCTCTCAAGGTCGACATCTTCGCCAAATCGACCGGAATAAATAAAGGAATAAATTGGCTTGGGGATATTGTTAGGATTTGGTGACAAAGGGCTGTTTGTTATGCTTAAGAAAAATGGCTTTATGCAGATCATGAGGATAAGTTTACTAAGTTAATAGATTTAGCTCATCTGTATCAGAAATTCTAAATGCAGAAGTCATTTTATCATCTAATTAGAACGGATTTTCAGCACGGACTTAATTAAATTTAATCAGCAAGATCATGACTGTTTTAGAAGTGTTTTGCTTTGGTATGCCATAGCATACAATATAGTTTAGTTTGGAAAAAAAATATAAAATGTAACAACATTAGAAACTAAAATAAGCCGTGTAATTTTTTAATCAATGTGATTATATGGAGGACGTTAAGTTGCAATTTAAGATTGAGTTTGCGCCGACCTGGTGGTCGAGTGGTTAGCGTGCCTGACTGCGGAGCCGCTGGTCGCGGGTTCGAATCCTGCTCAGGACATGGGTGTTTCTTTCTCTCCGTGTTCTATGTTCTTTCTCCTTTGTGTGTGATTGTCATCATCATCATCGAAATATATCTGGGTGCCTGGGGCTGCTAGCGGCCTTTTTCCCATTCGTCTTGTTGTGTGTGAATGTGGCGCGCCCTATAAACGGGCTTGTGCGGCGTGGGCGACGCTGCTCCTCCGCCGTGGCTTCGCCACAGGTGCCCACTGGGTAACGAGAAGAGAGTAGCAGTTCTGGCATTCCTGTGACCAATGGGACAACTCCCAAGTACCCGCCATTAAAAAAGAACGATTGAGTTTGCCACTCTGCCCACAACCATTTGATCTGCTTCAACATATCCTGCTTTGGATCTTGTACCATTAAACTTTATATTCAATCAAGCCACTCAGTCCGCCTGGTAGGTAAAGTATTACCCTACCGTGTCCTGTATTGGGTTTCAGTTCCCTGTGCTACAGACTGGATACCTGATAGGATTGAGCCTTTTCCAATCGTGTTTTAGTGTATAGGAATTTACTCTTATATTTAAAGTGGTTTCAAACAAGGGACAGTTCGCTTATGGCTGGGTGTATGGAAAGCATGGTACGTAGACCGAGTGATAATTATCACTATCTACTCTCCGATCAAGCCGACCGGTCTGTGTATGGGTCCTTACTGTGGGAGCAACGTTTTCCCACCTAATATATGGTGCCTCTGAAAGAGAGGCCAGCAAATCTGCCCTGTAAATGCCTGAATTGACGAAAAATGTTAACACAGGTGGGCATTGGAAGAAAAAAAACTCTCCGATCAAAATTGTATTAGTGTTGTGCGTGCATACGCCAGTATTGTCTTCGAATTATCACTAAGGATAGATCCCAAACTGTCGTCAAATACTTTAGTTAACAATCAAATCAAAATTGGATTTGATTTTCTCTCTAAGGAACGGATTTATTTAACCCCTTCCTTCTCGCTCCCGTGAAAATGACAGGATGAGGTTTCCCCTCTATTTCTCGCTCCCGTGATATTAACGGGGTGAACTGTTCAGTAGTAACGCGCCAATAAGAATAAAACCAATTCATTTCTTTTGCCCAGAAAACATTTTATTTCACATTTTACACACCAGATGGCAGCACCAGGATATTTTTAAGGTAATCGTAGATAGTTAGTTTATTTTAAACTAGATGTTTGCACTTATCAAATACGTAATACAAACACAAAAGTCAAAATAATAGACACTTTTATGACTGTTTTCTTGAAAATTAACCGATCGTTAAGGGGTTAAATGTTTTTAATATTCAACTACGTTCTTATTAGCGTCTATCATGGCTGGGAGTTATTACCTCTCCTCCTAATGATCCAAATTTCTGAGGTAGCAGCTTCGATTGAAGCCGTAATCTTGTATGCATTTTACTGATACGCTACAATAGTTCATTCTCTCAGTTCTTCAGTTTTTCAAAAGAGTGGAATTTGTTTGAGAGCATAATTTGCTTAAGAGCAAAGTTGTTAAGATGAAATTAAAGAAAAACGTTTCAAAATAAATAAATTGAAAAACCCATATTCTACGGCAATCATTTTTATTTTTAAAAATTCGATGATAAAAACTTGTTCATTATGTAAAAAATTAAACTAATTATTCTGAATAACATTTCGTCTGGTTATACTATTTTGATCTATTTATATCTTTGAGAAATTTGGCAAATGTATGACTGTAGCACATATTTTATGGAGTCATGCACTTTTTTTATTTGTATCAAAGGAAAAAGTTGAGGAAATGTAACTGCTGTCAGACGTTCTCGAAATTCCCTGAACATTGAAGGTAGCTGGTTCGATTCCTCCGTTAAAACTGCTCTTGTTCTGCCTTTTATTTTCTTTCTTTGAATATTTTACAGCTTGCTATAATTGTTTACAATTGGCCCACAATCTTACAGATTTATATATTCTTTATAATAACCTTGTAACTTGTATATAAACCTTGTAACTTTGCTCAGTTAAATGACTTATCCTTAATGAAACTAAAAAAGAGATAACATAAAATTCAGAAGAAAATTTCAAAAAGAAAACTAAAGTTACCACATGTTACCAGAAAATAGGTCAGCAATCTTTATATTTTAGAAGTTTTGGTGGAAGAACAAGATTCCTCTAATTGCATGTTTAAAATGGAAATACAATGTCACTAAACACAGCACATTTGCGTCCATGAGGGAGAATTACAATTTTATTTCCTCCATGTTTTGTGATTTTTAAAAAATTAAATATTTATTATAAGTAGTAGGAATAGTAAAAAGAAAA
Source organism: Parasteatoda tepidariorum (assembly GCF_043381705.1). NCBI lineage: Eukaryota > Metazoa > Arthropoda > Arachnida > Araneae > Theridiidae > Parasteatoda > Parasteatoda tepidariorum. The sequence continues at coordinate 73,497,957 of NC_092210.1, read as the reverse complement.
ATAAGCTTGAAAATATAAATTACATGTGAAATAAAGATCATCTTTAAAATATTTAGGTTTATTTATTGTTTGATTGGAATTACATACATTTGCAGGCTAGTGTGCTTAATTTAGGTTTATAAACCTTTGTCAATAGAAGGACAGATAGCACAATACAGAGAAAAACAGCATGAAGATACATCCAGGGTAACAGTGGAATTCGAACCCGCTACCTCCATGCTTTGCACAGCATTTGGCGGGCGATACAGCTCGGATACGGAGGCCCCATATTTTGGTATTTAGAACGAAATATCTTCTTGTTGTTGCAGTTCGTTTACATAGCACTAGAGCTGCATAATGGGCTGTTGGTGACGGTCTGGGAAGCATCCCCGAGGATGATCCGAAGACTTGCCATCACAATTTTGATCCTCTGCAGAGAGGATGGCACCCCCGCTTCGGTAACCCGACGAACTGAACGCGAAGTTGAGCACTTTACGGTAGAGCAGTTTAACGAGGACCAATACCGCACACCCTCAGTCCCTACGCAGACTGATCCAAGTGGTCACCCACTCGCACACTGACCGCAACCAGTGCTGCTTGACTTCGGTGATCTGCTGGGAGCCGTGTCTCAACGATCACTGCGGGACAAACTTTGAACGGTAACGAACTTAGAACCTCTCTTTCAACAAATTTCTTTACTTAGTAGTCCGCTGCGCTACTGACCATTCCACGCTTCATACTGATACTATTATAGTGCATACCAATCCGGTATCTATTTTTAACGCATCCTTTAACATAGAACCAGACTCTGTTCGGCGTCTGGGTGGGAGTATTTACAAGCAGGCAGCATACAAGCACTTATTGTTGAAACTGGAGTCGAGTTTAGCATAGATATTAATCCGGAATTCATTTCGAACTCGCAATCTTCTGATCTAAGATGCATATGCTAAGATACTAATGTACATCAGAAATCATCTTTGATTTGCGCACCAAAATCACAGATCAGAAACTCAGCATTTAACATGGGGCATCGAACCTGAACCACCACATCTACTATGCGACAGAGAATTAATAATCAAGTGAAATACTATAAATCTAAGCAAATATAATTCTCATATTGTAGTTTTATTCTAATTAAAACGCAAGGATTTCAATAATTCTCAAGACATAAAATATTTTGAGATCGTGATGCACAATTTTAAGTAAACTACTGCGAATTCTATAAATATATTTCTAATGTAGTTGGGGAACAATTTAAGTAGAGAAAGTTTCAGTGAACGATAAGTTCTTTAATCCCTCGCCCTAATCGCTCATCATTATTCAGTGAATCTTTTCTTTAAAAGAAATGTAATTGCAAACACAGCAAGTTTACTGCGCTCAAAGGAATTTGAAAGCTCATTTTTCAAAATTTAAAAGTTTGCCGTTCGGGGGGAGAATTTCAGTAAAAAGCAATGCAATTATTCGATAGCTGTAACCGTGATGCCGTTTGAGTATTTCATCATTATCGATATTATTCACATGCTTACGGGAATTGGAGGAAAGAGTTTGAAAAGTTTTTGAGTTCTCTGGGGGATATAGATTTTAACGGAATGAAATGAACGACTCTTGAAAGTGCATCGGAGAAACATAAAATAAAGGTATGCGTGCATTTTATTAAAAATATTATAATTCAGTTTAATTTATTCAACAAATAAAAATAGGTAAAGTTCAGTAGTACTAATTTTTTAGAATCAGCTTGTATCAAGTTATATTTACATCCTTTGCCGTTTTACATATTTGTTCTCGCACGCTTATCTATATAATTGGAATAATTTACTAGTGAGGTTTCTTCTAATTTCTTTTCTATATATAAATTCAAATGACTTATGTTCTAAATTAAGAAATGAAAGTCGAATTTTGAAATATGACTTTCCGTATTCAATACAAAATATTTTCGTTAAAATATAAAATATCAATATTCTAATGTTTTATTCTATAGATTTCTATTTTAAAGCTATTTAAACACATAGCAGAATCTTTGATTCTGTTTAACAAATAGCCCTTAGCCGAATTATGACAGACATAAAATTTGGATTAATCTCTAGTTTAATTTAATCAGAAACCTTTTTAAGGGCTCAAAAACGTGAGAAATTAATGCAATTTATGAAACTACATCTGTTTTATGAGTTTATTTGACATCTGAAAATAGGTTGGATTCTTAAATTTAATTTGCGTTTAAACAGTAATCTGTTGGTATAAATAAATATTTCTGATTGTGAAAAAAACAAACTTTGTTTAAGCGTAAATATTTCTTGTAATTTTAACTATAGTTTTGAATGTTTTGCAGAAAATTTTGTCTAAAATTTATTCAAAAACTGAATATAAGGAAAGATCTTTTAATAAAGAGTATCGTAATGTATACCAAATTCTGATTTGCATACATGTATTTATTATTCTAGCAATTTATTCATTTTTAATTTCTTCACTTATTGCAAAAACCCTTTATATTTTTTAGCAAAATCAAAATTTATATTTTTTGAGGAAAAATGTCTTCTATTTCAAAGATCATCAAATTATGTTCTTTGCTAAATTATATGGTTTCATTTTCCCTAATTAAATTCAAAGTTATGTTTAAAAAATATTTTTTTATTGATCATATTTTTTTAAAATTCAGTGTCAGCGTATCATGATAAAGACAAGTGTATTAAATTTAGAATATATCTACTAGTGTGCTTATTATAAGTGAAAAATATATTTAATGTTTAAATTAAAAATAAAGTTAAATGCAAATACAATTTGTAAAGTTAATATCAAACTTTTTTTTAAACTAATAGCAAAAATCCGAAAAGAATGTAAATTGCAATTTGAAATTAAAACTGTTATTTTAACTATTAGTTATATCAATACTTAATATTCACTAGACCCAATTTTTGATTTCTTTATAAACTAATATATTTGGACACCTAAGCAAACTTATAAAATTGTATAACATCAGATTCAAAAAACGTTTAGCAAAAATCCATTTTTTATTTCTTCGAGAATAAAATAAGGGATGTTTTATGTACATACCTTATTAAAGCCAGCCGTAAAATATATCTTGCATTATTAAAACATTAAAATTTTATAAATTGAAGCAATGCATAATAATGAATATTAAATGGTACTTGAGTACCATATAGTATTCTTGGTATAATATAGTATTCTTGGTACTTAATATTAATTCTAAATACTGGTACGTAATATTAAATACTGGTAATAATACTGGTCTTATAATTAATATTAAATTGTGATTGTATGTTTAGTGAGTAAATGTGATTTGCTCATGTCGCAGGAAATTTGCTTACATTTCTTCCTACAAATTAGGATTTTATTTTTCACTTGTGCAATCCTTTGAAATTTAAATTTTCAATAATTCTATGTACTTCATTACATAATCACTTCTAAATTTTGAAACTTTGAATATACCTTTAAAGTACTTCTGTTTTAATAACTGCTAATTAATACTTAAGTTATGGAAAAATTTATATATTGTGTCCCATTTACTAATTAGTATTTGCTTAAACTGACATCCGTAATTAAAAATACCACGTACCACAAAGTTTTCTAAATTCAAGTTTTAAAGAAATAAGCTTAAAAATTATACATTTACTAAAGATGTTTTGTGTCTGCATTCTGCAAAACTAAATTGATAACTGTGATAACGTTAGCTTTTTATCTCAAAGTACCAGTTGTCACAGCTATAATCTTTCTATTTATACTCTGTAGTGTGTCGACTAGTACAAAAATAAAATTCCAATTCAATAGTATGCAAGACTTGTTAACTAGATTGTATGGTGGAGTACCTTTTCATAGATAAAGGTTGACATTGTCGAATTCTACTCTTTCCACATTGGTGATCTTCGGACGAGAGAACACGCCTACTTTGACAGTAACGCCCACTTTGATTTGAAAGCACCTACCTCGATGGATTGTCCGCATTGGACAGTTTACTTGTGACTGCGACATTATCCATCTCCTCACTACTCAGTCTCGATCTCACACAACGTTAGCCTGCATACACTCGACTGCTAATGGCAACACAAAAGCAACCACGACCGTGTACTTAATACAGCTCTCACGATCAGCAAAAGCAAGGTGATCTTAATACAGCTCTCCCAGTTTCTCGCGAAACAGCAATGATACAACTAGTGGTATCCCTTCATCGAATTCTATCAAAACTATAATTCTGGGGGGGGGGAGTTCTGTAGTATCTACCACTACAAAAATACAATTCCAATTCAATAGTATATAAGAAGTGTTAACTCGATTCTATGGTCGAGTACCTGTTCGTAGATGAAGGTTGACATTGTCGAATTCTACTCTCCCCACAGACACCATATCCGCAAATTAGTTTTTGTGCATTTTCTTGAACAAACATTTTAAAATTAAATGTAGTCATTTGGGCTATACATAACGCTACTTTTCGATTAAAAATATTTGCTCATTTAAGGCAATTCACTTAAAATATAAAATATTGTAAACTTCGGATCAACAGTTATTTTACGTTTAAAATTTTTCTAAAACATTTGTTTTAAGCAAAAATAAAGGATAGAATTTTACCAGGTATTGAAGCTAACCAGTATTAAAAAGTAAATATTGGGCTTAAGTCGCATACCTTAAAATTCTCATATACTGCTTCATTTATTTATAAAAATATTCCAAAAAGCATATTTCCTTTGCATGTTTAAAAATAAAGAACCAGGCTCACCATCATGCGTTTAATTTATGTGGTTTCAGTTGTGTAAGCGACGGCAGATCATTAAGCAGCTGTAACTACTTTTTTTATTAAAATAAAAAGAAAATTTCTTGCGTATTTCAGATAGCAACGTTATCGTCTATTCTAATAATTTGCAAAATTAAATTCAGTAATCTAAAAAGGGACTCAAATTGTCTAAATTCGCCACTAAAGTTGCAGAATAACAAAATCAGTAAGTTTAAAATTTCCATGATAGCAAACAGTTCATTGTTTTAAAGATCCACTTCTGGGTCCAATGTTTCTAGTTTATCTGTGGGTCAACAAGACAGTTGAGAAGTATCTGACCTTTGTTTCGTCGCAATAAAAATAATTTAATATCTGAAAAATCAACTGAAACGTAATGAAGGAAACCACTACCTATCTCGTTCAATTTAAATTTTTAAATAATAGTTACTCTAATACTAAAAATTAGAAAAAATATAATTATATAAAGGTATTTTATTGAGCAACTTTGCCTTGCCCTGTATCTTTGTTTTAATAATGATGGTGTCCATGGTAATTTTTCAAACTTTTTGCTAACTATGTCGAGGGATAAATCATTCGCCTCAAAATGAGGTAACTTANTAGTTTGTCTGTAGGTCAACAAGGCAGTTGAGAAGTATCTGACTTTTGTTTCTTCGCAATAAAAATAATTTAATATCTGAAAAATGAACTGAAGCGTAATGAAGGAAACAACTACCTTATCTCGTTCAATTTAAATTTTTAAATAATAGTTACTCTAATACTAAAAATTAGAAAAAATATAATTATATAAAGGTATTTTATTGAGCAACTTTGCCTTGCCCTGTATCTTTGTTTTAATAATGATGGTGTCCATGGTAATTTTTCAAACTTTTTGCTAACTATGTCGAGGGATAAATCATTCGCCTCAAAATGAGGTAACTTAGGTTCGTGTCCCAACGTTGTCTGGTTAATACGAATTCCGCTCCCTACTCGCTCCTACCACAGTGGTGAATTGAAATGTCTTTGGTGGTAAGCATATCATGGGTTAGAATCCGCTTACCGTCGGTATTATGATGTGAGGGTTTCGTGGTTTTCTTATTCATGTAACACAAATCAGGGTTAGTTCCATCAAAACCTCCCATTAAACCGACGGTAAGCGGATTCTAACCCATGATTCCAAAGAATCATTAAAATATATTTGATAGTTCCATCGAAAAGTCCTCCACGAAGGGTAATTTGTTCTAGCGCTTGATCTAGGAGTTCCCTGGGTCTTCTGATAGTTTGGTTCAAAATTACAAGACTACGGAGTTGTCTGATAGTTGATTGACAGTCGTACAACTCATAATTTTGTCGCCTGCTCAAAGCCGGTTATGAAATATTTTTTTGGTGTATGCGACAAATTCAGTAATTTTAATCATTTTTTAAAAAAATGTTCTAAAATATGCGTATTATCGTATCAAGAAAATTAAAGCATTTTTAATGTGACCATTTTCATTTTCTTAATTTTCAGTCCTTTTTTTTCAGGTAAGATGAAAGCTTACCAGATTTTATTACTCTTTTCACTCTGCGGATTCTCCGTCTCATTATTAGATGAAGAACTTTCACCGAAACCCAAAGGAAACACTAGGAGTGCAAGAAGTTTAGATCTTGGGATACCAAAAGGAGGAACCAAAGAAGATTGGACTGTTCAGCCAGTTAAAATTATAATCAGAGATAAGCCAAATTTAATTAAGGTGCCGCATCCATATCCTGTGAAGCACTACGTTCCCGTACCAAAAGTTGTTCCGGTTTTAAAAAAAGTACCAGTCTTAAAACCACTGCCAGTTCCTTACTTTGTGCCAAAATTCAAACTCATACCGAAGAAAGTTTTGATTCCTAAACCAGTGAAAGTTATAAAAAAGATACCAGTACCAAAACCTTACTTTTACAAGAAAGAAGTTCCCATACCAAAGCCAGTTCCAGTACCAAAGTTGTTTCCAGTCCCAGTACCAAAATTTTACAAAAAGAAAGTACCGGTTCCGGTGCCAAAAAAAGTATTCATTCCTAAGTTTGTACCTATGCCAATCCCTGTACCAAAGGTTGTAAAACAACCCATACATATTGTAATCAAGGAAAAACCAAAGAGGATTCCCGTTCCGAAATTTGTGCCAGTTCCAAAGATTGTAAAATTGCCAAAATTGGTGCCTGTTAAGAAACCTATCTTCATCAAAAAACCGTATCCAGTTCCTCATGTTGTAACCAAAATAAAGCCCATACCGAAATTCGTACCTATTCCAAAGATTGTAAAAGTTCCAAAGTTTATTCCGGTTCCAAGTCCTTACATGAAACCTAAGCCTGTCAAAGTATTTAAACCTTACTTTGTAAAAAAGCCAGTTCCTATTCCAGTTCCAAAACCCTACATTAAGAAAAAGTTTATTCCCGTGCCGAAACCTATACCAGTACCAATATTTAAACCTTTTCCAAAACCAATTCCGAAGATCGTTAAGCAACCTATTCACATTGTTATTAAAGAGAAACCTACATCTGTTCCTGTACCACACCTTGTTCCTATACCGAAAATAGTGAAAATTCCAAAAATTGTTCCAGTTATGAAAAAAATACCTGTACCTAAGAAAGTGCCGATACCTGTTATTGTGAAAAAAGTGAAAATGATTCCTAAAATTGTACCCTATCCAAAAATAGTAAAAATCCCAAAGCCTGTCCCATTTCCAAAGCCGTTCATGGTACCGAAACCTGTGAAAATATATAAGCCAACTTTCTACAAGAAACCAGTTCCAGTGCCTATTCCAAAATTTGTGAAAGTCAAAATACCAATTCCTGTGAAGAAACCAGTGTTTGTTCCTATATTGAAAGCTGTACCGTTTCCAATTCCAAAACCTATCAAGGTTCCTGTTGAAATCATCAGGGAAAAGGCTATCATAAAGAAAGAGCCAGTAAAAATGGAGTAAGTAACAAGTTAAACTATTTCCTTTTTCTGCTTTCATTGCATGTGTTTTAAAAAAATCCCAGAAAATATTCAGATTTTAAATGTCATGTTAAATTTGACCTTTCTAAATTTAAATTTGTTCTTTTTGACGTTTTAGTTTTTTCGCTTTAGAATTACAAAAGCTCTCAAATTTTTAAAATATTTTCATTTGTCATTTTATTTCTAAAGATCACACACATTCGTTTATCATACTACCTTCAACGTGTTAACATTTTTTTTAACTTTTGATTTAAAAGAAATGCATTTCTACATCTTTGCGCAGTTTATTTCTAACCATTCGGAATTGTAGCAGTCTGATATGTGAAAGTCTCTATCTGGTTGAATGGTAGCTTTTTCTGCGCAAAACATTAAAATAAAATATCGTAGTTTTTTACCCCTTTGAAGTTTATTACATCCGTCAAATAAAAAAACTTAAATTTCTTAAATCTTCTGTAAAATGAGTCAAAATTGTCAGTATGTCATTTTTAAAATTCTCTTTGGTTTGAGGAATGATAATTTACTAATTTTATAACTTTATTGTAATACTTAAACATTTGCTAAAACATAAATTTTGTAAAAGTGCTTTTATTTCAGTACTCGTGGTTCACAAGCATTCAGTTGACCACGCTTTTAATTTAGAACTAGGAGGCTCCGCCCCCTGCTCGCTAACGCTCGCCATCCCCCGAGAATTGCTACGCAATCCTATGTGGTTCACGCCGTACACCATGGTTCGCTGCTCTCGCTCGCCAATGAACACAATGTTCTAGCACAAAGACATAATATATTATCATCAAAGACATAGTATTTTATCATCAAAGACATAGTATTGTACTTATGTAGAAGAATTCTACCAATGTTCTTATTGGCTTTTAAAAAAGTATATTAGCTATTTAGATTGTACATGGTGAAAAAATCAAAACATTAGCTAAATAAGAAACATATTAGCAAAATAAATTATCAAATATTGCTTCACTAATATTCTGCATTTTAAAGCGTGAAAATTCAATGCATAAATAAACGCGAAATATAAAAAAATTCAATGCATTCAATACAAACACTTAAACGTTTTTTAGACGTTTAGGTAGCTCCCAGTAGAAAAATATCAATTCAACAGCGGCCTTTTAAAGCATTCTCACTTCAATTAATTAATTAATTCCTAATTGAGTTTAAATTAAATATTGTCATGTTTTTAGTGCATGAATCTGAATTGAACAACCTGATAATGCTCACTCTGGTTATTGTTATCTGGTTGCTCACTACGTGCTCTTGCGCGCCGAATCCAATCAATTAAAAATGAAAACTGTAGCCAGCGCGAGAAAAGAAATATCATCGGTTTTATTGTTTACGTATTAGCGTTTTATATAATATAGATAGATAGTAGGCAGCAAACTTAAATAAAATACGATTTAAAACTCTTAATTTTAATATCAAACGCACCAATACAAATATTTCTTGCATTTTTCTGAAACACGCATACTCTAAACGTTAAAACAAATTTAAGCGTACTAAATTCTGTTCTATCGAGCAAATTTTAAATTCAAGGAACAGATTGCTGTGTAATACTTTTGGAAATAACTCAATATAAGCAGCAAAAATATTTAAATTTTCGAAATGTTTATGAATATATGAATTTTTAACTTTCAGCATCAGTATCTTTACCCTTGTTAAGTGATATCTTTACTTTTTAGATTACATGGGAAAGAACTTGATCCCACCGGTGCAGAAGAAAAATCGTTAGTCGATTTGATCGACAAAGACTTTGGCGTTGGTGAAGACAAGATAAAAGCCATGCTTCTTGAAAGCTTAAAGACAAGCTGAATTGAGTGCAAGTCCAAAACGGATTTCGATAGAATGGACAACTTAAATTGAAAGTTTTCACAGTCCCTGCCAAGTCCTTAATTTTATTTACTCGCTTTAACTAAAAGTGCCAAACAAAGTTTCGCTAACGAAACTTACTGTTTGTTAACTGTATAGTTTTTCCAGTCTGTAAATGTATTCTCGAAATAACTTTTAATACTTATTAGAAATTTTAATTTGAAATAAATTGTTTTACATTGTGTTTTTTAGTTTCTTTAATGCTGATATAAACTTTTTCAGTCACCTCGAACACATTTTGCCGAATTTCGCTAAGTATGAAATATAAATTTTAAAACCTACATTTTTTTCAAGAGACTAAAAATGAATTAGCCACGATGTTATAGATTAGACACTTTCCTCAGTCGGGACTATTGTGAGGGACTGAAGTTTATTCCTCAGGGACTGCTTGATGCCCACCAATCATTAAATCAATGGGTATCAGCTCTTTCGGGAAGTAAAAGTGGCTTGTACGCAATGCTGACCCCCCTTACAGTTCAAGCCTTTCATGAAGTTAAGCATTAACCATCCTGACACCATAGCCCACAATGTGCTGTTGGAGGAATGCTTCTGAAAAATCTTTATGAAATCTAAAACTAAAGACATCTAATTTCTGAAAGAGGTTGGAATTTACAATTTTCAGACTACGAAGTAGTACGAAAGTGATGTGTTTTTAAATTGAACCCCTTAACGATCGGTTAACTTTCACGAAAACTGTCTTAAAAGTGTCTATTTTGCCAAATACACGTATTTGATTAGTGTTAGTAACTAGTTTAAAGTAAACTAACCATTTACAATTACCTTAAAAATATCCTGGTACTGCTCTCTGTTGCGTAAAATGAGAAATAAAATGCTTTCCGGGCAAAAGAAATGAATTAGTTTTATTTTTATTGGCGCATTACTACTGAACACTCCAGCCCGTCAATATCATGGGAGCAAGAAATAGCGAGCGAAAACTTACCCCGTCATTTTCACGGGAGCGAGAAAAAGGGGGTTAATTCCGCGAAAAAAATTCTTGAAGAAAGTTTCATGTTTGTTTAAAAGTAGTCAAATGTTAAATTCCTTTTAGCTACAAAATAGTTATATAAATTCTGCTTGTAATGTTAGAGAAACATTTTAAACTTTCATTGCCCTGCCATACGGAGCTAGAAATTGAAGTGCTCTAGCTAATCTAAAAGTGGTCGGCTTTACTCTATTCCGCACCTCAGGCAAAATTTTAGTAGAACGTAGTAATAAAATATCAGAAGTGAATAAAAAGCATCAGCTCGACTGATTTTTAATAACTATAAAATGTGATTAACACAATTTTAAATCGTAAAGAAATATTTCATAAAATTGATTTTTAAGTATGATATATGATGGGGAATATTGCTGCATTCCATCTGCTGAAACTAGACAACTGCTTCGAGAGCATGTAAATTCCTAAATTTATGGAAAAATTTCGATGGAGAATACCAGATTGTTAAATTGCTTTTTCATGGTAAATTTTAGGATCTCTCAGCAAATGAAGATTTACATATTTTTAAAATCCGTACTTTTTGAGCTTATATTAGACTAAATTGTTTTGTGAATCGCTGCTCGTATGACTAAAATTTAAATTTTTATCAAATTTTCTTCAACAGTAAGTTGAGAGTTGATGTACTAGGTGTCAATTATTGAGCTAAAGGAAAAAACGATAGATTTTTAAACCTTTAGTAAGATTTAATTAAAATTTAGCTAATTGCAGATCACTTAGGTTTTTTAGTAAACACTATTTACTTTTTGGTTAAATGGCAAGATACAGTCTGGTCTTGAAACTTCGACTTTACTTATTTATCTACATTAACTATCTACAGATCTCTCGTGAAATTTAAAATTTGCTCAATCTATGAACTCAGTGACTTTTAATAGTATTTTTTTTATTTCATTAAAGCTAAATTAAAACCTTATAAGATATTGTGCTTTGAGTTTGTTTTAAAATATAAACAAAGTGGCAAGATTTTGGACAAATGATATTACATTTAGAAAATTTTAATAACTATAACTACGATAATTCTAATTCCATTAGCAACTGAAACTAAAATAGTTATTTGCTCAGAAATCTTAATATCCTCTAATAATTTCTTTTTAAATCAACTAAAAATTATGAATTGTAGTTTTTGTAACATTCAGTAGAATAATTGTAATTTATAACAAATTACTTGTCGTTAAGAAACAAATTATTACAAAGTTCTCGATTGCAGGGGAAAGAGGTGTGATACGTGACAAACAATTTTGTTGAGATATACAAGTATTAAAATAAGTCTTCTTACCTTTAAAAATATATTTTTGTAATTGATGAGCAATAAAAAGTCACGTTGATTTTTTTTCGCTTTAATAGAGTTCCATTGAAATTTTTTCGAGTTTATTACGCTTATTTCGAATCTTTTTACCGATCTAAACACATTAATATTTCTTATTTTTCAATTCATGATTTTTTTCATTTTGTCCAATTCACACGGTTCTCAGCAGATCCCCGAAGTGCTCGACTTCGCACGCAGGTCGTTGGGCTACCGAAGCGGGGGTGACATGCAGAGGATCAATATTGGGATGACATGTCTCCGGATCATCCTCCGGGATGTTTCCCAGACCGTCGCCAATAGCCCACTGTGCAGTTCTAGTGCGACGTAAATTAACAACAACAACAACAAGATCCCCGAAGTCAAGCATCACTGACTGCGATCAGTGAGCGGGTGGGTGACCACTTGGATTACTCTGCGTAGGGACCTAGGGTGTGAGTATTGGTCCTCGTTAAACTGTTCTACCGTAAAGTGCTCGACTTCGCGTGCAGGTCGTCGGGCTACCGAAGCGGGGGTGCCATCCCCTCTGAAGAGGATCAAAAATGTGATGGCATGTCTTCGGATTATCCTCAGGGATGTTTTCCAGACCGTCGCCAATAACCCATTATGCAGCTCTAGTGCGACGTAAATTAACTACAACAACAACAATTTTGTCCAATTCATTTTTCATTTTATTATTCTTAAAGTCTGTATTTCATGCTCTTCAATAAAATTCCCCAGCACGTTTTCTTGCGTTTAAAATACAATTGAAATTTTGATGTAGAAATTTCTTTCGCAATATGTCATATTGCATAAAAATAGTTACATCAAGTCCTTTTACAATGAACTATTCTTTAAAAATTTCGATCGGTAGAATTTCAAAATTAAATTCATTATAATAATTAGTGAGAAAAATAGTTCTAAACATTACTTGCTTTTTCATCTAGACATTCCATTTTGAAATGGCTCATGGAAAAGCTTGCGTTTTAATTTTAGACATTCAGAAGTCAATTGAAAACAAATTATCCCGAGAGCATTCCCAGACAGTTATTTGCATTCCAGTTTCATAATTTAAATCTCAATTATCATTTTTACAACAGCAATTTATTTTCTCTAATTTACATCATGCCTTTGAGTTCAGGAGAACTGGTAGCGTTAATTAGTTGACTCTGATAAATTAGTTTCGAAGAGAAATGACATAAAATGTCAGACAAAGCTTAGTTTAAAATTTTTAGCATAATTGTGCTGTCTGTAGAAGTCTGTCTCATAAACTTTTTGGAGGTAATGTTGCGTTAGAACGAAATTTCAAAGCTCATTTTGAATTTTCTCATTAGTATTGTTCTTAACGTTTTTAACAGTAAATTTTTAATAAAAAAATGTCCTGTATAGGTTTTTTTTTACTTATATACTTGTGAAACTATTATATCAGAATTATAAATTATAACTGAATGGATTCTAAAGAGGTAATGAATAGCCTACAGGTTTAATTACAATAGAAAGGTCATTAAAATAACTTGATTAAAGTATTCAATTGAAAATAACTATGTGAGGCTTTTATTTAGAGAGCTATTTGTGACGATCTCTGAAAGATATCTACAATCTCATGTTGCAATAAATCAGAGTGTACTAAAGACTATGCTATCAATGGTTTATTTTCAGAGCTGAAAGTTAAATTAGAAAGAAAAGAATTCTTTTTGAAAAAAACTAAGCATCTCAAACAAACAAGCTTTAAAGTTAACTAATTTTTATAATATAAAATTAAATTCGAACTTAACCCCTCAACGATCGGTTAATTTTCAAGAAAATGATCATAAAGGTGCCTATTTTTCTTTTGACATCCAAACATCCTATGCTGATATCTAGTTTAAAATAAACTATCTACAATTACCTCAAAAATATCCTGGTACTGCCATCTGGTGTGTAAAATGAGAAATAAAATGCTTTCCGGGCAAAAGAAATTAATTAGTTTTATTCTTATTAGCTTGTTACTACTGAAAACTCCAGCCCAGAAATATGACGGGAGCGAGGAATAAAGGGTGAAACCTCACTCCGTCATTTTCACGGGAGCGGGAAGGAAAGGGTTAAGCAAAAAACAAATAAAATTCGAAGTAGTTCTATCGTTCATAATTGGTAAATTTGTTTTTACACATAATTATATCAGTAGGCGTCATTTTTATTGACGCTTAAGTTTATCCTTCTTTCCGATTTTCATGAAAAACCAAGAAAATAAGAACCAAAAAAATAACACTGACTAAAATTAATATCGTTTGCGAAAAATAATATACCTTCGATAACGTTTTGAAGTCAATGGAGGTTATCCCTAAGAACTACCAATTTCCAGTATTGACCATTTTACTGTGGAGCCGAGAGGTTTTACTGTATTATAATGATATATTTCGTGATTATTAAAACAGCATCAATACTAAGCATTTTTAACACCTATACTTTGGAAGTAAGTGTTTTTCGGCCCATGAGAAGGGATATGTACTTGAGAAAATTTTAACTATCATGAGTTAGCATCGAGCAATAGCATCATGACCAAGGATGCTAAATACATTTTATCTCTATTCTAATGGGATAAACTAAAAAAAATGAATTTTGCTAGCTTTAATAACGTATAGCCACCAAAAAGGGCAACAGATGATATTAAATAAAAAAATGAAATTGCTTTAGCTACATTAAATGAAAAACTTAGTGGAAGAACCAGGTAAGGGACATTTTCCGAACGAAAAAAGATGTTGTATCCGAACTATTTTATTACCAATTTATTAGCAGGCGAGACAAATAGTTCTTTGCTTTTTTTTATTTACCTCTCCCCAATTTAAAATAAAAAATCATGCAAGCATACTAAAAACTGATGTGGATCAGTTATGTTAAGAGTTAAGATTAAAGTAAACAGTCCAAAAAGCAAAACACTTCTGTTATATTAATTGTGTCGGTATATGCCTTTCAGTTTTGAGCATTGAGCATGATTTCGTTTTTTTTTTCAGTACTGATATATTGATTCCTTACTTTTATTTTATTCAACCCGTGCGAAGAACGGGTACTCAGTTAGAATTCTGTAAAATTATCAAACTATGATAGTGTTACAGAAACACTTAAATTGACAATTTACCAAGTGCTTAACTAATATATAATCCAAAGATTTAAATGACATAATTAGGTTGTTGTTGACGTATACCTGTTTAGGCAGAGGGGGTGCGATTGTTCTTGTTTTCCAGTGGCGCCATCTATGGCCAAGAATTCGACTTCTGCCACACCATACGTCCCACCCGTTTATAGGGTGGACCCATTAATACATCCATTCAATCATTCACAGATCGTAATTTTGACCTGAATCAGAGAACGATCGATCTCCAATCCAGTACCCCCAGAGGCATTGATTTGCTATGGGAACATGGAGGACTTTTGCGACTCGACAGATTTAACGTGCATCAGTCACTTTACTACACGGGGAGTCTTCGCCCGGGGAGGTTCGAACCCACGAACTCCCGAACATGGGCCCAGCGCCCTACCGACCAGACTAACATAATTGGGTGTAGTGCTGATATGTAAGTCAAAAATCCTTTCCCTCCATTTGTTAGCGAACTGTAAAAATAAAAATAAAATAATAATTTTAAAATAATGTTTTTAAAGCGGACTGACTTAAAAAGAGAAAATAATTTAACTTTTGTCACATCTAAAACATAAGGCGTATCTCTCTTAAAGGGCACAGTAAAAAAAATTCTGTGGTATTAAAAGTCACGCACTCAACGTGTTTATTTTTATTTATTTTTTGTATTAATTCTCACAAAAGCAAATTATTTGTTATATTTTTAGTCTATTTAAAAAGAATAGTTTTCCAATTTTATTTTCGTCCGTCTTATCTTATGTTGCAAAGTGGTCGCATTTTGATAACCAATAAATTTTTTTTGCATCATTTAGGAAAGAAATTAAACTTTTATTGACGCCTGGTATAGAGCTCCAGTTAAAATTTGAGCTCTCTAGATAGTTGAAAAATTTTGAAAACATTAATTGAAAATTAAATCTGTTTGGTGATATAAATTCTGCTTATTCTGGCAAAGAAAATTTGGAACTTGTATTTTAATCCATCAAGAAACTCCAATTCAGCGTTTAGCACCCTAACTAATCGGAAAATTATCAAAAGTTTTATTGACAAGTTCCCAATGACGATGCAATGCTAACGAATTCTTCTGGTATCAAGTAGGAAATAATTGAAACTTACTTCAGTTGAGATCTGCGTACTCTAGGGAGTTCCGCAGTGAACTGATCGTAAAGACACAGTTCTCTGTCGAACATCGTATTCAATCATCACTGGTTGTGGTCAGTAAGCGGGTAGGTGACCACTTTGATCAACCTTAGTCGGGACCGAATGTGCGCAGTATCGGTCCTCGTTAAACTGTTCTACCGTAGCTTAACTTCGCGAGCAGGTCGCCATCTACTCTGCAGAAGATCAAAATATCTTCGGATCATCTTTAGGGATGTTTCTCGAATCGTCACCAATAGCCCATGGTGCAGCTCTAGTGCGACATAAATAAAGTACCAACATGAGTGCTCTAGTAAATTGGAAAATGATCGAAGTTTCAATTAAAATATGCCACTCTTGCAGACACGAAAAAGAGTTAATAAAAAGGTACTAAGATATATTTTTTATTGTACTTTCTACTTGAAGCGCCATTGATTTCCCAGAAGTGTTTTGGTTCTGTGAATAAAATTTCAGTTTTTATTTTTTGTTGAGATCAAAATTATGAAGTTGAGTACTTACTTGAGAGTGAGTATCACTGACAAATCTGTGAATGAGTGAGGTCTTACCACATCGACTATCACCAACGAGAACAATCTTGCACGAGCACTCCTCCATGCACTACTCAATGCATTGCTCTAATTCACGTAACACACCTGAAATCAAATAGAACAACTTATTAAAATTAGTCTTTTCATAAGGTCATTCTTTTTAGTAATGCCATGTTAAAATACTTTTTGAATTAAGGATTGAGTTTGATTTATAAAAGATTCATTTAGAATATTGCCTAAAATTAATTCGAATAATGAGACTGTTTTTTTTTAATTTTTTTTTATATATGTATATTTTTACATACATATAAAGGGGAATGAGAGTTTTAAAATTTTATCTTCTGTAAAGAATTGGCTCATATGCTAATGAATAACTGAATTTATGCACTCTGTCTTGATAACTACAAATAAACTTGATATGAAAAATAATCCAAAGAACGAAAGCACAAAGAGACGAAGCTTCACAGTGCTACTCTCTATTCTTGATCGCACACGGTAACTTTGACTATTGCCTACATTTATGTAAACAAAGCCCTTCATTGTTTGTTTTCTTCTATTTTACGAATTTTTTTATTTATTTTGTATTTCTTCACATCGGCGTTTAAAAATTGAAGATGGCAGGTAGGTGCTTTACGTCGCACTAGAGCTGCACGCTGGATTAATGGCGACAGTCTGGGAAGTATCCTTGAGGATGATCCGAAGACATCCTCTGCTGAGGTGATAGCCAAGTTGCTTTGGTAGCCCAACGACCTGCACGCAAAGGGAAGCACTTACGGTAAAACAGTTTAACGAGGACTGATATCGGGCACCCTCTGCCCCAGCGCAGGCTGATCAGAGCGGTCACCCACTTGTTATTGACCGCCACCAGTGATGCTTGACTTCGATGTTCTGCTGTAAATCGTGTCTTTAAGATCAATACACTGCGGGACATGGTAAGTATACTTGTCACCTCTTAATGAAGAGTAAAAACACTTAGAAATGCATGCAAAAAAAAAAGCTGATTCTTCCATCTTCATAATGGTTTTCTAGCATTAAACACTGTAGTCCAATTATAGAAAGAAAACGATTTTTCTTCGCAGAATTCACTTTGATGCAGGAGTATCATGGTATTGAAAAACTATCATTAGTTAGAAGATTTTTACCTGTCTACTATTACATACGTTTAGAATGTATTTACCGTAATGAAAAAATAACGCCCCCCGTTTACTTCATTAAACGGGGTTGTATACGTAAATAGTTTAAATGAAGAACTAGAACCATGATTGGGAACAAACGGGAGAAAAACTATATTTAAATTTCTACAAATGAAAAATGCAAAAAAATAATATAATAATAATGTCGTAAAATTATTTCATTCTAAACATTTGTGCTTTGCATCACATGACTTATTCGAAGCTTCAAAATATTCAGTTCTCGCAATACATGTCCCTTTCTTAAAAATATCTATTTGTGTATTTTGGGAAAGTAATAAAACAATTTAATTAGTAACATTCTCAACGTACTACCCCTTTTTTTACTGCTGGCTGATAATATTGTGGGGGAGATAATTTGGTGTTTTAAAGGTTAAGGTGTTAGTATGTAACTGTTAAAGGCAGCAATCACCTCTCTTTTTACGAAAGTATGAAAAATTCTCAATTCAACTGAAATATTAGGTGGACCGGAAAGTAACGTGGTTGCGTTGCATTTGATAATTGTTTTCCAGATTTTATTTTTAATCAATAATGTATGCACCTTCGTTAGCAAAAACCTTTCAATATCGGATCGAAAAGGAATTGAAATGGATCGAGAAAAAAAAATAATTGTTTTTTAAGAATAACGAATATTTAATGAGACGAAATGACATTAGTTACCGGTCCGCCTAATATATTTACATAAATAATCTTAACTAATTATTCTAGCTTTCTGGACTTTTTGTGCCTAAAATAATTCAAATAGAAATATAAAAGCAATTCAAAAATTAAATATTACCTGTTGGTACACAAAACTCAAGCATGCCTGCACAGTTTCTTTTTAAAATTTTTTATAAGAACGAAAAAAAAATTATTGAAGTTTGAACCATAATAATCAGCAAATTCTCTATGACTTTTAATGAGGTGTAGCATTGAACCATAGTACCGTGTAATCAAGTATGAGAAGCATGAAAATATGGTTCAATTAAACATCATAGTTTTATCATACGTGTTGCAGCAATTTTTAAATAATATGATTAAGCGCTCCATCATACACTTTGTGATAAATTTTTCAAGTTATATTATCTATTATAATTGAAAAAGAGTCTTTGTTTTAATATAGATAATTATTATTAATTTTTAGAAGAAAAAATGTAAAGAAACTGTTTTTTAACTAGTTGGTAATTTTTTTTAAAATTCCTTTTCTGTTAATATATTTTATACAACACTTATATCCAAAATGTCATCGAATAGTTTAGAATATTCCTCTTAATCTAGCAAAGTTGTAGTTTTTTCTTTTCAAATTTAGTTGCTTGGTGCTCGTAAAAAATTATAATACTTTCTTCATTAAATTCAACAAATATAATAATTCCCTTCCCTTACAACTCATTAAAATGTTAGAAATAAATAATTTTCAAAAAAAATTTTAATGCATAAGCCAGAAAGAAATATCTGTTCATTTTCGAAGAGAAATGAAAAATTTTCTTTCAAAAGAAAAACCATTTTTCTAAACACTTTTCCTTTACAAACTAAATCCTCCTCAAAAATTTTTTTACCATATCCTAACATAAACTACGATTTTTTTTTCTAAAACAGGAAACACTTTCCACAGCATTCTACAAGCATCAATCAAATCGCCATTTTTAGTCGTAAAAGTATGCTTAGGAGGAGTCAAAAGTGCTCCTTCTTTTATCCTAAATTGCCAAATATGCGCCAAAATGTAACACGTTATCGTTCATTCTCTTACCTTAAAAGACAAGCCAAAGTAAAATTTTTTGCGGAAACTTTTCTATTTTGCTCAGAACTTAGGATCAATAAAAAAAAATGAAGCCAATGTTTCTAAAGCATCTATTTAAACCAGCATAAGGTTTGATGGATGATGCTCATAAGATCGTCACAAAATTCAAAATCCTGTTTCGTTTTTTATTTCCAAAAAAAAAAAAAATTACAGCTCTTCTAAACTTCTAAATGTAACTAATAAATTATTATTCCGTTTTCGATTTAAACTTATTAGAATCCTCACGATAAAGAAAGGATTGAATTTTTTGTCACGTGGATCACGAAATGAATGAATAGAAATAAATAACTATTAGTTGGTTTGAAATGCACTGTCACACTTTTTAGGAAAATGTACATACGATGCTGTATGAAGGTCTTTAATATCTTATAACATTAAAACAACTTCATTTTTTTTATCTGTTCTTCATCTAAAAAGAATACTTTAGTATTCGTAACAAGAGTGGATGAACTAATTCATCAAGAACTAATTCATCAAAATATTTTGCTGACCGAATTATGAGTCCATTTTGAGCCATCATTTTTTTGTCAAACGGTTTACAGATGAATTGCATTTAACCCCTTAACGATCGGTTAATTTTCTAGAAAACCGTCATAAAAGTGCCTATTTGTTTTCTGACATCCAAACACCTTGTGCTGATCTACTTTAAAATAAACTATCTACAATTTCCTTAAATATGTCCTGGTACTGCCATCTGGTGTGTAAAATGATAAATAAAATGTTTTCCGGGCAAAAGAAATGAATTAGTTTTATACTTATTGGCGCGTTACTACTGAACACTCCAGCCCGGAAAATTCACGGGAGTGAGAAATAGAGGGCGAAACATCACCCCGTCATTTTCACAAGAGCGAGAAGGACCCTTTAACGGACCCTTTATTTCTAGTAAAGGTAAATTAAAGTATTTTTGGAATTGAAATTGTTTTAAAAACAGTAATTGACATATAAAAAAAAAACTCATTTATTTTATAAAAATGCCATTTTTTTGGTGGTAAATATATTTAACATGACCTATTAGGAACTTACTGACTTTTATTTTTCTTCATTTATAAAATAATTTCCTTAAATGCTACAAACTTCAACAGTAATTATGTATTTTATAACTTTTATACGTTTTTTAAAAGTGACAAATGGTTACCAATTTTATTCAAACTCACTTCAAGGAAGCTGAAGCTATTGAAAAATGGAAACCTAAATTAAAAGTGGTAAAACGTGGTGGTAAGTATACTTACCACGGCCTTCAAAAGGGTTAATTAAGTCAATGAAGGGCATTGAATCATAATAATTAATCTCATTGAAGATAATAAGCAAAAAGATCTGCTCTACATGATTTTTCTAACGATGTTTTTTCAACGCTATGAAGCTTTTCATAGCTATGAAGAATTGAAACCGATGGTAATTAAAGTAAGATTTTGAATTAAAAAGGATTTTAATGCCTTTCTTACATTTTTCAGCACTTAATATTTTTTCCATTTATATTTATCAATTCCTTATAGCTATTATATAGCCCTTAATTTATTTCTAAATTTTTATGCACAACTACTATTTTGTCTTTTATTAATCTTTACTAGATTTTAATGAGCAACGCATCTTATAACTTTTTTTAAGATTCAGAATATCACTACTTAGAATTTTAAAATTGATTTTCCGTACTAAATTAATGTTTAAAAGGGCTATGGGCAATATTTTCGTTTAATATTATTCGCCCTTTTTGCAAATATATAAATTTAAATTGGGAAAAAGTAAAATGTTTATTCAGTTTTATAGTTACAAGAAAAAAAAATTATTTGTGATGCCACGTGCGAAAGAGTAATTTGAGTTTTTTCTTCTTTGTATGAAAGCTGAATAAATGTAATACATTCACTAATTAGTACGGTTAAATTGTTGTTTAAAAGGGAAACTTGAAAATATTATAATGATTTATTTAGTTTCAATTGGAAAAAAAATCATATTTTCTACCACGTGCTGGACAGCTGTTCTATGTAAGTTAAGTTGGTTATTTCTAAAATGTAAAATTATTTCCCTATTATTTAAGAATAAAATTAATCAATAAAAATATTTTCTTTTTCTGGAAGTTGATTAAGTTGATAAAATAAAGTTTTATAGCTCAAACATGATCTTAAACATCTAGATTCAGGTGCACGCGTTTGTTATTTCCGAAAAGCAATATCTGTTCTCTGTTGCTTCGCAACAGGGACAAGTTGCGTAAAAACTACTTGAACTTCAGTTAATTTGAAATGTTAACTGTTGAATAAAAAAAATTTTGGCTTAGGAAAAGAAAGATTTTTTTTTTACACATTTTGTTCTCACTTCTCGAGAAATGACACAAAAATCTCTGTCATGTAATAAATCAGATTTAAATAAATCATATTTTCATTTATTTCTTTTCTACAATACGCCAAATAAGGAGTCTATATATTCACTTTTACCCGATTCCCCGTTTCTCCGTCGCTTCGCTTTAACTTTCTTTGCCTTCTTCCTCTGTTGTTGACGTTTAGGCAGAGGGGGCGCGATTGTTCTTGTTTTTCAGTGGCGCCATCTATGGCCAAGAATTTGACCTCTGCCGCACCATACGTCGCACCCGTTTATAGGGCGGACCCATTCATACATCCATTTAATTTTGACCTGAATCAGAGAACGATCGATCTCCAATCCAGTAACCCCAGAGGTACTTATTTGTTATGGGAACATGGAGGACTTTGCGACTCGACAGATTTACGGTGCATCAGTCACTTCACTACACGGGGAGTCTTCGGCCGTCGGGGTTCGAACCAACGAACTGTCGGGTATGGGCTCAGCGCCCTACCGACCAGGCTATCACGGCCCGCCTTCTTCCTCTAATCACTGGAACAAAGTCTAATGGCGAGCTTAGCTCTCACTTTACGCACCAACTTGTGATGGGAGAACTTTAACAAAACTGCTGCGGTATTATTAATATTACTTATCTCGGATTGTTTTTAAGGAATCAGTATTAATGAACAGTAAAAAAGTGTACTGCATCCGCAATCAGGAGCCTTCGTGATAATCCTTTTTTTTATCCTCTTCCAAGAAATAAAAAGTTGTTTTTTTCTAATTTTTAGATTATTTCACATATCTAAAATTGTTTTCACTCCTTAATTTATAGTTTTCAGTTTCTATTAGTTGTTTTCACTTATCTATGAGTTATTTTCACTTTTCTATTACCTGTTTTCATTTATCTCAACGTTATTTTTACTTATCCATTTGTTGTTTTCAATGTATCAAAGATTTATTTTCACTTATCTCTATTAGTTGTTTTCACTTAGTTAAGATTTATTTTTACTTATCTATATAGTTGTTTTCGCTATTGTATTATTTGTTTTCAGTTATCTATGAGTAGTTTTCACTTATCTATGAGTTGTTTTCACTTACAAAGGATTTTTTTTTTTTACTTACCTAAGAATTGACTTCAGATTTCACACTTTAGAAATACGATTGCCTGGGGCACTTTTCAGTAGCACTAAATTAAGCACAGATATAAGAATTCATGTTTCTTATTTACGTTTATTAGCATTAATTTAATAGTTAATATAGTTTTGGCACATAATCTTGTCGCAATGTTTTTTTTTTTTTTTTTTTTTTTTTCCTTAACNNTCGCAATTTTTTTTTTTTTTTTTTTTTTTTGCAATTTATTTAGTTGAAGTTATTGCGAGTGCTTATTGAGGTATCACAAGTAAAATGAATTTATATTTAAACTGAAGGATGTGCATATAAAAAACGAAATCCAAATATTTCAAACTGTTTTTTTAAAAAAATTGTTTTGAGCATCAGCTATTCAACAGGCAAGCCTCAGAACCTCAAATAATTTTGACGGTATCATACTTCGAAATATGAGAAAGTTTAAACTTAAACAAAACTTATTTCAAACATAAAATATTGTTTCATTTGGATCGAATATGCTAGATGCTTATTAAATGCTTTCAAATAAAGATTTAAGAGAATGCGAACGTTTCAGAGATTAATATGTAATTTAACAGTTCGTCTGCAACTTCCGAGCAAGCTGGCGACGCTGCAAATATTCGAGTTTCAACAGCTGCACATTGTTTTGATGCATTGCTTCGTTAAAATGGAAAATAATGTAGATTGCTATCTGTTTTGAAAAGCCTATTTTGTCATGAAAGACGAAAAGACTTTTATACATATATTACAAGAATTTCTCCTGGACGGTTTTCGAACAAATACATTCGATAGTAAGAAAGGAACAACGAACATAACTCAAACTTTTTGACAGTTCTCCGAGATCGAATGCGCGATATGAAACAGCTAAGGTAAGAAGTTTCCTTCCCGTATTTCGGTAACGCCGCTTGAATTACTTAACGATTGCAACTTTCGCAGACTCTATTGTCTTTTTTATTATACTCAAGACAAGTTTTGTGGAGACGCGCTGAAATTATTACATATTTTATCGATTTTCTTACAGACATTCAAATTATAATTTTAGAAGAGGGAAATGACTATATTTTTTTTACCAAAATAGATTTTGGTAAAATTATATATTCCGACTAGCGACCATGGGTGTGTGTTCAGTGTTCCAATTAAAATAATTAAAAGATTATTTTTAAAGTTAGTGTGCAATTAATTTCTGAAAACAAAACTCATTAAGAAAATCACAAAATCTCCCTTGAGTCGGCATGGCATTATACTTCGACCATATCAAGATTTTTACATTTTTTCATTTGAATTCTTGCAAAATATTCTCTTTCTGAAGAATCTTGCAACCATTTCTTTTTCAGAATTCTAATACTTAGAACTTATAAGACTTATAATTAGAAGACGCGCTGAGAATGGGAGTTCTTTCATATTTTTATGGCTGTGCCCTATTCTAATATCCCTGTTGTGGAATAACCTCAATATGTATATATATATANAATTTTAAAACTTATGTTGGTATGACTGTCCTCTGATAAAACAAAGGAAAATTATAGACATATGAAAAAAAAGGGGAGGGGGAATAATAATGAGAAAAAAAACAACAAACAACTGATTAAAAAAAAGGATGAAATTGATTTTAAAAAAACCGGAGAAAAAAAGATATAATCTTTTCATCAGCCCACACGATTATATCCGCAAAAAAAGAGTGCTTTCTGATATTGTATCAATATAGCCAAAGCAAAATATATTAATACAATAGTGTGAGGAGCACTCAAAAAAATTTTTTGCAAAAATTACAACAAATAAAATAGAGCACAAAAAGTAAAAATAGCACGTAAAAACAGAAAATAAAAATAAAAAACACTATAAAACAAAAACTATAAAGCGAGTAGCGAAATCAGATGTACTTACATTAACGGGAAATTTTTCGAGAATGATTTAAAAATATTTTCGCAACAAGATTGCCAGATTACAAAATATGAAAACAAAAGCCTCAAATTGAGTGTAACTAGAGGGGTTTTGTTTTAAAGTGCCGTTCTTACTGCATAGCTGAAGTGATTTGTTATGCTGTGCATTGATTCGTTAGTTACCAAGGATAGGCCCGAAATGGATGTGCGCCAGGTAATATTATACTGGATAATTTAAAAAAGTCGATCATAAATAATTTTAGAAAATAAATATTTATTTAAGAAAAAATATAAAATAGAAAAAAGAAACATAAATTGCCTGTTTTGCAATTAATTTTAGCCACGGATTTGCCCGAAATGGATTTGCACATGGAAAAGTTATAAAAATTAACAAATATTTATTTATTTTGTTTTATATATATATACATATATCGTGTTTCAATGTAGGAAAAATTACTCCAGGTCTGAAAGCTACATTTCTTCAAAAAGCAAGCTGCTATATTTTTTTAATTTTAAGCTATGTTTAGCTATATATAATCTTTTTTTGAACTATGATCAATGAAACGATCATAAAAAAACTGATTTGTATGAGTAAATTAAATGGCCTAAGTTACATTTAATTAATATATCATTTTAAAATAAAACTGCTACTTAACTTATAGAGATACCATAATTTTATGACCATCATATTAATAGCTATACCATCGTTTAACACACTGAAGCTACAGCAAAAAAAAATTATTAGTTCTCCCGATTCCTTTAGTAAATTAACTAGATTGTAAATTTAATCATAACCTCCCGGAAAATACTGTTTTTGACATAATTTATTTTACCTCCCGTTAAAACAATAATAAATAAATCAGCACAAATTTGATTGATAATTTCTTAAAACATTTACTTAAAAGTAGTTTTCTCTAAATCTCAGTAGAAAACAGAAAAGATTTTTAAATTAAAAAAATTGTGTACAGCTAATACTTAAGTACGTGCAAGTAAGAATTATATTTAAGAAAAAAAATCTCACTTATTTTTGGATTTTAATTGTTTTTTAAAATTGTAAAATGAGCTCAAAAATCTAATACGTTTTTTTTTTTTTTTTTTTTTTTTGTGATACGTTTTGATGCGTTTTAGTAGTTTTTCATCCTATGAAAATATTTTATTACGCATCTTTTATGTCATTTATCAAATAATGTTATCATTTATATTATGATATGTTATAATAATGGTGTTATCATTTATATATACATGTTACCGGCAAAGTATGAAACGCCGGCATTATATATAATGCCTGACGTTTTTAGGCAAAGTATGAAATATGAGAAGTATTACATACTTTCCCTAGGCATCATATATAATGCCTAGGCATTCTATATAATGCCAGATGCTACTTAGGCAAAGTATGAAATAAACGTCCTGGTGAGGTTATTATGTAAATGATGTGCATGTTACTGTGAATGACCGAAATCGGTGGTTGTTGACTTTCACTGGTAAATGTTGACAATCACATAGTCGCTTTGGTGAATGTCCAAAATATTTATTACATTCGATTTGACATAAATTTATTCGTGGATATAATTACATTTATTCGATGTTTTAATACTTACTGACGATTGATTAGAAGAAGCGTCAGTGTTTGGAGTATCGGGCAAATGTATACCGGGCAGTGGCACTTGACCTTAAAGAAACATCAGTGTTGAGTATACCGGGCAAAAATGTCAAGGGCAATGACACTTAACCTTAAAAAATATTAGTATAGGGTATACCGGGCAATGGCACTTGACCTTAAAAAAACATCAGTGTAGGGTATACCGGGCAAATGTATACCGGGCAGTGACGCTTAGCTAGACCTAGTATGACTAGACCTTTGGTAAAAGTCTGAAATATATACTAGGTCTAGTTAAGTGCCATTTCCCGGTATACATTGCCCGGTATATCCTACACTGATATTTTTTTTAAATGCACATCATTTACATAATAACCTCATCAGGACGTTTATTTCATACTTTGCCTAGATACCATCCGGCATTATATAGAATGCCTAGGCAATGTGTGAAATATAAATCATTTCATACTTTATATAATGCCTAGGCATTATATGTAATGCCGGATATCATACTTTGCCAGTAACATATATATCATTAATTTTGTAATTTATTTATTTAGAACATTTTTTATATATCATTCACTATTCCACAAAATTTTTAAAAGTAATTTAAACATGACCTCAAAATATAAAATCTTTAACTCTCAACTTTTTTCAATTAGATTGTGATATATGACTTAGTGATAATGTTTTTCATTGATTATGAAATATTGGAGACTTTTTCCCCATGATCATTATTTGTATTATTATTAATTAAAACAATAAGTCCAAAAACAATAAGTCCATCGTCATGCCAGATCTGTATGAAGTTTGTGGTGTTTATTATGGATACGTAGTTTTAAAAAAAAATAATTCTGAAGACAAAAGTTAAAATTAGAACACCTTTCTTTAAAGTTTTCAAATATTAAAATAAAGTGATGAAAGGTTTGCGAGCATTTTTGCATGTTCCTTAAATAATATATTTTACAAAAAAAAGGCAAAATAATACACACAATTTTTTTAAATTTTAAAACTAGGTGACCGGCCACTTTAAAATACTGAATTTTTAA
The DNA here is from genome assembly GCF_043381705.1 of Parasteatoda tepidariorum. Taxonomy (NCBI): domain Eukaryota; kingdom Metazoa; phylum Arthropoda; class Arachnida; order Araneae; family Theridiidae; genus Parasteatoda; species Parasteatoda tepidariorum. Next base: position 73,470,441 of record NC_092210.1, on the reverse strand, counting down.
AATATATTTTTATCTGCAAATAGGATAGTGTATTTTAAGATGTAAATTGAATTTAAAATTATTGTGAAATAATAATAAAAAAATTTCGTTTCTATCTAAATTTTAAACTTTTATCTCCTAACTTTTCTAAGCCATCTTTCCTTAAAGCACAAAATCAAGGAAATAGACTAAATCTTTTAACTTCATAAGAATTTTTGAAAATGTAAATTTAATTCGAATGTAATTTATTTTCAAAGCAATTTCAAATATATTTGAAAAATAAACAAAACTTTCATTTTTAATTTTGATATCCTAATTCCTTCTAAGTTATTCATTTCTTCGAAGCATTTTTTTATAAAAAAATAAATCTCTTCTTACTTTTTAGTAAGGATTTCTATTTTAAAGTATAAAAATATCTAGTTCCTTCAAAATATTTACCTAAGAGAAATTAATCTTCCACTTCTATGAAAACTTTCCTCACTTTCAATAATATTTTCTAATATTACATTTTCATCTTTTTAATAACTTCCCAGAAAATAAAAAAAAACAGCTCCTTTTGAAAAACAAAATTTAAATAATTAATTTTATTTCATATTTAACCATTTTTTAAAGCTATAGCTCAAATATGTGCATCATTTTTATAAAAGTTCTGTTGCATATTATTATTTGTGTATTTATTTTTTCTCCGAAGTTTATATTTGAAAAAGTATTTATAGCATTTTACAAACATTGTTATGACTTTCAATATGTTAATATCTTCTTAGTTTAATAGTCTCTATTTTCTTTCTTTCTATACTTGTAAGGAAATTTCAATCTCTTACTAAACAAATAAAAATGATGAAGTTAAGGAAAAAACGCTTGTTTTTAAAGTATTTATCATACACACATCATTCGCTCCTTTTAAGTCAAAGAATAGTTTGACAGGTACATTCAAGTGTTTGCCATTGGAAGCAAATTACTTGACACCTGTCTTTGTCGGACTTTTCTTTGGTACAGCCTGCGGCAGCACTCACCATGGGAAATCCGGAAAGGGGAAAAAAAGAAAATTCGATTTTGACTTGGAGCATTTTGTAAAATCAATACTTTTCGTCAAAAGTTCTGTAATGTTTGGAGAGGGATATTGTTCCCTACGGAGGGAAAAAGAAGGAGGTCGATTTAAGGAAGTAAAACGTGACAGCCAATTTTGGTCAATACAAGACTTTCTCATCAGGAAGTGTGCTAGAAATTGAAGGCATAAAATGAAATAAAAGAAAATATTTGCGTTTTATTCTTATCTTCCAAATCCAATACATGACTATAATTTATATTGGATTGTTCGGAAAGTTGTTTTAAATTTTTACCAACAGATGACTTAATTGCATTTTCTCACAGACCACATTATCATTCTATATTTTGGCCTCAGCAATATACGCAAAACCTGGTTCAACCACATTTTAACTATCCCAAATCAGCCCAGGTTTAATGCAGTCGCTCTCCTTAGACATGTAACAGGCCATGACTGTCTGGCCAAACACCTTTTTACTATAAACATTTTTGACTGTCCTAAATGCAAGCTTTGTCGCCTTGGGGAGGACATGGACTTGCCCCATATTTCCGTCTGTCCTGCGCTCATCTTCACGACTGTGTGTGGACGCTACTTGGAGGCTAGGGCCCGTGTGGGTTAAGCATGTCACTATGCATTCTATCCTATTTATCTCTTTTTGCCTTGTTTTTCTTGTTATTTTATCCTTTTTGTTCTTTTAAATTGGCCTGCCATTGGAAATAAAAAAAAATAAAAAATAATAAAAAAAAATTTGACCTGCTTGCGAAAAAGTTCTATTGATTCTGCGCCGTAGTTTCTGGTCGACACCCTTTCATGTATGGAAAGTGCGAAGCAGTATTTTGGACATAATTTATTTAGTTAGTATACAAAAGGTAAAAATGGTGTTCAAGTACGAACAAAAATATCTGATGTGTATGGAAAATTCGTATTAACACTACGCCAGTGCCAAAACTGGGTTTTTAAAATTTCAATCCAGCAATTTTGAATTTTTAGATGCTTCGCATTCTGGAAAGCCAGTAGAAGCTGATGAAGATACAGTAGAAATTAATTGACGTGAAAGGGCGAATAACAGCTTGAGATATCTCTGAGAGATTAAATATATTCCTTTTGAACGATGATGGTTGATTCAATCTTATTGGCTCCTCATTCATCCGATTTTGCTCAAATTTTGTATTTTGCCATACAAAGTTACATACTTTGAATTATGATACTTTAGTGATGTAAAAAATTTTATGCCTTACAATTCAAATTTTTTTCGACTATTATTATAAAATGTAATAAAATATAATTTTTTTCTATTATTATTAAATAATATTAAAAAAAATAATAAATATTTAACAAAATGTATATTTTGCATGGAGCTATCTTTGGATAAATTATTTTTATAAATGTGTGCAAAAATTTCTTGATTCGCTCAAATATTTTTCAAAATATGTCGAAATACGCAAAAAGTTAAGTTAATAATAAGGGGTCTAAACGTTTAATTGCTCTCCTGACCAAACTATTGGGACCATATTAGCCTGATTGCGGCTGCCCTCTATATTTTGGGGGTCAAAAATCCAAATCCGTTAAAAAAAAAGGCATGTTTATTCAGAGAAAGTATGTTTTTGTGTCTGATTTCGTAACTTAAAATATCGTATGTACTTATTAATTGGCGTATTAAATGTCATCCCTTCGAGCCATTACGATTGACTTCTAGAACGTTAACATCCAATCAAAAGTTATTAAGGGTGGACCGTTTTTTATTTTGCTCATTGTACATATTTTTTTAATCCTTATAAAAAACATGATTATTGTGTATGCATACAAATTAATATTTAACAGGGGGAAAATGCTTTGGGAATTTGATAGATCACAGTGCAGGAAGCGAAAGTAATAAACAACGAGGCTGGTTTATTTGCTGGAGGAAACGTGGAGGGCTTAAAAAACAGACTTTTATTTGAAACGCCTGTCAGTTTTGACCTGAAATTAAACCTGTTTTGATGTTTATTATATCCGTCATCCTCTTCAGCAATTTATCAGATTTCAGTGGCGTTTTTATTTTATTTTCCTTTTAATATTTATCTGTGACCTCTCATACATAACTTTTTTTTCATGTTTTTTAGGTATTCTGAAAAATACATATAAGGGAATATTTTCACGAAACACCCTTTTATGTGTGCAAAATTAAAATTACAACTATTTAAAAACTGTTTTGCCTTTTATATTGACCTGTTTACCTTTAGGATAGTTAGTAGTGATTTAAGTCTTATAAAGTCAAACCCAGATAAAAGTCTTTAAACAAGCTGACATATACTCCTGTTAAATTATACGCCCATAATTTCAGTGACATACGGTTACAGTTAAAGGCATTATTAAAGCAGAACTTTCTCTTCTATCATACGAGAGAGTCCTAAAGGCAGACTGTATTTGACAACCCCCGTTGCCAACTCTCCGAATACATATAATTCGTAGTTGAGCAGATGGAGGGATCATTGGTAGGGAACGATAATACGAAATTTATCCTCGTCTTTAGTTTCGATCGAAATGGCTGCCAAATTTTGACTTGGCTTCAAATACCATTTCATATTAAATTGGGTAGAACCATTTTCACGAATGACGAGTTACTAAAGCTTGATCCTGGATGAAATGTCACTCCTATTCTTAAATTTATATTCTGGAAAGACGTGAAATATTTGCTGACTTCCCTGTTATTGATATAACTCAATTTATAGAATCCGGCTTTATAATATAGAATAAAGATATTTACTACAAATCATTCAACCGAAGGCTTAGAGGGACTGGCTTTATAAAGTGTCATAAATAGGAGCTTTATTTCTAGATTTCTTTAAAATGAAACAGTATTATTAGAAGGTTTTATGTAAACTTAAGAGTCATTAAGCATTTATATCACTGTGCATTATTTATAAATTTATATTCCATTAAAATTTGAAATAATTGCAATTAATTGCCTGGAGTAATTGAAATTAAATACAACTAGTGGGCTGCGCCCCCTGCTGGCTAACGCTTGCCAACCCCCGAATATTGCTACGCTATCTTATATGGTTTGCTTCGCAAACCAAGCTCGCTTCCCTCACTTCTAACTTAGGTACATTGCAAATACACAAAATTCTAAGAATTCAAAGCACTAATTCAAATCCATATAACAACTTTTTTTTAAAAACAAATTACATTTTTCAGTAAATTCTAAGTCATTAAAATAAATTTGAATTCAAATAAATGACATGTAATTCATTAAACTTATTAGAAATGTGCTATAGTATAAAATCTTAAAGCGTAACAGCACGACTGAGACTCATTTTTCAATGAATAACTAATAACAATAATAAAACAAATAAATTCGTGATATAAATCAAAAATCGTCAAATAAATTCGTACTATATAAATTCGTGAAAAAAAGCGCTTTCGACAAAATACTAAAATAGAGATCTATCGACAAAGACTACTCACTTCTGCCTAGCTTAAGGTTATTTCAGTTTCCGTTTTTAAAAGCGCTATACGTTGAGCCACCTCTTTGGCGCGTGACATTTTCAGCGGCAATCATCGGTCGATTTTCAAGCGTTGCCATTCGGAGAGTTGTAATGAGGCTTTTTTTTGTCGCCGTGTAAGAGAAATATATATATAGATTGAGACATTGCAACAAATCATCGAACTAAAAAGTTATATACTAAATAGGGAGATGATTTTACATCGGTACACGTTCATGCCAACTACATTCGCCAAAATTCTAAAGGTTTTTTAACTTGAAACATGATTTGAGTTAAACATTGGATTGTCCGGGGATAGCTTCGAGTTATACCCTTCAAAAAGGTCACTTTTGTAATGATTTTTTTAAAAGTTTGTTTTGGTAGCCACCTGTTTGGTTATCACAAAAAATGGCTTTTCATATACTGATGCGGGAATCTTTCCCCAAAAAAGAAATTTTAGCCAAAATTTTCTGGAAGAGAGAAGGCTTCATCACGAATTACCATTAACGAGAAATCCGATCTTTTAGTAGTCCAAACGTTATGACAACCTTTTTTTTATTTTCCCCCACTGAGTTTTTTTGTTCATTACGTCGGACTACTTAATTGATTCTGACGGAAGCCTTCTCTATTCTAGGAGGAGTTTTTCTAGCTTTATAAAGCATCAACTAGCTTTATATCAACTAGCTAGCTTTTCTAGCTTTATATAAGTTTCAAGACCTCGAAATATTATGTTAATCTATATTTCCTTTTCTTTTTGTTTGTTTTTTCCATTTTTCTCTTTTTACAATATGAATAATATACTAAAATGTACAACAATGATGTTCATATGCATCTGCTTTTTTTTTCTTCTAAATTTCATTTCTTCCTGAACCAACTTGATTTTTTCCCATGTGTATCATGTTGTCTATGCATTTTCCGTACATCATGATAAAAAGAATTAAATATGGGTAAAAAGTGTTGAAAAATGCTTTATATATGTAATTATTTAACGTAAGCAATGCTTTTGCTATACAAAAATGCATTCTAAGTATAAATTTGTTCGTCCAAGAATATCGATCATTTTTTATTCTTCCTTCTTTCCTGGCATATCAGCAAAGAATTTATGTTTTAGCACATGTAACTATAGAGTTATACTGATGTAGCTTCTTTGCTGTAATAGATTTATTGACTTTCCGATACACAATGGGGATTTGTTTCGCATAGCAGAATGAGAATCGATAAAGTTAGTCGAGTCTTTCCAATATTTAAATTTGCTTTTGTTCTGTAGAACTTTGTTGATAAGGTACCGAAAATTCAAAAGAACATAAATATTAATAATCTAGTTTTATATATTTTTTTTTAAATAATAATGTGCAATACCTTTATCCCATAATAAGGAGCATTTAATTATTTTTGATAAGCAAATGCTGAATCTTTTCTGTTTTACTTTTCTAAAGTAAGATATATTTTAAATTATAATTTGATATAATAAAAATTTTATATAATTTTAAATAATAATATGATATATTTTAAATAATACAATATAATTTCAAACACCTGCGTTCATTTTAGTACTTTACTTATTTTATTTGTTTTCTATATAATTAATGTCATTGCAAATGCTAATGAAATTGCTAATTATGGATATTTCTTTACATTTATGCTTAATTATATTTGTTTTTCACTATTCCGTAAAGTTTTCCTTTCTTTCTAAATATTATAATTTTTTAAATGACATTTCACAGAATTTCCACTTGTTTAACAAACTTATAATAATATTATTATAATTACCTTAATACTAGATTAAATCCATTTTAGGATACTACTTTAACGTTTAAAGATTTAAGTTTAAAGACTCTGAATTCTCGCTCTCTCTCTCAATCAGGTATATTTCCTTTAAAAAATTAGTGGTGGCGTAGTTTTAATGCATGTTCCAGGGGGGTTATCGAATGAAAACCTTTTTTTTCTGCATCCTACTTAGTGTAAAATAGTTTATGAATCAAGTAATATATAATTTCAGAGGAGTTTTTGTCTCCCAAACCCTCCCCAAAATTACGCCACTACATGGTCACAAATATATTTAAAAATTGACTCTTTTTTTCTTTCGTTACCCCTTCTTAAAACATATTTAATATATTTAATTTTCTTAAATGATATCATGTTGTGGTTTAAACAAGCAAATAAATCCGTGATCGATCGATTATAACAAAACTCATGGACATTCTAATGTGCCTTTACCGAACACGTGTTCTGTTAGTAAAGGATAAAATTTACATTGAGAAGAAAAAAACAGTATGGGGAAAACTACCAGAAAATGAAACAATTACCGTGTTTCTGACTCCATGGGAACACCTGAAAACTTTGTAATTTTTAACAAAGTGCTATCTTGAAATTAACCATAAAATAAAGTTCTGTTATACATGATAAAATTTAGTAAATATGGTAAAATGTGAAAATTTGAGCACGATAACTTAGAGCATGACATAAAAACATGGTTAAATCAGTTTCGGTTAAATTTACTTTTCAATTTTGAATTCGATATTTCCGATAAACCTCTACACTTTGAACAGAAAAATAATGAAATATAAGGTTTAAATACTGTGTGCGTATATATAAGTCAAACC
>NC_092210.1:73444130-73462539 GCF_043381705.1 Parasteatoda tepidariorum | reverse complement strand
ATATATATATATATATATATATATACGGTAATTTTACTAGAATTTTTTCCTACGTGTAAAAATAGATCATTTTATCGTGTAATATAAAATATAATTGAATTCACAAGATTTATAGTTCAATTTATATTTTTATTCGTTTTGGGTGGTATTTATTTTTATCTGCTTTACACGGTTGGTAAGTATCGCTGGTTCAATTTTATGCTACATCTATTATCTGTCAATTACGCAATTTTCATTCAAATTATATAAAAATGCGTATAATATTAATTTTATTAGGTTTAGTCAATAAATAGCATTTTTACCCGCTTCATATAATAAAACTCAACTTGCAGCAATATCCTAAACTTTCAATGTCACGCTGTCTTCAATCCAACATCTATAACCGCTATTGAAACCGTAACCATGCGTATCACACCGAAGTGTGACATCTCCATTGTTATATCAACTATTCAAAGATTAAAGAAATATCTAATTGTTAGTAATTACGCCAAATTTAGAACCAAATAATAACTCCATAACATAGCCTTAATGTATGATTGAAGACATAACCACTAATATTTAAATTCACAAAACACTTTTATGCATTATCTCGATTTTTCCAAATTTAATACATAATAATCTTTTTTTATATAAAATTGCAATTTAAATACAAATTTTTTTGAAGCAGTGAATCAGCTTTTTTTATAAATAAGAAGAAGAAAAATCAAAAAAGAAATTTTTAATAAAATGCTTAAACTTTTCCCATAATCCAGAACTCATTTTTCAAACCATTTCAAAAGACGGCGTCAAAAACAAAATTGGCTACGTTGAATTGATTTCACTTTTAAACGTAATCTATTTCGCAATGAGACTCTCTCTTTCGCTGTGAGACTTTCTTAGTTTTCTAGATTTCTTTTCCAGAACATGCAAAGCCAAACCAAAACTATCAGTCATTCTCTGTTCTTTTATGGGGCATGCTGCTCACTGTTTGGCTGAAGGGATAGTTTCTAACTGCCGTTAAAGACGATGGGTGTGTAGTAACCAAGATTCCCTCTAAGAAAAAGAGTTACTTTTACATTCGTGTTTTCTAGGTTAAGGTAATTGCGCATTTTATTTCTATGATTGTAGAAGGTGGATATTTCTATCGGATATCTTATCAAAGTAAAAGTAAAACATAGGTATGAACAAGTATATAATAAATTTATTTCAAAGGACTGAATTTTTTTTTCAGTTCATTTTGGGGCTTCCATGTTCGTTTCAGTTACATTTGAATTTTCTTTTTTCTTTTATTAAAACGAAGATTCAAGATTGCAGAAAAACAACGTATTTAGCGCTGATGAAAATAATTGAAAACATGAATGTGGATCGGTTCTACTTCATGTTTTCTAGGTTAAGGTAATTGCACATTTCATTTCTATAATTGTAGAAGGTGAATATTTAAATCGGATCTCTTATCAAAGTAGAAGTAAAACATACGTGTGAACAAGTATATAATAAATTTATTTCAAAAGACTGAGGATTTTTTTTAGTTAATTTTGAGGCTTCCAGATACCTTTTAGTTACATTTGAATTTTCTTTTTTCTTTTCTCAAAACGTAGATTCAAGATTGCAGAAAAACAACGTATTTAGTATTGATGAAAATAGTTGAAGACGTGAATGTGGATCGGTTCTACTTCAGAATTTTCAGTTATCAGTGTCAAAACCCAGAATGATTCGGCTGTTAAAGTTGCATTGAAGATTCACTGGGTGATTGACAACTGCCTGGGATTCGCCCTACGAGATGATCCAAACACAATGAAGACACTTCCACGTAGTGTCACGCTCTTCTATGAACAAATGTTCGATGTAGCACACTTAATAGAGAATAATGTGCATTTTCTTTAGACACTGCGTTTAAGTAGAACGTGATACACACGGGATGTTACTTTAAAATATGATGTTGCTTTTTCTTCAAAATTCGCGCTTGCGTGGACCACGCTTCCCCATTTTAAATAGAAGAGCACATGGGTGGTAGAAATCACCCGGTCTCCAATCCCTTCTCCCCATTTACCCAGTCTTGTGTGAACTTTTTTGTTTAACAACATTACATTAAAGAACATTACATTAAAGTTACGTTTAAGAACATTACATTAAAGTGGATTACTAATCTGTTAAGCCAAGCACGATCGAAAAGTGCATTCTGATCAGAGGATTAGTCTTTATATGGGAAATCAAGCTCAGGTCAAGATCGGACATGGAGACGAATCTAACCACCATACCAACTGGGTACAGAGGATAATGGTAAAAATAAGAAGCTTTCATAAGCAAAGCAATGAGACATAGAATCACCATGGGAGAAACTAACCGATGAAAAGAGAGGCAAAGTGTGATGACAAGAAGTTGGAATTATAAAGTTGAAAAAGATATTGCAACAGACTGAAAATAGAAGGTAATTATACTCTTTGAGAATGGAATAGGCATTTCAATACATTTCTCCCGTTTCCATTACCATAGTTTCAAAAATTCTTAGTGATATCGCTTGTTGAGATAAATTTACATAGATAAAATATAAGGGAAGCATGTGCGTTTACACATGATGTATCCAAGATACAAGCTGGGATTAACTCGAGAGAGTTAATAATTAAGTGATAAATAAATCACTATATTATAAATTTCATATCTTACTTTCTTACCTAAATCAAGCAGGTAACTGAAAAGAAATAATTCAATCAAGAAAAATGAATTAAGCTATAAGATAATTACTGCCGGCACGTGGGCATAAGACCGGCGCGTGATCTAAAAAAAGATATATAGTGGAAGCTAAAAAAGAATAGTGAATCCTAGTGAAAGAGAATATTTTAGAAAAAATAACATGGCTCTAGAAAGAAAGACAGAATCAAAATTAAAGACAACTTACATAATTTATTGGAGGAATAAAACAACACTAAATACAGTGGTGCAAACACCACATCTTGAAGAAAAGAATTTTACAATTCTATAAAATTGGTTTTAAACTTTCAATTCGATGTATATGGATATAAAACACAAGGAAAATTCATTGCACCTGAGTAGAAATTATTTTCTTGCCTACCACATTCAGGCAAGGACAAAAAACTCTCTCTGCAGGAATTAGGGGGGCAAGCCCCCTAATCCTCGTGAAAACTACAAAAGAATCTCACCCACACATTCTTTGTTCAACAATCAATCTCTCCCAGCCGCAGTTGCCACACCTGAAAAACAGTTCTAGAAAAAGTCTTTCTACTTGTCTTAGGGCTCTTTTCCACTGCTCTGCTTCTCTCACAAGGTAGTTCTCACTGATTGAGATTCAAGTTAAAGGCAGTTCTCACTGATCGAAATTTATGTCACCCTTCAGGTGTAACACTTAGGCAGTACGTTTCAGTGAGATGTTAGAATATACTGGTTTGGGGAAAAAGCAAAATTTGATGAAACCATGGTAACGAAGAAGGGGAATGAGCAGAGTAGGGAAATCACGCGTCTTTGAGATGCATATTCCATTTACAAAGAGTATACTGGAAAAGAAGGATGTTAGTTTCGTTCTAATTAGCTCATTTGATTCGCCTTTTTCTAATAAAGTAATAATCTACTTAAGCAAATAAATACTTTTACTGAGCTACTGGAAACATATCCAAATTAAATTTTTGTAAAGAAAATGTAGCTTAATTACTAACACAACACTACTTGCTAGAGTATTTATTAATTAAAAAGACAGATATTTCAAAGTAATTAATTTATATACATTTTCTTCCTTGTTTTAATCTTTTTATTTATTAAATTAGATTAATTTAGTTTGAAAGGGAAAATTTAAATAGAAAATAATTTTTAAACTCATTTTAAGTTATCGTTCCCCTTCAAAATGTTGACGACTTAATGGTTATTGCTATTTTTTATTAACACTTGTAATATTATATTTGAAGATTTAATAATTGTTCATTCTCACGATTAACACCACAAACCTGTCTTCTGACATTTAATATTGATTTGTCACTATTTTGTAAAATAAATGCTGAATTCTACTTAATTAATAAAATAAGATTAATAAATGTACTAAATAAATGTACGGAAGAGATTTATAATTTGGAAAATTTGAAACAAATTTCTCACATTGTTTTAAAGAAGTTCAATTTTTAATTATAAATAAATATTTTTGAAACTTATTAAAAATGAGAATAAACAGTATTGGGAATATTTAGTTACACGAGTATTTCAAATTAAAATTCGTTCCATTTTGATTTCACTTACTCTTTCATGAGAAGATCCTAATTAATTATTAGAAGATTATTAGAAGATTAATTAATTTTATGGGACAAATCATCAGGTTGGTGATGATTATCCTGACAATCCTCGCTCTCTCCAAATATCTATAATATCAACTGAAGCAAATTAGTAGATCCAGATAACAATTATGAGATTTTTTATAAAAATAATTTCAAAATTGTATCTATCTATATTGAAAAATCGTAAGCCCCACAGCTATCGTAAGCCCCGCCTAAACTTTACGTTGCAGTTTGTTTCCCTGCTTAAAAACTATTAAACTTAGAAACTTTAAATCTACAAGGATGTGTAGAAAAATGCACAAGGAGTATGATTGAATAAAAAAAAAATAACTTCCGACTATTATTTTCAGAATAATTAGCTATTTAACTTGTTTGTAAAAAATACCACGAGGGTCACTCTGCAAGCCTCAAAATTGCAACTACAGAGATGAAATTTGACGTTCTGAAAGGGCTATTAAGAATGTCATTGTTTCGAAATTTGTTGCAGTTTAAAATGCTTTTTAAAACTGCAAAAAAAAGATATAATCCTTAGCTTGAAAATTATAGTAAAAAATATCAGTCGAGACGATTTACAGCTCGCTGAAATGCAACAATAAAATTAAAATCTAACATGCTACAAAAGTTATTTTTAAATTCAAACTTAACGTTCACTCTTAAAAAAATTTAATATTTAATATTTATGACAAAGTATAATTTGAAACAACTTTATTACCATGAAAAAAATTAGATCTAGTAGCTTATGACTGATATGAAAAAAAGGGATTGCATGCCTCTTTATAAATCTTTTAATCGATAAATCGTTTTTTTTTTTTCAGTTCTTTCTGCTTCACTTGATAACTTTGATAACTTATTGATTTCCTTCAAAAAACACACCATAATTGCTAAGAATCCTTTTTAAAAAAAAGATATTATAATTCCTTCCTTCGTGTTAATCTATAGTTTAGATTTTGTAATTACTTTGTGAAGGTTTTATAAATATTTATATCTTTAAAGAAATAAAATTTGGCAAGATGAAACAAAAAAAAATATCCTAGATATCAGCTATTTACATAATAATAAGGAATTTTCCTCCATATAATTCCCAATAAGATAACACGGAAGAAATAGAATCCCTTTTCTGTCTGAAGCTTTCAAAAGCCAAGACAAGTTGTCATGTTAGATCAGTGTTTCCCAACCTTTTTTGTGCCGTGCCCCACTCAAGCCTTTCTAAAATTCTTATGCCCCCCTATGTGACATACACATAATTTTTAACATTAAAAAATTGAATTGTTCATATAAGAAACTTAAATGATAGGTTTCAGAGAGAAATCTCTTGAAAATTGTTGACGAAACACCGTAAGTAAAATTTCGGCTTATAATGAAAAACTAAAATTCAAATTCGAAATCATTTTCATAAAGATTTTTTCTATAATAATTTAATATTTTAATTTAGAGAGATGCTTGCGCTTGCTGCACAGAGATTTTATGTTAGTTTCCAATTTGGTTAGCTTCAGCCTCAAGTCTCCCCACTGTGTTATATCCAGGCGATTTCCTTTTTTTTTCCAGTAAATCATTTACAGCACTAAATCCACATTCAGTTAAATATGAAGATGGAAACGGTAACAATAGTTTTTTTGCATATTTGGTTGAATTTGGGTACTTGATTTCTGTTTCCTCACAAAGCCATGCCATCACTCCTTTTATAAAATAAATAGTTCTAACTGATTTATCATTTTGCATTTCTGAGAGTTCTTCCTGATACTGCATACTTCATATAACAGACAAATGCACTAACATTGGCTGCATCATCCGTGTTGAAAAATCTATTTGTTTTAAATCAGAAAATCATTCTTTTAAATCAGCCGATAGAATTTTCAGATGATCGACAATTACAAGTAAAAGCGGCATCATTTACTTTTAATTTTTGGGGACAATTAAACTGATCCAAGTTTTTGTTTTCAGACTTAACTCAATAAGGATAATGAAACCAAATATCTTCGTTTTTGTATCAACAAGAGTTTTATTTGTTCCTTGAAGTTGCTTATTTAATATATTTAGTTTTTCAGAAATATCGGCTAAATAACTCACAAATGCTTTACCTTCGACTGTTAACAGATACTTCATATCAGGTTTGTCGCTTAAAAAATCACTAAGAGTATCAAGCAGTTCCATGAATCTTTTCAAGCAGTTCCCTTTAGAGAGCCATCTTAGTTCAGAGTGAAGTAAAAGTCTCACATGGTCTGCATTTTGTTCTTCACAAAACAGCTTGAAGAGGAGCTCACATTTGGCATTAGCTTTAATAGCATCGATACACTTTATTACTGAATGTAAGTACTTCATTTAGAGCAGGCGAGATGTTTTAAGCTACCAAGTTTTCCCTATGCACAACTTTATTCCCTATGCAATAACACAATGCACAAGAATCATTTCTGGATTCTCATCTTTCATCAATTTTAAGTAGCAATTTTTCTTGCCCATCATATTAGCTTATTATATAATATCATTTTAGCTTATTATATAATATCTTTGGAGGAAGTGGTGCTTTCTAATCTCTTACATATCAACATTTCTTCAGCAAAATGCCCTTTATCAATATGTTTTACGTAAGTTATCAATACTGCCGCACTGTCTATCAAAGTTGATTCCTCCATTTTCACTGAGGATTTTCTTGTTTTTAGCTTGTCAACAAGTTGTTTTTCAATATCTTCACTCATGAGTTTATAAATATTCATTGACCGCAATTATTTAAGAATTTGCTTTTTTTCTTACAATGTTGGCACCGAAATCTAGCATTGTATTTAAATGGCCAGCAGCAAATAGGTAAAACTCTTGTAGAGTCCATTTTCGAACTGCCCCCCCTTAACAATCAAATTGCCCCCCAGTGGGGCGTGGGCCCCACGTTGGGAAACACTGTGTTAGATTATTATGCCAACAATATCTCATCAGAAATTTAAAGATTTGTTTTGCATTTGGCGAAGTTTATATTTCGCCAAATGCATTGCAAATAAATTTTTAGCAAATAAACTACCGCTTAAAAAAACTATTCTTTTTCGCTATCAATATTTTTCAGGGAATTTGGAATAATGGAAAACGTTTTTCACTCTATTATGAAAGATGACAAATTATAAATAATTGCTAAATTTATTTCCCACAAAAAATTTGCTTTTAGAAAAGCAATATTGATTTTAAAATTTTGTTTAACTATAATAATTATGTAGTTTTGTCAAACTATTTTCCGAAATAAGCTCTGCATAATGTTTCATTACCTAACAAAGAATAAGTATTGTTAAATGATATATGATGCAAAAATAAAGTTTTTTTTTAAACAAAATTAATAAATGATGAGTAATAGATAAGAAAACCTCTCCCCTTACTATAATAAATGATCTGGCTTCATACCAAGAAAATTCTTTCTAAAGATATGTTTGTTTCATATTAGACTTTTCAAACACACTGAAAAGGAAGGTTACTCGAAGATAGAATTGGCAGCATGCCATTTAAACGAAATATCTCCCAAAAAAATTTTTTCTTTTTAGAAATTCAAGAACTTTTTTAAACTATCATAATTCAGTTATCTAACCTGTATCATGCCGATTTTCTAAAACTGATAAGGGAATTACAATGAAAAATTCTAGACAATTTCCACAAACTAAAATAATTACTTATTTCTTTAATATCTAAATGCTTTTTTTTCTGTATTTGTCTTGGATAAAAGAGAATGTATCCTTATTTCTCAACGTTATTTTCTAATTCATTGAAAATAATTAAATTAAGTTAATAATACATAGTTATATTCAAAGAAAGAAAAAAAATTTAAGTAATTCGATTTATTAGAAGATAAATAAGAAACACACTTGAGAAAAATAATCATCGCCATTTATTTAAGTAAGTTTTTTTGTTTTGTTTTTGACATTAAAAATAAAATGCGAAGTTGCATTAAAATTATGGTTAAATTTTATTCGAATGAAAAATTTACAGGTACATAAACAGGGAGCCATTTCGCTCAGAGATTAAAGACACTGAAATTTCCCTGCGAAAGACTGAGGTTCGATCCTCAGCGACAACTTGAAGACCGTCCATCTTCAAATTGATCGGTACCATCTTGCTAAAAAAGTAAAGGTAGCATTGTGCGGAATGTTGATCACATCACCAAAATCATATCAATGATCGAAAAATTCTTGAAGCCTTAACCTTCATGACCTCTCTAGCTGGCGGGAACAGTTTTTTTTTAATACATACAAAGGGTGTGTAGTGTATCTACCAGTACAAAAATATAATTCCAATTCAATAGTATATAAGACATGTTAACTAGATTCTATGGTGGGGTACCTATTCATAGATGAAGGTTGACATAGTCGATACCTCACCCCGCATTGGTGACCATCGGAGGAGATGTGAACACGCCTACCTTGTCAGTAACGCCCACTTCAATTTGAACACGCCTACTTCGATGGATGGTCCACATTGAACAGTTAACTTGCTACTTGTGACTGTGACATTATCCACCTCCTCGCACTGTTGTTACTCAGTCTCGATCAAACACAACGTCGGCCTGCATTCACTCGACTGCTAATGGCAACACAGGAGCATCCACGACCTTGAACTTAATACAGCTCTCACGATTAGCAAAAGTACGGTGATCGTAATACAGATCTCCCGGCTTCTCACAAAACAGAAATGAATCAACTAGTAGAATTCGTTCATCAAATTCTATCACAGATATAATTCTGGTGGGAGCGTACTGTAGTGTATCTACCAGTACAAAAATATAATTCCAATTCAATAGTATATAAGACATGTTAACTAGATTCTATGTCGGGGTACCTTCTCGTAGATGAAGGTTGACATAGTCGATAACTCTCCCCACAGGTATAACAAAATAGTATATAACTGTAAACGAAACAAACAACTTTGAAAACAAACAACATTTTATTAAATAGAAACAACTTTCACCAAGCATTGTGGTGTTAGAAAAAAAAAAGCAAACTTAATTTTATATGTGAAAACGGAGAAAGACCTCAGGAAGAAAAACAAACTAGGAAGAATCTTTATTAATGAAAAATGCTCATATCTACGACTAGCAGCAATAGTTTTCAAATTGGCGATTGAATTAATCACGTAAGCGTCGGTAAAATTGTTAGAATTTCACAAACGCTTTTTCATTTTCGCCCTCTAATTCGGAGAACAGTATCCTCTGATGATTTGATAGGCTTCTAATAAATAATGCTAATTAGAGGATGTAGTAAAAAATTTAGGCAGCAGAGCAGATCAGGTCGTTTGCTTAGAGGTCAGGAGAGCTAATACCGCTGCCAATCAATCCATCTGCTTGTAATGGCGATGTCTAAATTCTTTAGATACGTTATTGAAATTGTTAAACAATAGGATAATAGCAATTAATATAATAGCAAATATTAATAAAATAAAATAAAATTTTAAATTAATTTAATTTTGCTTTTAATTATAAAATTAATAGTAAAAAAAGTGTGTTTCTTCGGAAAAGTTAGCACCAAAAGTATTTTTTTTTCAGCAGAATGTCATTATTAATGATACTTAAAAACTGTTTTACTTCTTTCTGCACGCTTCTCCTTTTTCGCAGAAAATGTGGGTGATTTGAGGGGAATAATTAATTTTTTTCCATGCAAACAAGTAAAACTTTGTTTCCGATGGTTTTTTTTTTTTTAACGCAGAGTTGAATGAACCCAACTAAGAGATAATCGTAATAATAGTTTAGAGGCTACATGGGCTTTTTATAGTACCTATATAACTGTAACTGCAAATTTATATTTGCACCTATTTGCGCATCTAAAATTGTAAACAAGTGAGAAATTGTTTCCTATGAAGCTTTATACTTCGAATGAAATGAAACTATACAATTGTAAATAGAATAAATAGTTTAAAAGTTAAAAGCACTCTACGAATAAAAAATACTTCAATTGACATGCACTTATCTATGCTATATAGAGATTGTCTGAACGTGTAAGATGCATTATCCGATTTAATTTTTCATGCTGGATTGAATTAGCAATTACTAATCGTTTTGTTTTTTATTCGATTAAGAGAAAAATATACATAAAAAAATACCTCACTTGCCTGTATAGAAACATAAGATTGTACTTTTTGTACACAAACCCTTATAACTTCTTAACTATTTATCTTATCAATTCTTTTCTTATATAGTGGAATCCAGCATTAAAAACTACATCGAAAAATATGCCTTACATGTTCAGCTAGTTCTTACATAGCAATGTAAAAAGTGTATAGAAGTAAATGTCAAAAAAAATATTTTCTTATAAACAAAAAACCTTTTAAATTTTTAAATATTTGATCTTATGACTTGAGTATAGTCTCATTCAATTTATCATGAAAAGATAAGTAGGAAACAATACCTCATTTGTTAAAATAGCAATTTCAGTCAAATTTCTAATTTCTAAAATAAAACCCTCATACCTTCTAAACTATTCGTCAAATAATCTCAAGATCGGTTTCATTCAATAAATTAAATTCTTTAACAAATTACCCCCAAAGCATAAACTGAGTGTAGCTTTACCAATAAGTATTTTAATTAAAGTATTTAAGTTCTTTAATTCCCAAAATGAAATTATTCAAGAATAATAAAATTACTCACTTAAAGTTTATTTTATTCATTGCTTTATTGCATATGAAAGAAACTTGCTAAACTTATTTTAACTACATTTCTAAACAGTTGAAAAAATCTTTTTATGCGTTTCAACAACAGATTAACTGTCTTTACAACAAACAATTTTGGATACTAAAATTTTTGACATTACTAAATAATAAGAAGAAATTAACACCACAACCTACAGCGCAGATGCCGTAATTAACATAATTACACCATGTCAACGTAAGAGATGGAAAATTATGGGCTAAATATTCCTGCGAATGCATTTGCGTCATTGTAATTAAAGTTTCTCTATTCAAATACCACTATTAAAATTCTCCCCAAACACTTCTCTTTAATGAAAATGCTAAGTCTGCTATGTCCGTTTTTAAAATGAATTACTCAAAGTTAAAGAATTCTCTTACCTTTAAAATGTATTTAAGCGTTTCTATTTCTCGTTAGTGAGAGATATAAAAATGTTGAAAAGTTCAAAGCGATAA
Organism: Parasteatoda tepidariorum; assembly: GCF_043381705.1. Lineage (NCBI taxonomy): Eukaryota > Metazoa > Arthropoda > Arachnida > Araneae > Theridiidae > Parasteatoda > Parasteatoda tepidariorum. The sequence goes on along the minus strand of NC_092210.1, from coordinate 73,451,188 downwards.
ATGAATTTACTTTTTCAAAATTCCCGAATTTGTGTTCTAATTATTCATGATGTTATTACAAACCCACGAATAACTGATATTTAGCCAATTTCATTCCTCATATTATAAATTTATATCGAAATCATAAATTACTTTTTAAACAGTGGTTAATTATTTAGACTCTAAATATGTGTATGTGTCTATACTCGTATATATATATAGATGTGAACACGCCTACCTTGTCAGTATCGCCCACTTCAATTTGAACACGCCTACTTCGATGGATGGTCCACATTGAACAGTTAACTTGCTACTTGTGACTGTGACATTATCCACCTCCTCGCACTGTTGTTACTCAGTCTCGATCAAACACAACGTCGGCCTGCATTCACTCGACTGCTAATGGCAACACAGGAGCATCCACGACCTTGAACTTAATACAGCTCTCACGATTAGCAAAAGTACGGTGATCGTAATACAGATCTCCCGGCTTCTCACAAAACAGAAATGAATCAACTAGTAGAATTCGTTCATCAAATTCTATCACAGATATAATTCTGGTGGGAGCGTACTGTAGTGTATCTACCAGTACAAAAATATAATTCCAATTCAATAGTATATAAGACATGTTAACTAGATTCTATGTCGGGGTACCTTCTCGTAGATGAAGGTTGACATAGTCGATAACTCTCCCCACAGGTATAACAAAATAGTATATAACTGTAAACGAAACAAACAACTTTGAAAACAAACAACATTTTATTAAATAGAAACAACTTTCNTTTGGGATTTTATGAACTGAAAAATGACAGTTTTCGTGAGAAAGACCCATATATATATATATATATATATATATATATAATTTCAAAATGAAGAATAAAACAAAGAAAAATTAAAGACATATGAAAAAGGGGGAAATAATAAGTACAAAAATAACAAACAACAGTTTAAAAAAAAAGGAAGGAAAAAAAAGGATGAAATTCTATTTAAAAAACCGGAAAAAAACGGGGGAAAAAAACGGGAAAAAAATATCTATATTCTTGTATCTATTTATTTATTTTATATATATATATATATTTGTGTGTGTGTGTGTGTGTGTGTGTGTGTGTGTGTGTGTGTGTGTGTGCGTGCGTGCGTGCGTGCGTGCGTGCGTGCGTGTGTATGTCATACTCACAAAAATACTAATGTTTTTAAAATCTGTGGATATCAGATAACGTTTGTGAATAACGTTGCAATCTCTGGATAAATTTCAGAAATCTTTAAAATCATCGGTGAAGTACTGTCTTATTTGATAATCAGACAATACTTAGAGAGTTATATAATTTTCAAATAACGAAGTTATGATTTTTAAATAGCATACATCCCTATCAAGGATTAAAAGTCAAATTTTTTAATAAAAGAAACTTAGATTTCCCAGGTTTAATTCAATTCGCTCACCGCAATCCAAAATTTTAATTAAAAAAAAGTATTTTTAATTAATGGTTATCTGAAGTGATTTAAATTGTTCTTGCAAACAACTAACTAATGTCCTATATCTAAAGTACAGTGCGAAAAAATTCACAAAGACAAGTTGTTAGCTATTTTAATCAGCTTTCAGACATTATGATGCGCTATAATTTAGAGTTTAATAGATATATTTTTTCAAATATACAATGTGGTTATATTTTATTAAATTTCAATGTAATGACTACAGATTCATGAGTAAATTTAATTTTATTAAGTAACTCAAGATGAAATAACAATTTTACAATGCTAAAATAAGTTGTTTTGCAGCCAACACTATTGAATGCTATTTGAAAAATATTACCACTTTTTCTAAATTTCAACTGTCCTTTATCTTAAAAATTCCCATAAAACATAAAGGGTATTGAATAATCTCCAGTCAAAATATGACAAATAAATCTAAATAAGCTGATACGTTAATTAAAAAGCAGAATGCATTTCGCATACATTTTTAGCATCGAGAAAACTTAAGCATTTCATTAATTTATAAGTCACAATAGATTTCAAAACTAGTAGCTAATATACGCGTTTTCACTGACTAAATTGAATTCTTTGTTCCACCAAAGCGTAATTATGGGTAATTAGCCTAATTGACAGTAAAGCTATATAACATGTTTGGACCAAGGCATAGCTTTAAATTTGTACCAAATGTTTTATGAGATAAATAGAAAAACTGAAAACAATTATTTCAATATTTTGTAATTAAAGGGGATAATTAGCCTGATTGACAGTAATGCTAAGTACCAAAATTTTTACTTATCTTGAAGTCTTAATTTTTAACACGTGTGTTCTTTTCAAAATTAATAAAAAAACTAAGAAAAAAAATTACAGTAATGCTCTAACAAGTCTCGAAATTTTACCTCGAAGTCCCAAAAGTCCCGAAATTTTAATAAAGAAAAATTTTAAGAAAAGTTTCATTTCTATATTTTGTTATTACCGAGGTAATTAGCCTAATTAGCTACTTAGTTAAATAGCGCGTTTTTAAAACGGGAGAAATTTTAAATTCGGTTCATGTGTTCTTTAAGGGATAATAATAATAAGAGATTCATTTTGATATCTTATAATCATAAGAGGGATTAGCTAGTGCTAACTAAAATTTTTGACCAAAAATAGACACGAACTGATAAGTGCGTGTAGATTGACCAGCTACAGTGAGAGCAATAATTTTAATAAAAAATTACTGCGCGCATAATTAATCTATCATAGTAATTGTAACGTAATCAAACTATATTTATAAAATTAAATTTTGCCACCTTGGCGCAAATTTGCTAAATTTCCGAGCATTACTATAAATTGATAATATGTTCATGATTTTTAATTTACAGTTGTCATTGAAACTTAATTTTGTAATTTATATACAAAAATCATTTGTTCTTTATAGACTCTTAAATCAATCGATCAAAAACAATAAAATTTGGCATACATGTAAGTAATTAGAATCTACAGAGAAGAATCTACAGAAAGAATTAGAATCTATCGACATTAAAATATTCTGTGACAAACCGCTAGAACGAGGTAAGCAAAAAACGAATTTTAATTTATGATTGCTTAAGTGCTAGCCATTGTTTTAAATTGAACTATAGACAAATCACATTTTCAAATATTTTAAATCTAACATCAGTGATATCTTCTAGCTTATACCTCTAGTTGATCAAAAAAAGAGTTCATTGCTCGTACTTTAATATTTAATTTATTTTTTATTTGTTACATCAGTTAAATTCAATGAACAACTTTAACGCGCTAGCATTTGCGAGCTCTGTTCTGAAATTGATATTTCTAAAGTTACCTGATACCAAGTGTACATTTTGTTTGAAGTAATTTTTTAAAAATGTGTTTTTATAAAAGTAAATAAGGGAAAAATATACTTGAGGGTGCCCCTTGGCGAAATTGGCGACTTATGTTTGGAGCTATTCTTGTTAGCGCGGAACACCGTGGTAACAGGAATTGTGGTCAAAACATAGTGATATTTCAATGAAACATTGGAAAATTTTGACAAAACATCGGCTAAAACTTGCAATGAACCCAATATAAGCAAAATTAATAAACCCAATTAAAAGGATTTTGAATCGAAGCAAAAATTAAAGGAGTAGGCGCAGAAAAAAAAGGCAAAAAGCAACTCCTTCATTAAGCTTGAATATTTTCATATTTAGGTGCACAGAATTATCTAATAACAGTTAGATATGGTCCAAATTTATCATGAATAGAATCTGTGTACCTCCATCGCCACATAAATACGAATCGAAAAGGCTAATACCGGACTATGGCGGTGACATTTTTTTCTTAAATCTCTTTTTATGACTGCCCACATACCTTCGATCTTATTGACCAGAAGCAAAAGTAACCTTACCAGCCGGTATCCAACGTAGAACTAACGGACCTCTGAAATTACATATACCGTCGAGCATTTAAAAATAACGCTAAAATAAACCAATTGGAATCAAGATTGGGTTTCAACGCCCAGCTTGGCGATCAACCGCTATCACAACTTGGCGAGAATCAAGAGGCTTCCTCAAATATAGTTTACCCGTAAATAATTTTAAAAAAATGGTTATTGAGATGAAAAAAATTAGTTATGCATTCAAAGGCAAAATTTATGGAAAAGCGGTACTAATTAGATTTGGAGAAAAGTAAAGATGCGTCATACTATTATTGAATTCAAGGATTTTTAATTAATTTAGGTACTATATACATATTGAAAAGAAAGATTGATTAAAGGTATGTACTAAATGGCAAAATTAATGGAGAAGAGATTTTTTAGAGTAACCATAAAAAATTAGCGTAATATTATTGACGAAATATATTGATGCTTAATGTTAGTAATATGCATTAGTTTAAATAAAATAAATAAAAATGAGGAAAAGATACTTATTCATTTTGTGGATATTATTATTCGTCATATCATTATTGATAGCAATGCTTAATTAATATTGGTATATTAATTGAACTAATTAGATAAGATACATTAATTTAAAAAAAACGAAACTCTTAGCTAAAAGCCTAAGTTAATAGAGAAAAGGTTAAAACGAAATTCGCCTAGGGAAGCCATAGAAAATCACCATACGTAGATGACTCTTATTTAATTTTGGCAATATGCACTACTGGTACTACGCTATGGTAATTGGCGCAGTTCTGATGAAAATTCTAAACTGGTGTTCCGTAGTTTCAGAAAATAGTTTTTCTAGTGGCATAAAAGATAGCGCATTTACATTTTAATGAATTATAATTAAAATAGCTATTTTCCGCCACTACGTATAAATATTTAACCAGTCAATTGAGGGTCATGTAGAGAAATGGTCTTGCTCCAATGTCATAATTAAGGTCTTCTAAGATTTTCATTTATTTTCAAAAATACGGCTTTAGTTTGCTGCCTCTGATAAATGCATTTCACCCATACCTAAAGGTGATGGGTTATACAATAAGTACTAAACATACTAATATAAGTATAAAGTATTATATTGATATATTTGGTGATTAACCAATAACTGCATCAATACTAAGTTTTAATAACAATACTGTAGGAATAATAGTCGTACGGCCCCTTGAAAAGGATCAGTGCCGCAGAAAATTACTTCATAATGCTACGCTTTGACTATCACGTGTTAGCCGTGAGCACATCATCTCACTAAGTGGTGCTAAGCGCAGTTACTCTCTATTCTATTGGGATAAACTATATAAAAACGTATTTTACTTAAGATTATAAAGTAAAGTCATAAGAAAGGGCAATAAATAATAACAAGTTAAAAAAATTAGCTTTATTAATTAATGAGCTTAGTGGAAAAACGAGGTAAAAAGAAAAAAAAAGGTATCAGAACTATATTATTACCAATTATACCAAACTATATTATTACCAAGAGGGGACAAATGATTCTTTGCCTTATATTATTGATCACTGTATAATTTCAAAATAAAAATCACAAAAGGATATTAAGAACTTATGTGGGTTATCTATGTGAAGATTAAAGGGAAATCAAAACAATTCTGTCGTGTTAAATATATCCATTTTGATGCAACCACTTTATGTTACTTACATTGATTCGTAAATATTCCAAAAAATTTAACTTGCCTTGTTCTTTGAGAAAAGATAAAAAATTTCCTTGCCTTGGTAAGTGCCTTTCAGTTTCGGGCATGATTTTATAGTATTGCCAAGTACTGATTCATATATTTTAATTTCCTCCTGTGTGGAGAACAGGTATTCAGATAGTCATTGATAAAATGTAAATGTAGCTACATGTTATTTGTACCATTCGGTAATTGGAAACAATCGAAAAGATTTACGCAAGGAAAAATTATCTGATTTCTGCAGAATCAAAAGGTGTTTAGAAATATGCATTCAAGTCGAAAATTTAAACATTTTACCAATTTAGTCTCTTTTTAAATTTAAAAATAAACACATTTTTAAACATTTTGAATATATCTTAATTGCAAACAGCCATTTGAAGTTATTTGCAAATGAAATATTTTCTTTTCTTTAAAAAAAAGCAAATTTTTCCTTTTTATTTAATTTTGGGTGAAAAACTAATTTATTTAAGAAAAATACTATTTAAAAAATAAATTGAATAAGACTACTTTTCTAATCAAGAGGAATATTTAACTATATTTAGTAACTATTTTTATCAAGATAAAGCTCAATTTTGATAAAAAGAAAACGATTAAATAGCATTTTATTTTTAAATGTCCTTTTGAATTTCAAGTTTCGCTAAAAAGTTCTGAGAATTGTTGCATTTATAAACTTCGTATTCACTCAGATTCATTCAATTATTACAAAAAATTTAAATTTTGAAAAAGATTTTGTTCGTTTGTCTTCTAAAATGACTTAAACAAATTGATCTAAAAAAGATAATCGGATGACATGTTAATAAAAGGCAAAAAAGCAGAAATGAAAGAAAGAAGATTAAAATTATTTTTCTTCTTTTTAGAACAATGAAAACTAATTAACTTTTTTCTTGTAATCACAGAGAAAAGTCATTCTGACATTTTCATGATGAGAAAAATAAAAGAAATTCTTTCGTCTTTGTTGACAAAAATCATTACAAATTGTGACTATAACAACAATTAAATTTAAAAACCGTTAAGTCACTTTAGTTTTTTTTTTACCGTACTTAAAAATGTAAAAATTCTTATTCTGAATGTTATTTTTCCTTTTGTTAAAAACATGCTGTAGTTTCAAACGCCAATTAAAACTCAAAACTTTTGTTTTTATGAAAGATATTGGGAATAAAACAATCTAGTAATGTACAAAAACTTAACACATTATCCACCTATTTTGCATGATAAGACTCAATTTTTATTCTCAAATAGAGACGTGCTCACGCCACAAATACGTTGTATTATTTGATTGATATTTCTAATAACCTAGTTTAATCGCAGATAAATGATTTTCCGATTCGAATATAGAAAGATTCCATAAATCCATGATGAAAATGTTGAATTCCTAATGAATTTTAATATAAATTTAATAATTTTTTAAGGTAAACAAATTTTCTTAAAATACGAAAAATACTAACGAATAAGAAAAACTGTCTCTGCACAACAACATAGTAAACATGTATGTATATATATATATATATATACATATC
>NC_092210.1:73345266-73443983 GCF_043381705.1 Parasteatoda tepidariorum | reverse complement strand
AATTTTAATTCGAATTTCGTAATATTGAAAGGAGCATGACATTAATTCATATGCAAGCTCGTCGGGACCACAAAACATTATAGTAATAAAGGGAATTTTTGTTGTATTGGATATCGTAGTAGCTAGAGTTTACTGTATATATATATAATAAGTAAATAAATACAAGAAAACGCGAAGAGAGTTAAGAAAAACAATAAGTTTCATTTATTGCGCTTAAGCTGCAAGTAAACAGAACCCATTAGATAAGTTCAAAACGAAGAATAAAACAAAGAAAAATTAAAGACATATAAAAAAAGGGGAAGTAAAAAAATAACAAACAACAGTTTAAAAAAAAAATAGGATGAAATTTTATTTAAAAAACCGGGAAAAAACGATATAATCTTTTCATCAGATTATATCTTTTTTTCACACGATTATATCCGTAAAACAGAGTGCTTTCTGATATTGTATCAATAAAGCCAAAGCAAAATATATTAATACAATAGTATTGTATTAATATAATTAATATATTTTGCTTTGGCTCTATTGATACAACATCAGAAAGCACTCAGTTTTACGAATATAATCGTGTGGGCTGATGAAAGGATTATATCTTCTTTTTCCGGTTTTTTCCCGGTTTTTTAAATAAAATGTCATCCTATTTTTTTAAACTGTTGTTTGTTATTTTTTTACTTATTATTTCCCCCTTTTTCATATGTCTTTAATTTTTCCTTGTTTTATTCTTCATTTTGAACTTATCTAATGGGTTCTGTTTACATGCAGCTTAAGCGCAATAAATGAAACTTATTGTTTTTCTTAACTTTCTTCGTGTTTTCTTGTATTTATTTATATATATATATATATATCCCGTTGATATATACTATCAAAAAACCTCTGCACTCCAGTCCAGTTACATGTGTCCAATGTTCAGTGTCAAGCTGAACCACAATTCTTCTAGCAAAATTCTTATTCAATCAAATGTACCTAATGTATTTTTATATTTACACTCGTTTGTTAAATTATATGGATTAAGAAGTGAATATATATCTATACTCATAGAAGCGTTTAGAATTTCAAGAAAATTTTAAACCTTTTTGATTATTGTATACGATTTATCTCAAGTTTTTACAGTTTTGCCCAACTCTATGTAGCACTTCTTTTAAAATCACTCAATCACTTTAATTAATCCAATCGAATACTTTCCTGATAGTGAGCTGAAACTGAAAATGTCTTGAAAGGTAGCTTATCACTGCTTAATTACTCACCGTCAATCAATGACAGGTTTGCTGCGATTAATAATTAATCTGTCATCCTGTTTCCCTACTAAGCTCTTCTTAAGTAAAAATCTCATGAAGATTAAAACAATTACCGGCAGAGTGAAATTATATGCACTTTAATTTAATGACAAGTTTTTAGTTTTTTTATTTCATGAAATGCATTCGTTACAGTTAATATTACACTTGTTACTCGTTCTAATCAAATGAGGAGAAAATGTATATCTAAATATGATGTTATTTACTAAATACAAACATTTTTCCTCGTTCCTCGGATACAAACGTTTTTCCTCGTTGCTTAACACTAAATAAGTTCTCAACGTACATACACTTCAAAATCTGTGGTGCCATATCTTTCCGATTTCAGTGTTCAACAATCCAAAAAATTTGGCTGAAGGGACACTTTATTTTAAATTAACACCTAATCGAGTGTCCATGTGTACTTAAAAGGGTGTAAATTTATATCTAAGCATCAATAAAGGAGATAGCTTACCCCACGCTCATGCACATTCGCATTATTTTTTAACTAGTTTCATTTCCATAAACGCCAATATTGTCTTATTTTCGATATCGTGAATTAATTATTTGCAATTTGTACAGAATGACTTAAATTTGTTATTGTTCTGCAAGCTGCCATACATCTAGTTTCAGTTACATACTGTATTTAAATTTTTAGTTGCGTAATAAGGTAACTATATTTTAATTTTTAAATAAGTATTAACTGTATAAAATTATAATATAACGCACTATTTCCAACAGTTTCTGTTCAGGTAAGAATAATTCGTATTCGTCTTAATATTTTCTTTGGCGTGCTTTTTTTATTTACAAAGTAATTCTATTTTGAAAATTAGCATATGTATCCTAAACTAACATTTATTATTTATACTTGAAATCGTAAAACAAACCTTTACTGATATTATTATCTTATTCTCATTATAAATTTTAGCGTATCTTAACACCAAAAATGGTTTGAATGGCTTTACTCAAAAAGTAATCTAACAAAACATTCCTGTTGTTTCACCAAGAACTATCCTTGATGTTTGATTACTCCAATAATTATCTCTAGTGTTTACTACACTACCTTTGATCTAAAGTAGTTGCTAAAGTTTTTATTGTTATGATACACCAAAATACTTTTCGTTCGCAAATGTCGTAAAAACAGGCATTACAGTGTGAAGATCCCCACTTGTCTTTTGTCAAAAATTACTAGGTAACAAAATTGGACAGTGGAAACCACAATCCTGATACGGATTGAACATTCAATTCCAGTTAAGAAATGTAAAAATAAATAGAATGAAATTATCAGTAATAATTTTCAAATAATTATTTCTTTCTATTACAACGTAATTTACATTCTCATATATTTTTGGATTTGCGGCTTTTCGTTTATTTTTGTGCTTTAAATGCATTCTATCTACAGAATATTAAATGGAATTGTATATGAGATAATTTAAAGATACTTCATTAATTCCTCATATACATTCTATAACAAAATAATCGACGCACCATGAAGCACTCATCCGATTGCTTTGAAATTTCGTATGTATGAATGTTTTGAACAGATATGACTAGAATGATGCCGACTGGGGACGTATAGTCTTTACCGACGAATCCCGCTTCCAACTGTGTCCTGACGATCATCGAAGACGTGTTTGGAGACGCACAGGGCAGAGGGGGGATCCTGCCCCTTCACTATTGCACGCCACACCGGCCCTCAACAAGGCATTATGGTCTGGGGTGCCATTTCCTTTGACCAGCCAGACCCCTTTGGTCATCATTAGAGGTACGTCAACGACATCCTAAGACCTGTTTTGCTACCGTTCCTTTTGTAGCGCCCTGGGCTGATTTTTCAGCAGGTCAATGCCAGACAACATACGGCATGCGTTGCTATGAACTGTCTGCAAGCTTGTCAAACTCTTCCTTAGCCAGATCTCTCTCCCATCGAGCATGTCTGGGATATGATGGGAAGGCGATTGCATCTGGCACGGAATGTTGATGACCTCGTTCGACAATTGTATCGAATTTTGCAGGAAATACCGCAAGAGACCATCCGGGAGCTTTATCGGTCTATCCCACGCCGTGTGGCAGCTTGTATCCAGGCTAGAGGCGGGTCAACACCTTATTGAACTTGTGACTGTAACTCTGTAGTAAATTATTCAATTGTTCTGAAATTTTAATCATTTACTTTTCTGTACATTGTCTTCCTATCCACCAATTTTCGTTTCAATCAGACAACTCCTTCTTGGTGCGTCTATTTTTTTGTTATAGAGTGTAAGTATGCCGCCACAAAGATGTCATCAGTTCCACAATTTTCTACACATCCATATCTATTTTAACTTTAAGTAAATGCATTACATTATCAATTTCTCAATATACTTGCATATTCAATGTTACTCAGTCAAATAAATTCTAAATATATAAATATCTTTTCGACTAAACTCTTTGTATTAAATGAGAAAGTAGTTCAAAGTCCGATAGTGAAAGTCGCCGAACTTCGTTTCAATTAACGTTCCTTTTAACACCTCCAATTTATTTCCAATAATATCGGAAGAATTTTCACGGACACATTGTCGTTAGTGAAGTAGCTGCATCGTATAATTCCGCGGGCATATAATTAAGGTCCTTCTTTCTTCTTTTGGGCCTTTTGTTCTGATCTTCGATCGCTTCGACCGAATTTTGAAAGTGAATTTTATGTCAATCTTGTATTATCGATAAGAGATATTATCTATGCAGAAGTCTGACGAACACGTCTCGAAATAATTTATTGAACAGTGATTTAATTACATGTATGTATGGAATTCTTTTTTGATCTTGTATTTTAAAAGAAAATGTAAATTGAAAATAATTTGACGCTGTGTTAAAATTCTAAATATCTTTATTTTATGTTAACATTCGTAACACTCAAAATAAGCTGGTGAACAGTGATTTAATTACATGTATGGAGTTCTTTTTTGATCTGGTATTTTAAAAGAAAATGTAAATGAAAAAAAATTTGACGCTGTAGCAAAATTCTAAATATCTTTATTTTACCATTTATGTTAACATTCGTAAATTCGTAACACTCAAAATAAGCTGGTGAACAGTGATTTAATTACATGTATGTATGGAATTCTTTTTTTAACTTGTATTTTAAAATAAAATGTAAATTGAAAATAATTTGACGCTGTGTTAAAATTCTAAATATCTTTATTTTACCCTTTTATGCTAACATTCGTAAATTCGTAACACTCAAAATAAGCTGGTGAACAGTGATTTAATTATATGTATGTATGGAATTCGTTTTTGATCTTGTATTTTAAATGAAAATGTAAAAGAAAAATAATTTGACGCTGCGGTGAAATTCAAAATATATTTTTACTTTACTATTTTCTGTTAATTTTCGTAATTCTTAATTCGCTGCAATATTTCTTAATACTTTCAAAAATATTTCAATGGTTTAATGTTGGAAATGCAAAATGCTGGGGAAATGCGAAACTAATATTATATTTTCTACTAAATATTTAAATATATTAAAGTATTTTTTTGTTATTTGCTAATAAAAAAAGTTAACAATAAGCAAGATAAATAAATCTTTATAATATATCTTGATAGTTTCGATCTTAGTTACGTACAAAAATTACTGCTCGTTCTTTGAACAAGATGAATAAAAAAATAATAATCAACAAATCAGTCCGAAGCAGCACTACTAAATATAACTGACAGGCATGTACCAATATAATTAATAAAGCTAAAATAATTCTAATTATTTATAAATTTATTGTTATTTGTTGCTCTTCTTAGTGGCTTTATATTATACGAGTAAAACTAAGCGAGACGCAATTTTGCAGTTCATCCCACCTGAATAAAAACTAACTGTATCACTTGGCTTAATTCTATTACTCGCAAGCAACTCGTGATTATGAAGTGATTTTCTTCCGTTATTAATCCCTTTCGAAGCGCCTTAAGACACCTATTTCTGTAATACTGAGTTAAAACTGCTCAGTATTGGTACAATTTTAATAATTACCAAATATATATTAATATAATATTTTGGATGTGTATCACTATATTTTTCATTTATTACCTTCAACATTTAAGTTTTGTGAAAAATACACTTTTAATACATATAAGTGCAGTAAATACAATGAAGGCAAATACAAAAAGTAGCAAACTAAAGTAAAAATTTTAAAAACAACTAGAAATAGTTTCCTTTTTTTTTAAATCTAGAAAGTTATTTTAATTTTAATTCTATTCTAATATTAATACACTTTCTTTGGTACCATTGGAAAAAATATTTTTTGAAACTACGATAAATCAACAGAAAAATTCCTTACTGAAACTGCGCAATTACAATTATTATTATTTATGTTGTAGTTGACGTATGCCTGTTAAGGCAGAGGGGGTGCGATTGTTCTCGTTTTAAAGTGGCGCCATCTATGGCCAATAATTCGACTTCTGCCACACCATACGTCGCACCCGTTTATAGGGTGGACCCATTCATACATCCATTCATTCATCCGCGGATCGTAATTTTGACCTAAATCAGAGAATGATCGATCTCCAATCCAGTACCTCCAGAGGCATTGATTTGTTATGGGAACATAGAGGACTTTTTGCGAATCGACAGATTTAACGTGCCTCAGTCACTTTACTACACGGGCAGTCTTCGGCCGGCGGGGTTCGAACCCAAGAACTCTCGGACATGGGCCCAGAACCCTAACGACCAGGCTATCCCGGCCGTGTTATTATTACTTATAAATCATACTTATACTTATTGAAATACTCTGTTCATAACATTAACACTTAGTATTTCCAAAAACCATTTAAATTGTAATCGGTTAAGGTTTCAGTAATAACTTATCAAAATCAGTTACTGCAAAAGTAAAAAATCAAACTTCAATTTTTATTATGGGGTGGCTTAGGAAAACAATTGTGCTCTTAGTATCAAAAACATAAAGCTTTTATCATTGTTAGTGCTATTATAAAGTAACTAATTTTGCCATGAACATGATTTTAAAATATGGAACACTTAATATTCCATCTCTAAGGTTTGTACTGGGAAAAGGGCAATTTAAAGTAAGAGTAGACATAAATATGACTATCTAGACAAATTAGGTATTATTACTAATGTATTTTTTTTCTCCAATTGAGTGAAATCCACCCAAATCGATAGGATTTATAGTTTATAAATTACTTGAAAATGAAGTACTATTAACAATATTTTTCCTTTTCTTTTTTACCCTCAATCTAAACAAAATTCATAGTACTATTAGTATGATAGGAATAAAATTTCTTATGTATAAGTACAGTTTTGTACTTATACTTGTTTATGTACCTGGAATTGATATCTAGACAAGTAAGCTATTGTTCCTAATGCATTTTCTTACGCTGAATCGAATGAAATGTACCATTAAGTTAATAGAACTAATAGTTTAGACATTGTAAAGGTTTTACGATTAATAGGATATAAGTAAAAATTGCAATTTTCATACATAAAATACTCATTACATATAAACTATCATTACATATACTCATTACATATTCCCTTCCGCAGAGGATCAAAATTGTGATGGCATGTCTTCGGATCATCCTCCGGGATGTTTCCCAGACCGTCGCCAATAGCCCATTGTGCAGCTCTAGTGCGACGTAAAGTAACAATAACAACAACAACATATAAACTATTAGTACTATAGACTTAATTTAGATTTTATTGGATTTGGCTTTATTTATTATTATCACCTCACTAGTTTTGATATTTATTTCAGACTCGTAAATGTAAATAGGTCAAATAATGAACCATATACAAATAAAATCTTTATAACTCATATATCTTCTTAGCTATCTTTTCTACCGACTTGGTCTTGATTTCATTCAATCCAGCACATTAAAATACATGAGAAACAATACCTAACTTGTCTAAATAACAATATCAGACCCTTTAATAGAAGTACAAAGCTGCTTTTTCAATGCATAAAACATATACAACTCCTAAACTAATAGTCCTATCAGCTTGCAATTCATTCTCTTTAACTGTTTTAGCTTTAAAAGATAGATCAAAAGTAAAACTTCATTCATCTAGATAGAAATATTTTAGATTATCCTCCCATTTTACCCCTTTCCATCCCCAGTGCCCCAATATTTTCAATTATGTTCATGTCATACTCTGACAATATTTAAAAAAAGTCAAAATTTTTTGCACAAAGAAAGCACAAGTACTATATATTTTTATACCATATCGCTCTTCTATAAAGTCACCCTATAAGCTAACATATCATGTTTCTTGTTACAATCCTAAACTTTAATTATATATTTGAGACACTAGTTCTGTATTCTGCAGTAAATATATGAGTTTCAGTTTCAATATTACTATGTACAATCCATGCGGAACCAAATATTATACTGTTAGCAATTACATTAATCCTCCTATTTAACACAGTAAATATTCGATTAACACAATTGTATTATTGTGTTAAAATCCCTTAATCTGTCATTGTCTCACTAGTTTTCGAATTACTAATTCAATTTCTGCATTCCAGTTAAATGATTCGCATACGTTTTAGAAATGATTGATTACCTTTATGCCAAGGGATAGGTTTCATTGAAAATTGGTGATCCTTTAATGACTGTATAATTGAGATTTGAGTTACAGTTCCAATACTGGAGAATTATTTTAGTATCTAATAACTAAAACTAAGTTTTTAATTTCAATCTATTCAATTGCCCAACGAATATAGTTTCCAGATATTTTCTTTTGCTTCACATATATTATAAATGATAAATAATATATGTATATATATATATATATTATATGTAACACTGAGAAATAAATGTAGTCAAGAGTACTAGAATCCTATATAATGATTATTTTCCTAGATAAGAAAAAAAATCCTTATATNTATATATATATATATAGAATCATTTTGAGTACTTTTCAGTTAGCCAGACTGAAGTAAATTCAACTATTCTTCTTTTTTCACTTTATTAATTTTTTATTTTTAATAGAAAATAATAAAAGGACTTTCAACTCAAAAATATTGAAATGAAAAACAAAAACTAAAGTTCAAAAAAACAGCTAAATTTACAAGCGCCGGCTAACGGAAAAGCAATTTTTTTCAAATGTAAAATGTTAGTGAAACTTTGTGAATGTTTGGAATATTTACTTATATTTAAGATCAATTAAAAATAATGTTACAATAATAATAATTAACAAGTTCCTGATAACGTTTTATATTAAACAAATTTTTCTTAGTTGGTTGTTTGTTTTGAAGGGTGCTTAAACGGCTCTTAAATCCTTCTCTCTTATAGGAGACGAAAGAGAAAGAACGATTTCCTGATGATAAAGAAAAATGTGAAGCCCCCCGATTGGAAAGTTCCAGGTTCTACCTCTCACATTATTTTCCTTCGTTCTCATTAATTTTTCAATTATTTTATTATCTTTATAATTTGAAAGTGATATTCAGATATTCTGATATTATAAATACTTAGTTACATGTCAATTTTTTTTTCAAACATTTATAAAATATCTGTCAAATTTAGGTAATATGCCGGATTAACCTATGCATAGAATAGAATAGAAATGAAATATTTTCTTTAATATGTTTTTAAAAAATTATAATACAGAAAAAGGAGAATATTTAAATAAATGTAGGAAAACTTTTCTACTTGCAAGAATATCCTATACTATGCTGGTTTTATACCAGAAAACGCGGGGACTAAAGTAGAACCCACTTTTATTGACGCTTAACACTTGCTTAACACTTGCCACTGACACTTAACTCCTGCTTTAATCTTTATGCCTTTTGGATGCGCTATAAACATTTTTCGAAAAACTTAAAAACCTTACAAGTGAATAATGAAACAATTTTTCAAGGGAATGGCTTCTAAATTATTAATGGGAAGTAAACACAAAAGAATAAACTAAGCTAAACTCATTGACATCGGACTGCACCTTGAACTAACAGGAAGTGAAATAAAAACACCGAAAATTGATATTGATTTAGATTGTTATTATTTCCCTAATTACTTTTATTGAAAAATTATCATTTCTCTGTTCCATTTTCCATTATGCATTATAATTTTACCTAACCATTCTGTAGTAATTCATGCCCTAATTTTATCCGAAAGTTTTTTTAATTGAATTTCTAACCGGAATGTAAATGATCGGAAACCTAAATTTAGAATAATGCTAAATAAACCGCCATTACACGAAATGACTAACTTCAGGATAAAAGAAAAAAAAAACATTTATGGTAGCTAGAGTTTAATCTTTATAAGCAATTGAAAAATTAATCATATATGCAATTTATTACATCATTAAAATATACATGAACATGACCTGTAACAATTTTAAGTTGTGAATCGCTGTTTGTAAGGGGTCATGATGAAAGCGGTTTTTTGAAACAAAAGACCCCTGAAACATTTAACCCGAAATATTTCTCAGTCCTACTTCACATGCCAGAAACGCTTACACTTCAAATTTCAAGATTTCAATTTTTTGTTTGATTGCCTTTTATTGATAATTTAATCAAAATACGTTGTCGTAGTATCAGATTAACAAAAAATAACAATGAACATTTATATATTACTGTTAAATATTTTCTTATTTTTATAAATAATTCGATATTATAATATATGTCGATGCATCTCTATGGTATTGTTCAGTGATTTTACATTTTTATCAATATTTTTGAGAATTATAGTTTTACATTTTTATGTAGTCTGGCAAATGTAATTCTAAATCGAAATATCTAACAGCATTAATTAGAAAGATTTTTTTTCAAGTTTTTTTTAAAGAGTTATTTTTTAAAACAAGTTTTTAACAAAAATAGTACCCAAAGAACCCTTTTGTCGAAAAAAAAAGGAAGAAAAGAAATAGTGATGCGAGAGCAGTTGTATAGTGAAGGATCTATCTAAATGGTAATAGTTGAGTAGAGTAATCGAATTAACGGTAATTGTAACTGTGTGAACAGCAACATTTTAGGTTAAAATAAGAAGAAAAAAACTTTTTTTGTTGCCCTTTTTTTATGAGGATCTTTTCACAGATCTAAGCCAATTTTCTTCTCCCCCTGACTGAAAGACTTTTCTTTCTGCAGATCAAAATAACACCTCCAGTGTGATTACGTGTGCTCCGTCTTAAAGTAGCAAAACAAACAGACAAATAAACAAACAGAGAGCGAAAGAAGGAGAGGCAGTCATTACCAAGATTTATTCCCGAATCCTCAGGACTTCTCCGGAAAGCGATTTCTACCCATTGTCGCCCCCTCTTGTAAATGGAAAAAGGGTAAAGACTAGTTAGGGGGAGGGTGACAGTGTCATTCGGGAAAATCTTACCATCCAGAACGAAGGAAACAAAACCCAAAAGAAGACATTGTCCCGGTAGAATTTTTTCCCCTTATTTTTAGCACAAATTGGAAAGCCAATAGTTCTCGTTTGTTTTCCCTGGAGAATGGCGAAGATGCTTCTCAAAATGACTTCTAACATGGATGCCATGAATATTTCAAGGTTACCACTATGAAAATGTCGCCTCAAAGAGAACTTTTTTTGTTTTTGGCGCCATAAAAAAGTATAGCTGATGAAACTACGTATAATGCAACATGTGGCTGAAAGTCTTATATACCTGGTAGATGGGAATTTTTTGAAAGGCATCTTCAAGATATATTTTAAAAAGGAAAACAAAAAGAATTTCGTGGCATAAACAATTTCTCTTACAGAATTTTTTTTCTTTTAAATATTCCATACTGCAAAATATTTTTGAAGGAACGATAGAACTTACTTTGACGTACATAATCAATAAAAATGTATTTCATATAATGATTGTTTAATAAGTGTTCATAGATAAATTCATGTTTCTGAAAAAGTAATTATCTAGGGCTACAACTACTCAGGATTAAGTCAAAGGGACATTAACAACCTGGTTTATAGAATACTACAAACATTAGTCAATGTTAATGCAATTCTATGACACTTCAGCCACTAGATGTGTTTTATTTCATTTGTTTATTTTTATTGAAAGCATAAAAAACCGATCCATGTAGCAAATGTGTGGAAGAACACTGTGCAAAATAAAAAAACGGACCACCCTAAATAACTTTTGATCTAAGGATCGGATCTTCACTTTCCAGGACTCAATTTTAATTACTCGAAAGGGTGACCTCAAATATGCTAATTAAATATGCGACAAAAAACATACTTTCTCTGAATAAACATATCTTTTTTTCAACGGATTTGGATTTTTGACCCCTCAAAATATTGGGGGTAGTCACATTCTGGGAAATATGGTTCCCATAGTTTGGTCAGGAGAGCGATTCAAACTTTGGACCCCTTAATATTAATTTTACTGATATTTAGTCTGATGGCAGGGGCGGAAATTTCTGTTTAAAAAATAATCTCTTAATATATGCAAATTTTTGTTTAATTAAGAAACAAAAAGAAATTTGTATCTGATTTTTTTCAATAGTGATTTTTTGTCCAGTTAGCTTGTAAATTTTTTTTTTTGCTTTTCTAAGGTTATTTTCACTGTGAAATATTTCAATATACAAAATAAAAAAGTGTTATCTATAGATAGACTTTGAGTGATATATAACTGGATTTTGAATATTCGGATTTAAAAATAGAAGATTACGTAAAATATCAATACGTTATATTTTTATTACTTAGCTAAAATTAAATAAAATGTAACTCTAGGCAAACTTTTACAATGCATTTTTAGGTGCCATTGCAAAGCACAACTTAGGTGAATAAAATCTGATTAAATAATAAAAAAATATATCATCCATAGATCTTTTTTTCTGCTTTACATATATTGACAGTTTCTATTCAATTACTGGCTTTACAAATATATGAATTGCAATTCGTATTAAATTAAAATACATTTCAAGATATAATATCAGAACATATTTTTTAAAATAATCTTCAACTATTCAAAAGTTTCTTTCTGATGTATCAAGTTCTAGAATTTTATTATAAAGCAAGCTTTATAACCTTCTTCTAATTTTTACATAAAGAGAATAAATAACTAGGTACTTTAAATAAAGAGTATTAACAACATGAGCTGCAACTCTTTGATCTAACTTTTGAAGAGAAAAATTTATTTCAAACCTACCTTATTAATATTTTATCCCTAAGGTAACAATTTTCTAATACGTTTAAAAAGTAATTTAATTAAGGGAACAAAGCTGTTCATTTTTTAAATTATTTACGATATAGTAAGTACTTTATAAAAGAAACGTGATAATTCAGTCTTTTTAGCTAAAGAATAAGCATTGTAATGACGAACTTATTAACAATATATATTTAATTATAACATTAAGCTAACTTTAAAAATTGATAATGACATATGTAGATAATGCTAACAGAATAAAAGCTATAGTTTGCTTCATTTTTTATATTGAGTTTTATTAATTTTGACTTTCCTAAATACATCATTAGGTATACTTACACTATAATTATAAAAACGTGAGTTCTCCAAAATTATTAATATTATATTAAAATTAAATTAATATTAATTTATGCCAGCTTTTACTCAAATTTGTTGGAATGCAAAGTGTGCAAAACAAAAAATAGACTTTTTAATCACTTTTGATCCCATGATCTGTCAAACACTACACAGAGAAAAAAAAGTCTAAACAACCTGAATATGGTCAAATTTATCGTGTTTTTGGCTCTATAAAAACACCGAAAATCTTAGTAATTTGTACCGAATCGTTTTGTTAATGACTTTTAGGTAAAATTAACAATAGAATATGGTTTTTATTATCATGCTGTTTGGTAATAAATGCGGCAAAATTAGGTAGTTTTATGCATAAATCAGTGATTATAAAAATGCAGTAAACAATTGTTAACTTTGTAGAGGGGGGTCATTTCCTATGTAAGCAGTAAGTAAACATCTACCAAAATTTAAAATTATAAGAAATAGGCATTTGTAAACGCATAAATGCCTGAATAAGGCTGAACTAAATCAGTTTAGCTGTTACTAAATAAATACTACGGCCGGGATAACCTGACTGGGCATTGGGGCCATATCCGAGAGGTCCTGACTTCAATCCCAGCGTGACAAAGAATCCTAGTGTATAAAAAGATCAATGGTATATACTAAATCTCTCGGGTTCACTAAGTCATGTAAGTTCCCATAGCAAATCAACACCTCTGGCTGGTACAGGATAGGAGATTGATCGTGCTTTGGTTTAGGTCAAAATTAAGATACGCGGATGTATGATGTATGAATGCGTCCTCCCTCTAAAACAGAATATTACGTATGTATGCGTTTCCGGATCATCCTCAGTGATGTTTTCTAGACAGTCACTAATAGCCCATTGTGAATCTCTAGAGTGACATAAATAAATACTACATTTGAGTAAATAAAATTACTACATCAGGGCAGTCCCAACATCCTGAAATGGAAGCATAGAGTAGGAAAGATTCAAATCCTACCGTAACCCTGGATGGATCTACTTGCTTATATTTATTTATTTATGGTTACGCACGAATACACGAGCTTATGTGCTTCATACAGAGCTCTGCTAATGTGCCCTTGTCAAATGGATATATACAAATAGCACAAGATAGAGAAAGACACGCATGCAGCCTGGGACTCTGTGGGATTCGAACCAGTTACCTCCATTTTGTAATAGAAGCATCTTTGTAATGTTTCTCGCTGATTTGAGCAATCTTTTCTTAAACTTGAGAAGGACTTATAAAGGGTGTTTTGTTATGGGCACACAAGTCTCTGTATGCAAATATAACAGCAAAAAAACATTTTTTTTAAATGCATACCGAGGATCGTGTATTCAATTTAAAAATCGTGTTCTAAACTATTGTAAAATTGAATAACAGAGATTTTCAATCGAAATTTTTAAAAAACTAGAGTTGAAATAAGTTTGCTTTTATCCGATTTACTGTAAGTTCCAGAGTGTAAATTATATTAGCATGTAAATAAAATATTATCGCTAAAAAGGGAAAGTAAAATGAAGTGAAAGTTGTATTGTGATCTAAGGCTTTTTTTTCGAACTATTAATGTAAATATTTTCTTGTAGGGAACTTAAGAAATCTCTCTAATAAATAGCAAAATCAATAATCTTAGTTACATTAACATCTTAGTTATAAGCAGATTCTTTTGTAAAGATACTTAAGAAAAAATGCATTTTTATTTGTCTATTTTAAGCGAGCGTACAACATAAAAAACTTCAGCGAGTCTATTTTTTGATACTAATAGGTGTATTATATTATGCAACATAAGTAGTTTGAATGAAATAAAAAATTAATATTTTATTAGGACACTATTCTATAATATACTTTAATTTGGGGGGTAACAAATATTAAACGACTGTGTTTGTTTATGAAGCGCATACTTTTCTACTGGGAAAATTGTTAAAAATAAATAGTACTGTTTTTAGCTGTAATAGCATATACGCATAAACACATAAGATAAAAATCATTTCATCTACTATTGTTGGTGCTAAATGTCAATGTAGTTTACAAACGATTAGAGTGTTTATTTTATTTCATTAAAGTTGATTTAAAAGTATTTGAAATAAATGACAAAATAACCATATTTAAATTCATTCAATAATAATTCAAATTTAATTAGTTTGTTAAGTTCAAAAACAACACATAAAGTGATCAAAATGTATTTCTAGTTATTTAATATTAATATCAACTAACAGAATTTCTCTATTCATTTGAGAAAAATTATTTTACTCCGAATAAGTTTCCTTGTGAAAACACATCACTTTGGAAACATTCAATATATGATACAATTAGCAATACAATAACAAATAATGACGACAGTGACAACAATTATAAACATTGAGTTGACGGAGCTCCCTAATCTTATTTTTCTGAATTACAATGAGAGATAAAATATTCAAAGTATAAATATATTAGTTGATGCGAAAATATTCTCTGTAGCAATCTATTGCTGTTAGCGTTTGTTTTCTAATGAAATCTATATGAATCTTAGTGAATTTCCTTACATACTTGAGAAAAAAAAAGGTTTTGATCGAAGAAATTTGCATAATTTAATTGAAGAAAATGACAGTGAGAAAAAGAAACGCTTTTCCGCTTCTATTCAACCTATTGTAACCTTTATTGTGACACACAATCCAGAATATTTTAAGCTCAGAAGAGATCGAATAAATTATTTATCAATAATCGTTTTAATGGAGCGCTGTTTTCAGTACTTCATGTCACTTGATTTAGATTAATTAAAATGAATAGCAAGTATATTCTTGCTGCTACTGTTTTAAAAAATATGCCTTTATTAAAGTTTTAAATTAAATTGCGGGAGGCAAGTTTAAAGTACTTAAAAAACCAATAGAAGTTTGATATAATTTTATTTTATTTAAGAAAACGTACCTTCAAATAGCTTTTAATGAATGATAAGTATAAACAAAAAATTTAAATTTTTGAACTAATTTTTCTAGGTTTGTATACATTTCATTAAAAATCTTAAAAACGACAATAGTATCATTTATTTAATAAACGTATAAACTTATTGAACCTATTTTTCTTTTATTGAGCAATTTTTTCTTTTTAATAATTTCATCCATATTTACCCTTTATTTTTCATCAAGTATTGTATCATCAAGTATTCATTAGTATCATAAATGAATTGAAAAATTTTAATATTAAGTTAAATTGTTATAAAATGTATAAAAAGGCTTACTTTAATTTATTTCATTCAAAAAATATCTTCAATTAGTAAAACAATTAAAATACTAAGTTTTGATTTGTTAAATTCAATTAATTAAATCCTGAGGTTACAATTTGACAGGGTTACGGTCTGGACAACCTAGAGAATAGATCGAAAACTTTACTCAGATGCAACGCAATGCGATGCACACAACGCAGGAAATAAATTAGGCAATGACAAACGTGTTATCACAATTTTGATCGATTTTAACATTTACTTTTTAGATCTGCGTCTGATTACGGTCTTGACATCGTAACTGTAACCTCACCGAATGACAGTTTGTGATTATAAACCTAGAAAAATTAGTTCAAAAATTTTAATTTTTTGTTTATACTTATAAGGGCATCAAAATTTTCGATGCTCACGATTATTTTCTGATATTTTATACATTTTCAAACAATTCTAGAGGTGTAAAAATAGTGTGCCTATTATTTTTTATTATTTTTTTTATTATCAAAAGTTAAAGGTTTCAGAGATCTGCCCATATCTATACATATATGAGTATTTTCAAAAAACCTTATTTATTAAATATAATTTTTATCTCATGAAAAAAATTTTAACTGTTAATTTGGACATTTTGCTGTATTCTGATTTATATCTGGACTTTAAAAGTTGTTTAGTTTTTCCTTACGATTTTTTTAAATGTTGTTTTTGCTCACACTAGCCCCAAGTAGGGCTAGTGTGAGCAAAAACAACATTTAAAAAAGTCGTTGGACAAGCTATGGGACTATTAAGGAGAAACTTGATAACTTCTTAAAAAGTCATTCAATAAAAGTCTGATGGGTATATTTAAAGCCGAAATAAAATTAATTTCAATCTAAACATTATTGGATAAAAAATATTGACATATATTAATTAAAATACTTAGTTGTAAAAGAGTATTTCACAGTACTATGAGACACATAAATTAAATCAGATTCTAGCATTCAGAATTTAGCAGTTTCAGAACATTTCAAAGTTTCAGATTTTAACATTCTCCTATTAAGCTTGTATCAAATCTTTTCTTAATAAAGTCTTTCATTTGCGAAAAAAAAACTGGAAAAAAGAGAAGAAAAAAATAAATGTATGTTTATTAAATTTTCTGGTTTCTAATAAAAGCGATGACACAAAAATTAATCTCTTCTTAGTGGAAAACGCTGCTTCTATTAAAGGATAACTTAATTAGTTTAAATAAAAGTGAATTTTTTTCGAAAAAAATCAGGAGCTTCGTATTTTTATTACTGAAACCTGAATCTTCCAATTCTTTACTTATTATTTTTTTAATTTCGATAAAAATTTCATTCAATTTAAAATGACTGAGGGATTGTTAGATAAAAAGTATCAACCGAGATGATGAAAAACATTTTCATTTCATTACGCCCATTAACAAAATAATATTTTTTAATTTATTTTTATTATGATCTCTAAAAATTATTTCCAACTGAAAAATTATTTTAATTCCTTGTGGGGACAGAAATAAGCAGAGCTCCTTTGTAACTTTTGATCTAGTAACCATACACTAAGATATAATCTTATTAGTTCGTGGGACTAGTCATAAATATGCATAAATATTTACGGCTGATGATAATTTAAATTACGAAATCAATCACAAAAGTGCACCCACCTTGAATATAGTTTTCAAACTATGCAGGGTAACCACTTTCTTTGAAATATGTTTAAAATATTTTAGGAAGGACAGTAGTTGGAAGACTTGGGGCCCTCATTTCATTTTAAAGCATCGAATAGTATAAAGAAAGTCATATTTTATATTTTTATTTATTAGGAACAATTTTGCTAGTTCAGTTCAAATTTTGTATTTTATTATTTAAAATTACAGTGTTCAAATACCTTATACCTTATAATTCAAAATATTTCTCACAATACTAGCAATAAACAATAAAAAAAAACATATTAAATAACCATAAAATTTTATTTTTCAGTCTGCGGGTTCGATCCCCGGCCCAGACACCGGATCCTCAGCGGCCATGTCGTATGATTATGAGGCATGTAAAAGATCCCTGGAGTGCCTTATTGGCTCTTGGCATTTCCGGCAAAATTAAATTCCTAGTGCACTTTAGCATCCAAATAGAGTCTCGGTGTTGCCATCTAGTGTGGCAGAAACTAGACGTCCAAATTAACATGACCAATGGTATCTCACCCATTGTGGTGGTCCTGAAAGAGTGGATACCACCTCTGGAGAACGCACTAGGTCTGCTCGTCGGCAAGACCGATTGTGCAGCTTATTAGAAGCAAAAAACATAAAAAATGAAATTTTTTTTTAATTTTTCATATAAAATCACCTTTGGATAAATGAGTTTTTTATTGCATGTAAAATTTCTTTGATTATCTTAAAACACGCAAAAAGTAGGATTAAGAAGCATAACTGAGTGGCCCAAATTCTTGACAGCTCTACAATCAGTACCCTATATTACAGATTGGCTATTTTGAGGATATAAATCCATCCATAAAAAGTATATATTATGGAAGATAGTTTATTTTTTGACTGTTTACGTTTATTACAATATATTTTGGGCAAACATTTGAGCATATTAATAGTTAATCCGACGAACTATTAAGATTTTATCTTAGTATGTGATAATCTGATTGTGAGATTAAATTGTAAAAGTGTTTCGCTTATTTTGCACATTGTACTTCATTGTAAAATTAAAAAATATAATAAAATTCAGAGCCATTCCTTAGTAGTTGAATTCATCTTTCTTGTTAATTTGAGTCTGTGAAATCTGAATAACTCAGCTAGCTTATGATTCAGATCATTCGATTGAACAATATTTGATTTTGATTTTTTGAATTTTTATTGTAGTCTAAGGTTTATACCAATATGTCAATGATCACCAGCTTTTTGAAGGATAAAATTCAACTCCGTATCCACAAAATTCAGTCACATTGCAAAACAGTCATTAAAAAACTACAACAAATGAATTCATAAATGACAGCAAAGTCATATTTCCAATTATCCCATATACTATTCTCTATCCTTTTGCTGTATACTTTATGAAACAAAAAAAGTACAAATTTTTATTCAAGACCTGTATTTTGTTTCGAAAATGTTTTTTGGTTTAAATTTTGGGCACTTTTTTGTAAATTTTAGATTTTATTTTTTAAGTCTTTAATGATAAGAAATCAATTATTCTTTTTTTTTTTTTATCAAAAGTTTTGCACTTGCGAATGTTAAATATCTTGAGAAAACTTTTAACCAGAATTAAATAAAAGAATCTTTGTTCAAGTCAGTGAACATGATAAAAGTTTATTATTGCATTTATTTTAATTCCAATAATTTACCAAAATTTAGTAATTAAAAGTTCAGCAAAACATTTACTTTTACTTTCATAATTGAGTTTGTTTTTAAAACAGTACATCGTATTTAATTTACAATCAGGGAGGATTTGGCTGGCTCTGTATTGAAATAGCTGGATGCTTTTGTAACCGCCCTCTTTCTGAATGAAGTACTATTCAAATCAACTTTTGGAATAAAAGTGCCTTTGAAAGCACGTGTTTGACGTAGGCTCTTGGAAGAATCTGAATTTCATTTAAATGACAAAAGCAGGAGGATTGCGGCACAGCTCCGCCCAAACAAACTAAGCGATGTCGATTAAAAGGATTAGAATCGTGGCACTACATCTCAATTTATTACGAGTTTAAATCTGTGTGCAGCATCATAAAGATTTTACATTTTAAAGTACTTTCTTTGTACACATAGTTTTTTAAAAAAAGGTATGTAGACCACTAGCTTTTAGAAACTTAATTTAAAGTTGTTATTAAAAAAAATTTATTAAAGTAGAGCAAATACCAAGAAATAAGTAAAAATATTGGATGCATATTACCACAAAACTAAAAACGTAAAAGCATTTGTTATGAAGCCATATAAAAGGAAACTAAATGAAAAAGGAAGCGAAATAAAACAGATTTAATACTTGGTAAAGTAATATTAAATTTGTTAAGGTTATATACAATGGAACGTAGCTTCAAACGATGCTTAGAAAGCGATATTTTTAAAGGAACTGTCGGGGCTTGAGAAAAAAGTCTGACATAATTTAAGATTTTTGCTTCGGTAGAATATGAATCTTCCAAAAGCAAATTAATCTTTTAAGCAAATGAGACAGCTATAAGGGAGGATATCAAATATACTTGATGCTTGATTTGTTGTTTAAATATGTCAAATTTTGCTAACAACGATATTAAAATGCAAACCACTCTCATCACCTAACTTCAATGAAAACATAAACAAATCTTGGAAGAATGCAGATATAATTAAAATTAGACTTAAAATTCTTAAAATGTTTATATCAGCTAAATTTATATTTAATTAACACTTATTTTTACTGAAAATTAATTAAACTAAATACGTAGTACGTGAAAAGCCTCTTTTATTAGTATAAAATATATTTTCGCATACAAACATTTTCGAATGATAAAATACAGTTTTCTAATTTAGTTACTATTTAAAAATAATGCACAGATTAAACCTTAAAAGCATTGTAATTTTGTATAAAATTAAGGATTTAAAATTGATTAATAAAAAATTAACGTGACAAACGTTGGTCAACAATATTAATGTTTGTTCCATTGACTATTACAATAAATTATTTAGGAAAAACGAACCAATATCGGCTATTAGCCTTATATTAAATATTCTTAATTTGAATTTTTAGGAAATAAATTACTTTAAGGTAATTTGAAACTTCATATTTTCAACTGATAAAATAACTGTATCCATCTGTGATAACTCAATTATATAGCGTGCAACATAATTCAATTAACTGCGGTTAGATTTTGATGATAGATTTATTTGAATGAATAATGAGGCTTATCAAAAACCGTTAATGCCCACGGAAATCATTCGAAGATAGATTCATTCGTCTTTGTAAATCAAATTAAATAGCTATCTATAAAGTTTCATGAGGAAACTTACTTTCCCTTAAATATTAATTGGCTGTTTGGAGATGACAAATAGCTTTTTAACTAAAAATATTCATCAACTCAAATTAAGGACTAAATTTATTTTTACTACATAATATTAAAAGAGAATTTTAGATAAGAAGAACTATTATTTTAATGTATTTTGTTTTAAAAAAACTAGGAGGCTTCTCCCAGATGACTTCGCACAATATTTTTAACGATTCAGTTTTATCCTTGATAAAAGTAATATGTTTGATTATAAGAAGCATTTACCAGCAAACATATATCCCCAATTAAAGAGAGCAATATGGATTTAAAAAGGAAAATTAGTTTTTTAACTTAAATTATTCATCAACTAAAATCAAAAACTAAATTTATTTTTACTACATTATATTAAAGGAGAATTTTAGATGGGAACTATTACTTTAATGTATTTTTTATAATAAAGCTAGGAAGTTTCACCCCTGCTGACTTTGCCCTATATTTTTATTGATTCAATTTTAACCTTGATTAAAATGATATGTTTGATTGTAAGAAGAATTTACAGGCAACCATCTATATCTAATTAATGAGAGAAGAATAAAGTTTTTATAATAAATAAATTAGTTTTTTAACTTAAATTATTCATCAACTAAAATCAAAAACAAAATTTATTTTTACTACATAATATTAAAGGAGAATTTTAGATAGGAACTATTACTTTAATGTATTTTTTATAATAAAGCTAGGAAGTTTCACCCCTGCTGACTTTGCACTATATTTTTATTGATTCAATTTTATCCTTGATTAAAATGATACGTTTGGTTGTAAGAAGAATTTACAGGCAACCATCTATACCTAATTTATGAGAGAGGAATAAAGTTTTTATAATAAATAAATTAGTTTTTTAACTTAAATTATTCATCAACTAAAATCAAAAACTAAATTAAAGAGAATTTGAGATAAGAACTATTACTTTAATATATATTTTTTGCAATAAAACTAGGAAGTTTCACTCCTGCTGACTTTGAACTATATTTTTTATTGATTCAATTTTAACCTTGATTAAAATGATATGTTTGATTGTAAGAAGAATTTACAGGCAACCATCTATATCTAATTAATGAGAGAAGAATAAAGTTTTTATAATAAATAAATTAGTTTTTTAACTTAAATTATTCATTAATTCAAATTAGGAACTAAATTTATTTTTACTAATCTTAAAAAAAGTTTAGTTAAGAAAAACTATTACTTTAACATAATTTTTTAAATAAAGCTAGAAGGTTTCGCCCTTTTTCACTTCGCTCTATATTTTTATCGATTCAATTTTATCCCTCAATGAAATCAGATATTTTATTATAAGAAAAATTTATTAGTAATCATCCATGCCTTATTAAAAAAAGCAATAAAAAGTTTTAAAAACAAATTAATAAATTACTTTTTACTTAAATAATTGCCTATTAACTCAAATTAAGAAATTTTTTTTTCACTTCATAATCTTAAAAGAAAAATTTTATTTAAGAAGAACGATTATTTTAATAAAATTTTTTAGTATAATTTTTTTAGTATAGTTTTTTTAAAATAAAACTAGGTTTATTTCAATGAAACTTTTAATACAACTCGTTCCATAATCAATATTTTTCAAAAAGGCAAAGATCAGTTTTTTTATATAATGTACGATTCATATTATTTTTTGTAATCACATTTTGTTAATAAGTAAAACGCAACGAAATAAAATATTACCTGTATTTTAAGAATAACCAAATTTACTTGG
The DNA here is from genome assembly GCF_043381705.1 of Parasteatoda tepidariorum. Classification (NCBI taxonomy): domain Eukaryota; kingdom Metazoa; phylum Arthropoda; class Arachnida; order Araneae; family Theridiidae; genus Parasteatoda; species Parasteatoda tepidariorum. The sequence goes on along the minus strand of NC_092210.1, from coordinate 73,421,413 downwards.
AAAAAAAATTTTATATAGGAAAGCAGAATGTATCCACAATAAGTAATAAAAGAAAAGCTATTTCACTTGTTTATGGTATATCAATACTATTTATTATTTTATCAATTCAAGCATAAAATGGTTTTCATCGCTGTTGAACTCTTAAATTAAGTTATTTACATATTTAAAAATTTATTTTTTAAATTTCAATAAAAATGTTAACATGTTATGTCTAGCAACATCTAAAACTCTCTCCTTCTCTCATTTTTTGTTATTTTCGACAACAATTGGAGCGCTACTATATCAAATAAGGACCTTGAAATAAGTAAATAAAATTTTCTTACAACAATAGTCATTACTTAAAACAAAAAGTGTGAAAAATTCGAGAAAAAAAAAATTTAAAAGAGCAAAAAAATTGGAAATTTAAAAAATTTTCAAACAAAATTAGAAATTTGAAAAACAGAACTCGTTTTTAATTCATGAATAAAAATAATCTTTTAAACACGTCAATTTTCAACTCTTTAGCTGAATTTTAAGGGCTGCAGATAGGCACATAGTATTTTTTGCTCCAAATTTGGCAGTTTAATTCAATAACTAACTTTCGAATGGTAAATTATATTATCTCATCATACTAATATTCATTATTTTTCATTCTTTACTTTTCTACAAGCATTCGTAATTTGAAGCTTCTGAGAAGTTTAGTTTTTGTGTATCAAAATAAAATCTAATGTAAAAATGGACTCCGAAAACTTATTTACTTTTGAACCAATTAAATGATCACCCAAATGTAGTTCTCTCTGAAATTTATATTTTTCCTCAGTATTTTAGCTGCAATAGCATATGCAAAGTGAATTAGCGGCAATAACAATTTTGGTAGTCATCAACTAAGCTGGAGTTAACATAAGCAGAACTCAAAATATTTATATATATATTATTTATATTCTTATACTTATTTTCGAAACGAAATATTTTTGCAATGAAGATTCGCGATCGCAACGCTCGAGTACGCCCTCTAGCGGGAGCCTGCAAATATCAGACATTAATTTATCACGTTTTCATTTAGTTCCATCAAAATCATTGGCAGAGTCAAACGCCATTTTCTTAGCAGCAAATAAAAATCAAAATTCCCCTAAGGAAAAGGCGAAGAACTTGAAAAAAATCTCCAGAATATTGAAATATATTTCAGACCCAGAACACGCCGAACATTTGAAAAAAAAATTTCTCAATAATTTTAAACTTCTATTATCAACAAACTTGCAACTGATAACTTCCGATTTTGCTATCACATACTGTTACAGATTTGTGTATTAAGGTAAAATGAATTTCTTCTGTCTTCAATTCATTACAAATTAAAGTGACGTCAACATTGCTTTCGCCATTCCAATAAATAAATGTGAATTCAGAACTGTAATAGTTGTAGAGTATTTTTCTTCGTTATAGAATAGTATATATTTACGTATCCATATAATTCGGAAAACAACAATAAAAAATTTTCCAAATTACTTGAAATAGTGCCATTTGTGCTGATTCTTTATTAATTTTTATCGTTTTCTTGGTAAGTATTTTTTAGTTTTGAGAGAATAATTTCAACTAGAATTCAGCTATTCTGTTTTTAGCTACATTTAATTCATATCAAGCTACATTTAATTCATATCCATACTCTTAATTCATATCAAGATCTTACAATTATGAAATTCTGCTTTGTAGTATGTTATCTAAAAGTAATGAAGGGATAATCTATGCATGTATTATTTGAAAATAAAATTTTCAAACGAAGAACATTTCCTTTGGAATTCTACGGATTTATAAAACAAGTGAGTGTTATGATTTTTATAATAAAAAATTTGCTTGTAAATATTTTTTTTTTCTTATTTGATGATAGTTCTCTACAGAATGGTTTTTTATGTCTGATTAAGAACTATAAGAATAATAAAAAAAGAAACAGTATGAAAGTTTTTTTCAATGTGAAGAATTCTTAGAATTGTTTTTTATCCTAAGAATTCTTAATTTTTCATTTTTTAGTTTATAATTTTTTGATAAAAAGTGTTGTCAAGAAACTTTTTTTGAAGAATTAAATGATATAACATTATGTGTTTATGTATACTTTTTATATATTCTAATGCTTGAAGTAATATGATTCAGAAATGTATGGAATAATGTATGGAATGGTACTTACGTATTAACGCCACCGCCGCTACAGATTTGGCGGTTTTTAAATGCCGCCAATCTACACTTAAAATTTTTGCGACAAATCATAAATAAAAAAAACTTTATTTAAAATCAAAGTAGTCAATCGGTGGGAAATGACCGATATAGAGTTTAGCATAGATTCAAAACAATCATATCGCCATATGAACTCTGATAAATAAGATTCCAAATGAAATAACATTTCCAAAACGTACGTTTACCAAGATAAAGTTTCATGTCGTGGAAATTGGTACATTTTTGTTTTTTCGGTAAAATATTTCGCTCCTGAAAAAATAAAATTGCCTCTTGTTTTGTTTTTGGCAAATCCCAAAGACGAATTTTCGTAGCATTAAAAAATGGCGACAAAATGAATTGTTTTTTTGTTTTTGTTTCGTCAGAATTCTTTATTTTACGTTTTTTAGTTTCTAAAAAGTCTGGTTTCTTTAGTTTCTGTCAAAAAACTTTTTTTACAAAATTAAATCTCATGAAATTATGAGGCTTATATATACTTTCTGTTCATTTTAATTTTTGAAGTAATATGATTCTTAAAACTACGGAATGCAAAGTTTAAATAGGCCTTTCATGTTATATCATTAAATTGAGTAAAATTATTTCTCGGGCATTAGGTTTTAACTCTTATAGGAATATACATATTTTTTTCTGTTTATGTACAAACATTTTTCCGATGTGTTTTGGATATTCTTTCTCTAATAAAAGGAGATACCATTTTATTTTCGTTTGCATAAGAAAGGATATCAAGCATTTTTCTTTTTTAAATTTAATAAGCCACGATAAAGAAGGAACGTTACAATGTTACACGCTACATTAAAGACGTCTCCAGAGTAAATGAATGACTGTTCATATTGAAATCGCAGGTATTAGTCTCATACAACAACGCCCCTATTCGCGATCGCAACGCTCGAGTACGCCGTCTAGCGGGAGCCTGTAAATATCAGACATTAATTTATCACGCTTTCATTTAGTTCCATTAAAATCATTGACAGAATCAGACGCCATTTTTTAGCAGCAAATAAGAAACAAAATTTCCCTAAGGAAAAGTATTTAGAAGAAAATTCTGCCGTCCAGAATATTAGTAAATCTTTCAGGAACAGAACACGCCAAACATTTGAAGAAAAATTCCTCAATAATTTTTAATTTCTATTATCAACAAACTTGCAACTGATGACTTCCGATTTCGGATACTGTTACAGATGTGTGTATTAAGGTAAAATGCATTTCTTCTGTCTTCAATTCATTACGAATTAAAGTGAAGTCAACATTGCTTTCGTCATTCCAGTGAATAAATATGAATTCAGAACATACAGAATTGTAATAGTTATAGCATATTCTTCTTCGTTATAGAATAGTATATATTTCTGTATCCATATAATTCGGAAAACAACAATAAAAAATTATCCAAGTTACTTGAAATAGTGCCATTTGTGCTGATTCTTAATTAATTTTAATCGTTTTCTTGGTAAGTTTTTTTTAGTTTTGAAAGAATAAGTTCAACTAGAATTCAGCTATTCTGTTTTTAGCTACATATTCAAATTCATATCAATTATAAAATTTTGCTGTGTAGTATGTTATCTAAAAGTAATGAAGGTATAAACTATGTATCTATTATTTGAGAATAAAGTTTTCAAACAAGGAACTTATCATTTTGGAATTCTCCGGGAATCATAAATCAGGTAAGTGCAATGATTTTTACAATAAAAAATTTGCTTGTAAATATTTTTTTTTCATTTGATGATGGTTCTCTACAGAATGGTTTTTTACGTCTGATTAAGAACTATAAGAATAATAAAAAAAGAAACAATATGAAAGTTTTTATTTCAATGTTAAGAATTCTTAAAATCGTTTTTTTTATCCTAAGAATTCTTTATTTTCCGTTTTTTAGTTTATAATTTTTTGATAAAAATTGTTCTCAAAATACTTTTTTTGAAAAATTAAATGGTATAACATTATGTGTTTATGTATACTTCTTGTATATTCCAATGTTTGAAGTAATATGATTCAGAAAAGTATGGAATAAAAATTCGGTACTTACGTATTAACGCCACCGCCGCTACAGATTTGGCGGTTTTTAAGTGCCGCCAATCTACACTTAAAATTTTTGCGACAATTCATAAAATAAAACACTTTATTTAAAATCAAAATAGTCAATCGGATTTCGGTGGAAAATGAGCCGATATAGAGTTTAGCATAGATTCAAAACAATCATATCGCCATATGAACTCTGATAAATAAGATTCCAAATGAAATAACATTTCCAAAACGTACGTTTACCAAGATAAAGTTTTATGTTGTGGGAATTGGTACATTTTCGTTTTTTCGGTAAAATATTTCCCTCCTGAAAAAATAAAATTGCATCTTGTTTTGTTTTTGGCAAATCCCAAAGACGAATTTTCGTAGCACTAAAAATGGCGACAAAAAAGAATTGTTTTTTTTTTTTTGTTTCGTCAGCATTCTTTATTTTACGTTTCTTAGTTTCTAAATAATGATTTTTATTGAAACTTGAAATTTTTTGATAAAAATTGTTGTCAAAAAACTTTGTTTACAAAATTAAATTTCATAAAATTATGAGGCTTATGTATACTTTTTGTTCATTTTAATTTTTGAAGTAATATGATTCTTAAAACTATAGAATGTAAAGTTTAAATGGGCCTTTCATGTTATATCATTAAATTTAGTAATACTATTTCTCGGGCATTAGGTTTTAACTCTTATAAGAATATACATATTTTTTTCTGTTAATGTGCAAATATTTTTCCGATGTGTTTTGGATATTCCTTCTCTAATAAAAAGAGATACCATTTTGTTTTCGTTTGCATAAGAAAGAATATCAAGCATTTTTCCTTTTTAAATTTAATTAGCCACAATAAAGAAGGAACGTTGCAATGCTACAAGCTACATTAACGACGTCTCTAGAGTAACTGAATGACTGTTCATATAGAAATCGCAGGTATTAGTCTCATACAACAACGCCCCCTATAGTTCGTTGCGATCGCGAATAGTTCGTTGCGATCACGAATATAAATTTATTATAATACACATGTGTGTTGTCAGTAAACAAATAAAAAAAATAATAAATGAATAAAATTATAATAGTCTCAAAGCTTAATAAAAAATGTGACTACATATACTATAGAAAATTTTAGTCTACCTCAGCACCAAAAAGGATAGCAACTATACAATAAAATATATTTTATAGTGTAGTATATTTCTAAACTTTGCTTTCAATTTACTGTGGTAATTACGCTAGAATAAGAATACATTTATAGGATAATCCGTGAGATAGCTATTTAAACATAGTATTTTCATAGCATGTAATTTATTTATAATAAAAATAAAGTTATCTCATATTGTAGTCAGACTCTACCAGTTCTTTCGCTGGTGACCCGGGAACCATTGCTTGAACCAAATATTGAAATTTATCATCATCATCGATGGTGTTGTCCTCATGTATTTTACGGAACTGTCCCCAAAATCCGAGCCAATTTTTTATTTCTCCATTAAATTTCTGTAGTTCTAACATTGGAAGCTTGTATTTTCTCTTCATTTCCGCACTATTTTGTGAACTTGGTTCATTGTTCGCCAAACGAAGATTAACAGTTTCTTTTAAGTATACATATCTGTCAATATATTCTTCATTGGCTTCAAAATCTTTTTCATGATCATCATTATTTTCTAGTTTTAATAAATTTTCAGAAATCTGATTTTGCACATCGTTTAATCTTTCGAATTTATTCGTCAATTGTGATAATAAAATCTTTACGCGATCCACTTTAACCTCCGTATTCGATAACTCTGCTTCTAAATTATTGACAGTTAAAGTAAATCCTTGGCGCAATGGCTTTCTTTTATTTTTTAATTCTTCCATTTATGAAGTGAAATATTAATTAAATTCTGATAGTTTCACTTACTTTTGTTTCTTTTGTCCTTTCTTTTTTATGCTTGGCTCTTGAATATCACACGGACGCCACTTAATGTTGCGAAGTCGAACTTTGAATTTTATACTAATATTGAACTACGACTCACTAGAAGAAGATACAGGTTGTTTTAGACAAGAGCACATTTATTTACATGACTAGGACATTTTACATAGGAAGAAACATAGGAAGAATAACTATTTTAGACATCGTTTTTGTTGTTAACTTATCGATTGTTTGTTCTATAATATTTTATATTTTGTTGCCATTCCATTACAACTAAACTATTTCCCGCTTTCCAATATTACCTATGCGAACCCGCAACACAGACAGCTTTGTAGACTTTTTTTATTGGCTGGAAAATCACATAGCAGGATCCAGTTTTCCACTTCAATACTTTTTCGGTTGTCATCAGCATTAAATTATTAAAAATCATTACGGTATTATTTTCCAATAAAATATATTTTTTACCCCTTATTTGAAGATATTTACATGTATAATTAATTTTTCATATTTTACGCTGCCATTATTGAGTTTTTAGTTGTTTCTTAAACTAACAGTCTATATTTAAAAGGTTTGTTTCATTATTGCAACGTAATTCTACAATAATACCTTATTACGCTGCATTTTACGGTATACTTATTTGAAACGTATTCTTTGTTTTACAATTTGTGTTATTTTTTTAATGCAAATTGCATTATTTTTGGATTTGAATCGTGAATCTCAGAGGAAATTTCCAGATAAAATTACGATAAAATAATTTATTGCGAAGCAAATAAAAAATAATTGCGGAGAAGTTATTGAGGGTTGGCGAGCAATAGCAAGCACGGGATGAAGGCCCATAAAGTATTGTAAAAACAACTGTATCAAATATGAATTCACTTACTTGAACCACTGGAACTAAATTAAACTATGTCCCTTCAATACAATGAATTTCTACCAGTTTCGATAATTAATTTCAATTTTTCTTTGCTAGAAGTAAGGACTTTACTAAATAAAATTAACAAATCTTTTTTTGTTTATGTCACTACCCCTCATCCATCAGTCAGAAGTCTAGGTTTCGTATTTCTACAGGTTGAGCAACAATGGCTGTCCAATCAGCAGGCGAGGATTTTAACCAATTTTCATTCAGTGAGAATTAATTTTCATTCACCCGCCAGTCCGGTAACGAAATTATTACAGGGATTTGTCTCAGATAGCATTCCCTGCACAGAAAGCTATCAACTATATCCAGACATCCCTCTAATTCTTCCGTGTAATTAATTATAAGTTCCAGCTCAACTCATGATTGATGTTTTGGGAATGAAATTACATTTGCTGGAAAAGCTAGAAAGAGAATTCTTCTTCTCCTTCCATCCATCTCCATTCTATTAAATTGTATGCATTTTCCTCCCCCAATCTCAGATTAGTGCTTACAAAGGGTTTTCGCGAAGTTAACGAACCCTGAAAGAGAATAGGGAAAAGATAAGGGATTTTAGATATCGTTGGGTTACTGTAATGATACTTGTTCTAGCACCATTCAACCTATGTTAGATTTAAAGTTTGATCGTTTGTTAAAGAATTCAAACCATTGTTTCCCCTCCATTTTTCTTTGGAAGATTTTGATAAGAAAAGAAGCGTCTCAGCTGTTTATGTAATTTGTGTTCGTGGAAAGGGAAAAAATCATTATTTTTTTCCTGCCTTTATTTTTTAAAGAAAGAGTGATAGGAAATTAATTTCAACAGAACATTATAGTAACAGGAATGTTAATGATTCGAAAATGTTAATGATGTGAAAATGTTAATGATATGATAATGTTAATGATATGAAAATGTTAATGATATGAAAATGTTAATGATATGAAAATGTTAACAATTAAATATGTAAATACTAATAAATTCGTTGTTAATTTGTTTCGATATAGTCATTAAAAAGATTGCTCTTCAATACTTTTTCTCTCGACGAAAAGCAGATTACTCATAAAAAAGCTAAAGCTATTCCATTTAAATATTTACAGTTTGCTTATGGTTTCCGATTCCAGTCAGGGTCAGAGCTTTCTAAATTAATTAAAATTTGTTATCGAATTCCCGTTCTTAATCAAATTATTACAAAATAATATTTATCGTAATCTCGAAACACTGTGAATATTTCTCTTTGCATATTTCTACCAAAGTAATTTAGTGAATTAACCCTCAATCCAGCATTTGAAAATTTCTATGATATAAATACTGTATTTTTGACTGAAATCATTTATTTTGAAAATCAGATGAAAAAGAGAAATTAATAATTAAGAAGCTGCAAAACTACACCTTACAAGATTTGTTACTGATTTTTCTTAAAAATAACACGAAAGCATGTGATACCTGGATTCATCACCATAAATATTTTATAATGTAAAGTTAACTTTATTTTTCATGACGTAACTAAATTTCCAAAAATTCTGACATAATGAATTTCACAAGTAAGTCTATACGCGTGAACCATGACTACATATTAGTGGATGATCCGGGTAGACTATATTTAAGGGTGCCCCTTGATTCTCGCCAAGTTGTGATCGTAAGCTGGGCGATGTGGTAACCCAATCGTGATTCTGATTGGTTTAGATTTCGGCGTTATTTTTAAATGTTCAACGGCATATGTAATTTCAGAGGTCCGTTAGTTCTACGTTGGATACCTTCTGGTAAGGTTACTTTTGCTTCTGGTCAATAAGATCGGAGGTATGTAGGTAGTCATAAAAAGGGACTTTAGAAAAAAAAGTCACCGCCAGTCCTGTACCACTGACGCCACTTTCGATTCGTATTTCGCCGAATTTATGTGGCGATGGAGGTATGCAGATTCTATTCATGATAAATTTAGACAGTATCTAACTGCTATTAAAGAATTCTATGCACCTAAATCTAAGGATATTCAAGCTTAATGAAGAAGTTAGTTGTTTTCTTCCTTTTCTTTCTGTGCTTACTCCTTAAAATTTTGTTTCGATTCAAAATGCATTTTATTGGGTATATTAATTTTGTTTATATTGGGTTCATTGCAATTTTATATATTGGCCCATGTTTCTGTTAAAATTTTCCAATGTTTTATTGAAATATCATTATGTTTTGTTCGCCATTCCTGTTACCACGGTGTTCCGCGCAAACAGGAATGGCGCCAAACATAAGTCGCCAATTTCGCCAAGGGGCACCCTCAAGTATATTTTTAACGATGATCCTTATGCTTAAATTATTGAATTGCTGGTATTAAGTAAAGTTCAAAGATGTTGGATCAAAAATATTTTTGCATGTCTTCAAATTAATTATTACATATCCTCACTTATACTCGAAAAAATTGGATATTTTAAAAAAGAGTAATAGGACAAAAAAATAAAAATTTGCACAAACAAGGGCAAAATATTTTTATTAAGAAAATCAGGACAAAAAAAATAAGAAAAAAAGTAAAGGTTTCTTTAAAGATTAAAGGTTTACTTGAGTCACATTGAACTAATATAAATTTTCATAAGTAAATTTAAAGCCACTGTAGTTTTGTTCTTAATAATTCCATTGTGGGTAAATATTTTTGTTTACTAAATACGCAGCTGTACCGTAATGTGAAATTAGGTACAGATTTAAATGTCACACATAGTAAAATTTAACGATTTGTAATTCAATAAAAAACACATTGATTTTCAATTTATTCTTATTATTATTAGATTAAAACAGCAAAGTGTGGTGAATTGTTTTCAGTCAGTGTCTGTGATCTGATGGTATGAAACTTAGCGTTTGTAGAAAAACATTTGCTGTTTAAAGAGGCAGCATGTTTTTTTTTCTTTTCAGAACTGAAAATATTTGTATTGCAGTGCCATTTTACTCGGAAATCATATTCTGAAGAGTTTTCTAAAACGTGTCCTGATGCATCAATACACAACACCTCAGTGACATTCTTCCTTATTATCAGCATATCTGGAGCAGCTGTTGACAAAAAAGATTACTGTTAGGCATCTATTTCGGACGATTAAAAACCACAAAAAAATTTGAAGCTGCCATGCTCCGTAGAGTCGTCTGAAATTTTGTAAAGTGAACAGGAATTGATAATAAGGTAAAAGAACGTAATTTCGAACATTCTAATAGTAAAAGTTTGTATTTCACCTTGATAAGATCGGTAGATTTAAAAGAGTATGCTGCTTATCTCTTGAACATTTATCATTATCTGGTTCATCATTAGTAGCTGAGGTATTTTTATTTTTATTTTATAACCGTCGTTGAACAGCCGACCCAATTTTATAGGTTTACGACTACTAATGTGAAACTTTGTATCATTGTAATTTTGAACCCAATCCAGAAGACAAGGGAACTCCTGGATCGAGTATTGGGAGAAATTTGCCTTCGTGGAGGACTTTTTGATGGAGCTAGCCGGCATTTGCGTTACATGGAGAGGAAGACCACGAAAACCTCCCACGACAAGGGTTAGAGTCCCCACAAGGGAACTCTAACCCTTGATCCGTCTACCACTGAGGATACTTCACGCCAGCACTGTGGTCGGGGCAAGCCGGATGCGGAATTCGTATCGACTGGGATTCGAACCCGGTTCGCCTTATTAGAAAGCGAAAGCTCTATCCCCTGAGCCATCGCGGCTCTAGCTGAGGTATTTATTATGTTTCTGGTCAATGTGGCCTTATGTACATTTCATTTTGTTTTTAACCGCCGTTGAGCAGCCGACCCAATTTTCAGTTTACGCCCATCAATGTTCAATTCCGTACCCTTGTAATTTTGTGTATATTGGATACATTAAACATATCCTCAAATTTCGACTAAAATAACATGAAAGATGTGTCAAAAATCAAGATATTAAACGATATTCCATCACCTTACATAGTTAGAACTCTAATCATAAGTGTGAGTTTTCTTCTGATTATATCATAAAACACTGCTCTCCATCTATCGATCTCGATTTCTGTTAATTATTCCATATTTTGAAAAACTCTAGCAGTTTAGTTAATGATTTTTCTAATATCCCATCAGTTTAGAAATTAATTATAATTCAATTGCTTGTAACCAGGGATTCTTAGTAAAAACCCTCGCATCTGCTTCTTATCTCCTATATTTTTATACATTGTTCAAGCTAATTCCTCTGATTCTATTGGTTTAATCACTTTGAATGCGTTTGTCTCTTTATTTTTCTATCGTCATTCGGTGTTAATAGACAGAGAAAGGTTCTTGTCTATGGAGCAGAAGCTATAATATGTCCATTTCTGTACTTTTGTTTGAGCTTTATTCGCGTATTGTTGAAAAGTTTCAAAATCAATAAATTATGGCGATAAAAACACGAATGTTTAAAATGAGTATTTAAGAAAAAACTATTTACTAAGTCTCATATTCTAGAGCAAGAATACGGTATCACACAAAAAAACAAAGCACGCATTCAGTCCGTGCATGTTCGCTTCAAAATTGGAGAAGAATGTCAATATAAATTAATTAGAGCTAACTATTGTTATTGATAGTATTATAGCTGAAGTAGTTTTTAAGACTGGCACATGTTTATTGCTGAAATATTTTGATCGATACCATTTGAATAAAGTAAATTCTGTCAGTTTGAATAAAGTAAATTCTGTATTTGATTAAAGTAAATTCTGTTTTTACTTCTACTAACAGGAACGAATGAATAATCCCAAAAATGAATAATCCCAAACAGTGAATTAAATCAAATAATTTAGTTTCTATTTATTCGATTGAAACAAACCTTTTGCTTCTTGCTAGTGAAAATTTATGCTATTTTGGTTCTAAACTACTTAATTATTACTTTATTGAGTTTATTTTGTTAGTCAATGATGTATGATTTCATTTGTAAAATCGATGATCATGAGAAATATTTATAAGAACTTAGCAACTAGTATTAAAAAATTGTTGGGAAGCCTAGGCATTCTAGAGCTCCGAAAAATTAAAATCTATGAACTTGCAGCTCGATTAGAGGTAATCCAGTGAAGAAGTGCTGGCATATGAGCTTTCCTTAAATGACTAATTACTTTTCAGATATCTGTAAAAGCAGTTAATGATTTCTGGGTAAATCTATTTAATTAAAACAAAGTGCTTATGTGCTTATATGCATGTGTGCATGTATGTACTTGTAATACTTGTACTTGTATGTACAAGTATTACATGTATGTACTATGTGCATGTACAAGTATTACATGTATGTACAGTGCATGTACGTACTTTTATATACTTGAAAACTACAAATCTCGTGTAAATTCTTTTCAAGGCACGGTGGATCTAACTATCCACTTTAAAACTCTCTCCGACTACTTGCTCGTACCCTACATGTCAAAGAAAGAGTTTTCCATATGATTTGCTATGTGTTTTATGATATGTCTGATTTGCTGGCTTGCAGCTCTAATCAATAAAAAGTTAATTTTATCTCACGTTTTTATGAAATATTTTTCTTTGTTTTTTTACGTTAGGTTATCCCAAGCTAAATTAAGGTAGTAACTTCGCAAAGTATTGTGATGACATCACAGAATTCGTAATTTAAAAGGTAAGGCTCCTCTATTGTGAGAGCTGAACCAAGCTGAACAGTCCGCCATTATGGAGCAAACAAGTTCGCTAGTTACGTAGTGTTAACATTGGCGTGAGAGTTTGAAGGCCATAAATATATTTAAAATTATTGATATGGGTAATTCTGTAGTGATGAATTGAACAAACAGTTTAAAAAAAAGGGTTTTTCAATGTTTAGATTTCCATCAAATCTCGAAAGAAAGAAGAAATAGGTAATAAATTTCAAAAGATATAACTAGCAGCCTGGAAGTGGAGCTCGCTTATGTGACGTAAATACTCGTTTATTTATAATTTATTGCATTTATTTATTCATATATGTAGCATATAAAACATCTTAAATTGTCAGATTTTGTTTCTGAATGCTTGTTTTTGTCTGTTTTTTTTTAAATAAATAAGCAATATAATACAATATAAAGCAATATACACAATATAAGAATTTTCATTGAAAACTGCATTCATTAAGTAAATATTTATGGGAAATATAGCCTCTAAATAACATTTAATAATTTATTTAATGATTTTGAGTGTCTGTGTGATATAAAACCAGTAAATAAAGGCAAGAGATTGGCTGAATAAGTACTCGCCAAACTTATCTTAGAAGTTTGGTATTTACTTTTAAATGTTTCCTTTTGTTTTGTTCCTTTTGTTATATTTACCTGTTTCTTCTTGCATTCCATTTTGATTCTTAGTATGACTGATAATTAGTTTTTTAATCCCAGCTCATTGAAGTTCTTTAAGTTACTTACGGTAATATATTGCTTAAAGTTCAAGTTTAAGTATGAAAATATAGAACAGTATTTCATATTTTCTTACAGGTTCATTTTGAAGAACATCAACTTAAAGTAAGTAGGAAAGATGCTAACAAAAAATTAAGTTCTGGTGTTATTCCAAATCCCTTAAAAATGTCACGGGAAAAGACTGAAAGGAATAAGTTGTTCAAAACCAGATACAATTTTCGATAAACCTAAATCTAATGAAATTTTAAATTTACTGATCATTCTAACTTTGCTTGTTTGTTTTTTTTTTAAATTTTACTATTATTGAAGAGCCAAAAATGTGTATAAACTGTTTCCATCTAGTGATGAATAATATTTTTATTTTAAATAACAATGATAATACATTTTGTAATGAATTTGTACAAGTATAAAAGTTTCCAAAAAACAATGTAAATCGATGTACGCAAACAGGCTTTAATTTGCGGAATATCCTATTTGAGGTTAGCGTCATTAACAGTTACCGATTAGTTACCAAATCCTGTAGCTCCTCCGCATTGGAGAAAAGATCTTGCTCCGAAATGACGGATGAGTCGGCCTCTCTGGTTCAGGGGCTCTATTAAAAGGTACATCAAATCACACATTTCATTGCGCTTTTAATATATGTTTCTATGTACTTTAACAATGGAAACTCTACAATAACTTATCCATTAAGTTTTTGTAGCTCTCTACAATAGTTATACTATTGCAGAGATAGTAATAATTAGAGCCCGGATTTTGATGACCTAAAAAATCTCAATTAATGCCCTTAAAAAGTGCAAAAAATGTCCTTATGAACTGCAAAAAATGCCCTTAAAATGCGAAAATTGCACTAAAAATGCCTTATGACATGACTTAAATAGAAGTAAAAATATTGAACTAAAACAATGTTTTACTCTTTAAAATTATTATGAGTCGTTTCAAAAAATATAAAGCAATGCAATACTTGTTCTACGTTCATTAAAGTTTGACAAATATGTTTTATATCCAAAAATAACAAAAAAAAAAGGAAAATATATTGACTCCAAAACATTTTCATTTTGTATAGAAACTTAAATGAATATAACAACTTCCATCTCATAATATTACTAAATATCAGAATTACAGTGGATTATTAAATTTTTTTTTAATATTTTGAAATGTAAACGAGCGTCTCTTGTCTGAAAGCAAGTTTTTATACCAGGAGAAGCTTCTTTCAACGTCTACTGATGTTATTGGTGCGTACTTGAAAAGGACGGTCACACTTACTGAAAATTCTTCTTCAATTTGAAAAGATGTTGCTTCACCTGTTAATATCCTAGAAATTTTCTTCATTGTTTGAAAGCCAGTGTAATAATAAAAAATTATAAAAAATAATAAAAATTAGAAAAATTTAACAAAAAATTTAAAAAATGCTTTAAAATGCAAAATAGGCCCCAAAATTTTAAAGAAAATGCCCTATAAATCTCAAAAAATGCTCTAAAGGACAAAAAATGTCCAAAAATGCAAAAAATGCAAAAAAATGCAAATGTCATCAAAATCCGGGCCTTAGTAATAATATATAGCAATAATATAATAGCTCTGCAACAGTTATCTATGAAGCCATGGAAAAATCATGGTATAGTTAAAATTGTATAGTTAATCTTTATTTTGATTAGTTGAACTTAACTCATATTATAATGAGTCTAATAGTTTGAAGCCACATGGGAATATACAACGAAAAATAATTAAGGGCTGAGTATAAAGAGTCAAATATGTGTCGTATGGTGACACAAGAGTATTTATTCTTTTCGGAGGGAGGTAAAAAATCTATTATTCTATATTAGGTACCTATATTGGTATTATAGGTTCTCATCACCGCGACACTTATAAAGACAATACCAATTGTATTTAGTACAAAATTTAATTTGACACCACTGGTTTAATTAGTAGTTTGACGATTGTTTTTAAGCTTTCAAAATAAGTACCAATATTAGTTTTCCAGAAATGATTATCTAAATATTATTGTCGTTATTATTTTTTTCGGGAATTGCAATTACTTTTGAAAATAGGTATAAATTAAAATAATAAAGTTTTGTATTAAGAAGCTACATTAATGTGAAAAAATGCTTATATATGAGAACCGTAAAAATTTGCCGTATTGTTATTGACGATGACGATGTTTAATAATTTGGAAGTGGATACTAATTGAAATAAAAATTTAAGTATTATTCTAAAAAGCTAAATTAATGGAGAAAATGTACTTATTAAGTTAGAAAAATCATAAAATATCGCATCGACACCAGTATGCCTAACTAATTTTAGAAATAACTACAGCTGCTATTATAGTAATTTGTGTATCAATAGGAACTAAATGTAGTAATATTGGTACCAATGTACTTTATATAAGTACTGTGGAACCGAAAGAGGAAAGTACCGGAAGAAAATTGTTGATTCTGATAATGTTTGGCTATCAGGAGCAATACGATTGTGCTAAATGATAGTAAATGTAATTATTCTTTATTTTGATGGGATGAACTTCTAAAGACATATTTTGCTTAATCTGATAACATAAAGTCACCATAGAGGGCAAAAATTAATTTTAAAAAAATTGGAATTGTTCTAGTTTAATTAATTGCGTCGGTATATGAATTTCAGTTTTGTGCCTGAATTCGCAGTGTTGATTATCACCGACTATTTGCTTTTTTCTATCCTTATCCTGATATTCAACTAGTTTCTTAAAAACAAAGAAACTAATCCAATTTATTCTATGCAGTTAAAACTACTAAAAACAATAGGCAATTAGTTTTAATCATTCCGTCTCATTTTTAATTGTTAATATAAAACATCGAAACTATAAAATTTTTATTCATTTAAATAAAAAAGGAAATTTTGGAATTAATATTTATTTCAAATTTAGTAAAAATATTTTTCAATTTAGAAAATTGCTAACATTTATATGGATTGATTTGGGCATTAAAAATTTGACATGCTAGATTAGTAGCTTCCATAAATTTATTCTGAAATTGATTTTTTTCCTTACATCTATGTAGATAATCGTTAAATAACTCTTCGAGACTTAAGAACAAACGTCTAAAAATAACTATAAAAGAAGTAGATTTAAGAAAAATAGTAATCAATTCATCTTATCCATAGAAACGTGATTACAAGTGAATTACTCTTGCAAAGCATTAATGACCGAATTAAATTGAACTTAATTTAATTAAATTTAATTAAATTATACACTAATTTTAAAATCTAGATTGTGCTTAATGGATTAAAACAGACATAATACTCCTGTTCTTTCTTTTACGCTGAAGCATAAAATAGAAACATGACCAAGTTTGCGATAAATAAAAGCACACTATGCTATTTTTGTAGTATTTATCGAATAGAATCATTATGCCCAGTTATTTTTCTTGGTTAATTTAAATATCAGAAATTAGTTTTGATTTTGAAAATGCATTAAATAGAAGCATGACCTAGTTTATGTTAAATAAAAACCCACTATGCTATTTTTGCAGTATTTATCTATTCGAATTATTTTGCCCAATTATTTTTCTCGATTAATTTTAATATCAGAAATTAGTTTTGATTTTAAAAATGTATTAAATAGAAACATTACCAAGTTTACGTTAAATAAAAACCCACTATGATATTTTTGTAGTATTTATCTATTCTAATTATTTTGCCCAGTTATTTTTCTTGATTAATTTAAATATCAGAAATTAGTTTTGATTTTAAAAATGTAATTAATAGAAACATGACCAAGTTTACGTTAAATAAAAACAGACTATGCTATTTTTGTAGCATTTATCGAATAGAACCATTTTGCCCAGTTATTTTTCTTGATTAATTAAAATATCAGAAATTAGTTTTAATTTTAAAAATGTATTTACCTTTAAAAGATTATAATTAAATTCTCGCATTAAAGAAACATTTTACATTGACTTTAAATTAC
This sequence comes from Parasteatoda tepidariorum, assembly GCF_043381705.1. NCBI lineage: Eukaryota > Metazoa > Arthropoda > Arachnida > Araneae > Theridiidae > Parasteatoda > Parasteatoda tepidariorum. Next base: position 73,404,141 of record NC_092210.1, on the reverse strand, counting down.
AAATGAAATGATACATTTAAACTTAGTCAAGCCAAGAAATTGCTCTGAGAGAATTAACATCCCATTTATTTTTAATTATTCGAAGGTTATTTATGAAGAATTTTTATTTTTTGGCAAGCAGAGTAGTTGTGTATGTATGAAAATAGTGTATTTAAGAATCAATGAATTTAAAAAATTCTATTGATCAAAAAATTCCAGAGTCATTTTATAAATAAGAAAATTGAATTTAAAAAAAATTATTATACACTAAGTAAGGTTATTTTACCATATAAATATAAGAAAAACTTATACTAATTTCTCTTAATATTTAAGTATAAATTTATTTACAAAATGCGGCGTGAAAAAAAGAGTGTTTAAAAGGCTTAAAATATTTTTTACTTAAATTAATTATTAATAAACTTCAAATACTCAACGAGCAAAAGTACAGTATCCTGTCAGTTGTCAGATTTGTGGTTCCATATTTAGTTGCCTACTTCATGTTTAAATTATAACATTATAAATATATTTTGGTATTTAAACTGATCACTTTTGTTTGGACATCCTGTTACCTCAGGTAATTGTAATACTTATTTTTTATGTAAGATGATATATGTCGTAAGCTAAATGGAAAATGTGAGATTTGTCAACCTGATAGTTTTTTAGGCTTATTGCAATAACTTCAGATGCTTAGACTAACAAGAAAAAAATATCAATAATTATTCGACTTACTAGATTTGCACCAACTTGGTTGCAATAAGCCCATCTAAATAACTATAACCTAATTAAAAATACCATTCATTGCTCAATTAGTCTGATTTTTAATGGTATTGAAAGATCCTATTGATGATTGATCCTATTGAAAACGCCGGAATGGTGCAATGCTCACTGAAATTAGCTTGAACAAATTTAAACTGATTGGAGAAAAAAATAGTGTACTTTCGTGATTAGCTTAAAAACTTATGGGCTGATTGCAATAAACCTGAAAATTATCAAGCTGAATAGAAAATATTCTAAATTCTAAAACAGTCTGAATTCTAAATTCTAGAAAATACTCTCTTTTCTAAATTAGACTGATGCTATCCGAAATGATGCAATGAGCTATATTTTTCAACTAGCGAAATGGATATATTTTAAAAATTTACCAGAATAAATAAAAGCATCTCCCAATTATACTCACATCAAACTGCGCCAGAAAAAGAAACTTCTGTTATAAAATATGTCTCAATATAGTATGCTATGAATTAATCATATTTATTCTACCTTACACTACCTGAATGTTCTATTGCCCATTTTATTTCTGGCAAGTGTTCCATCGTACTTAAGATGCCTATAATAACTCAGAGCACTCTCGGGTCATCTAAAACTAGGTGGACATTATGAGTAGGGGGGGAGGGGAATTATTTGGCCTATCTCAGAAAGTGTCGTCAAGTAAATGTCGTTCGATAAGTGCGAAACTTAGCTCTTATCGTGCTCGTTTAGGCATACTGCAAAACTGTTAGAGAACTGCACGATATTTGAGACGGGAGTTTGAAGCTAATTTTCTCCTGCATTTTCGGGATTTCTGTCATAATAGCTTTAAATATCTTGCACTACACGTATATGCGGCTGTTAATTTCAAGCATTTATTATTATTGTAGACATTCTAGATGATATATTTTTACTTTTATAATTACAGTCGGACCTCTATTTAACGAAGTTGCTAAATACCGATAATAAGTTCGTTATATGGAAAATTATAGAGAAAATCACCTTTTGAAATACTTAAAAACACAAAACAGGTTTTAAATTCAAAAACGCTAGACATAATTGAAATGGCAATTAATGTACCTTTATCTTGTAAACTAGTATCTAATATTTATTTTATTAATTTTAGCCATAAAAGAAATCTGCATGGAAAGAATAGAGCAAAACATTATCCAGTGTTACATTATCATAATACACGCATTTTAACCTAAAATACTAAATTTATGTATAAAATTATAGCTGTATTTATTAACTGTATAAAATTATAACTGCAAAGTAATTTTAAACATACATTACCACATGCGTTCTTAAAGTTAATTGCTACTGATAAAATCCATTAATTTTGCCTGCGTTTTTTGTTTAAAATGCAAACAAAAAAAGGAAAGGGATTTAACTGCTTTTTATAAAATAACTTTTAGAGAAAGCAGTAAAACATTACATAAATCAGTGGCTCCGAAAATCAATTTAAGGTCATTTCCCCCATAAAATGCGTTAACAAGCTTGAAATGTTCTGAAATATTTTGGGAAATGGGGAAAGTCAATCCCAAAGAAAATTTCGTTAAATAGAAAATTCACTTCGCTATTTAGAAGTTATTTTGCGAAGAAACTTTAAAAATGTTCTTGTTCAATAGAGAAATTCGCAGAATGGAAGTTCTTTAAATAGAAGTCTGACTGTAGTTTGATTTTTTATACAAAATGTGCTGTTAAGTCGTTAAACAATAATTATTCGAAAAATGTCTATGGTTTTAAATTTAACACATTATTATTACGGTAAATGTATGAATTCAAAAATAAAATTACAGTTCGAAAACTGCATAATTTGTATTTCATTCCGCCAACAACAGATGTTTAACATTTTCATTAATATGCAGATAAATTTTCTAGTTGCATAGCGCAAATAACTACGAAATTGAAGATTTTTATCCTAGAAACACATTAATATAAAATTTTTGATAATTTACTTTTAAAGATGGATGTAATGATTAGAAATGGTACACAAGGCATAAAAATTAATATATCTCATGTAGATAATAATCACACCAATAAGAAGAAAAAAATGAAAAGATGTATGAAATGTAACAAAAACATTGTCAATTTAAAATAGATGTATATCAATTTAACTGTAAATTTAATTATGCAAATGTCAAACTAAAATATGTGTATCTTCATTAAATTTTGTTTCTTTCGTTAGATTTTTAAAACCAGACTGGTGCTTCCTTTTAATTGCTAAAATTTCCATTCCATTTTAAATGATCAAAAACTCACTTTTTCTCAACTTGACATAAAATATTTACTTTTAGATCCAATTTTAGATTCATAATTATTATCTACTTCTTATGATAGGAAATTTTATCGATGTATAGGGCGTAAAATATAAAGCAAACATCCCGAACAACTTTTAATCAAATAATAGGATTAACAGGACAAAATCCTTATACTAAATTTTGTAAGGTACAAGACACAGACGTTTGAATTGTGTACCTTTTATCTTTTTAATCTATTTTAAGCTTAATATCTCTAAAAATAAAGCAAAATACATAAGTGGTATAACTTTCAAAGGTTCAAATATTCAACTGTCTACTTGAGTGAACTATCAGAACCATATACAGCGGCTAACTCCTCCTTATTTTTTAAGAAGTGAAAAATCAAAACCGTTTGGAAAAAAAATATTTCTTTGCAGTTCTTCACAACTAATGTTAGTCTTTTACTACTTTTTTTTAATTTGAGAAACAATCAATATTCTATATTAAATTTTCAATGCAAATATAGCTATAAGTATTGTATAGTAATTAAAAGATTTTTTTCTCTTTCCGAACTAGTTCTTTTGACAAACTAAGGTAGACAACGTTAAAGAGTACAAAAATATTATTAATTATTAAAAGCATTAATTATTAAAAGCAAATATTATTAATTATTAATGCTTTTTAATAATATTTTTGTGCTCTTTAACGTTGTCTACCTTAGTTTGTATTTTAGCACAAAGGTCGCCCACTTGTGTATTTATGTATTTAGTTCTTTTGAGTTCAGTTTTTAACAAAGTAATGCTGAAATAAAATGATTTATACTAATAATTTCTTTTTTGAAAGCGATAATACAACAAATTTTAACAATAGAATTATTAAAGCCTCCATTTTAGTAATATAATAGGTAACATTATTCATAATTTTTTTTATTATTATTATTCGTGCTGAGCAGTGAGCGGAAAAAAACGGGACACTCTGAATAACTTTTGATCTAGGGATCATATCTTCAAGTGCGAAAACTCAATCTTAATGGTTTAACTAGTGACCTCAAATATGCTAATTAATTAGTGCATACAATATGTTATGTTTCGAAATCAGACAAAAAATATATACTTTTTTTGAATAAAAATGCCTCTTACCTTAAAAAAAAATCGTATATTTAAATTCTGTTCGGCCGATTTTGTTAATATTTTAAATTTTGCTTGATAAGATTGCATTTCATAAAATAAGTGAAAAATTCAATACCTTACAATTTAAAGTTTTTTTATATCATTAAATAAAATAATAAAAAATAATAACGGTAAAAAATTATTTTTTGCAGGGAATTATCTTTGGATAAATGAGTTTAATAATTGTGTTCAAAAGTATTTTAATTTGTTTAAAAAATTCTTAAGATATGGTGAAATACGCAAAAGTAAAATTAACATGAAGGGTTCCAAACTTTGGATCACTCTCCTGACTAAACTATGAGGATCATACTTCAAAGACTACGACTGTCCTCCTTATTCCAATAGTAAGGGATGTTTATTTAGAAAAAGTACTTTTTTTTGTTGTCTGATTTCGTATAGGCCTGATCTCGTAAGTATCGACTACATTAATTAATTAGCATACTTGGGGTCACCATTTAATCCATTCAGATTGAGTGCTATAACTTGAAGATCCAATCACTAATTCAAAAGATATTTGGATTGTTCCATTTTATTTATTTATTTATTTATGTTAGAAGCAAAATTTAAGAGTGTGAGGAACCATAAAACTTCCGAGTTTTTAAATTAAATTAATGTTTAATTGAAAAGCATTGCATTAACGTAATGAAATGTTTCTAAAATAATTACTTTAATTTTAAAGTTACAGTAAGTTCAGAAAAGGGGACTAATGCGCATATATATTAAGCATTTCAATTATATAAAAGATAATAATAAAATAAAACCTTCTATTCTCTTGTGACCTTAAACAAATATGAATACCTGTGATAGGAAAAATTTTCCGCTAATTCTTAATTCCAACCATGTATTGTTTAATAAAGATTGAAAGCAAATTATTCTAAATAGATATTGCTAAACACTATTTTAAAATCAGAACTATTTAAGAACAAACTATTCCTTTAAACTTTACAAATTTCATCGGTCGTAAAAAGAAAGTTGCAAATTTTTCTGCCGAAAGTTTTAAACTTCAATGCATTATTAATTTCGTGATAAATGAAATCCGCTCTAAGAAAGAGTTAGCCTGGCATTTATTATTTATAAATTCCGTAATATATTTCGGGACTATCAGCAAATGAATTATTCATAAAGAGAAAGTGGGAAATTTTTATAAGCTAATAAAGTTTTTGAAAATGCATTTTAGCATCACTTTTTAAGCAGCTTGTAAAGTTGTCGCTGCATTCTTTTATCTTTTTAACATTGCTAGATCCTTTCTTACAACAATCTATCTTCAATGTCTCATTTATTTATAAACAGAAATGTATAACAGAATCTAAATTATGCTTATTTAGAAAAATGTTTACTAATATATTAATCGAGTACTTAAAATACTTACAGTAATACAATACTTACTATAACTAATATACAAGAATATAAAATAACCATCTAAACTCAATATACATTACTAAAACATTTAACGAAACTGCGTGCTTAGTGAAATTATAGTAAATTAATGAAAATAAAAATAAGAGATTTGAATGTATGAAAACGTAAGAAATTTGTTTTGCCTTTAATAAATTATTACTTCCACAAGCATTTTCCGTTAAAAATTGAAACATGTGAAAGCTTCCCAGAAACAATTTTTGATCGAATAACTATGAATATATAGTAATTTTAAGGTAATTTATTAATTATTAGAAATATATGGTAATTTTTTAATTATTGGAAAATCTTACTGCGTCATTTTTCTGTTTGTTTTTTTTGCAAGAAAAATTGCCAAAATAAAAGAAGCACTTCATTTCAAATTTTTTCCGCACATGCATTTAAAAAAAATTAAACTGCGACTTTAATGCCAATACACATGGAAAAAGTGTTGAACCACAATTTTTAAAATACATCAAATCAAAAAGGAAAAATACTAACCAATAAACAAACTTTAACCGAAAATTAAAACCATAAGACACCGGAATTATAAATTATAATTAGAAGTTGAATAAATAAGAAATTAGCTAATAGTATCTAATAAAATAATAAGTAATTTTATAAATAGCATATAAAATTAGAAATTCCAGTTCTCCAAAACTTTGCAAATTGTTGATCAGTTATTTCTTCTGCTTAAATATAAAAATTTATAACTTTATTTTTGGTTTATCAAAATCTTTCACTGGAAATAAATTCCTAGATGCTTTATAAAACTATTAGCGATTTATTTCACATATAATAACACTTGATAAAAGAAGTAAACATTCACTGTGAAAACGAGATTTTTAAAATGGAGCCAAAGATGTATCGAAATAGCTTCGAAACAAATAACAGTCGAATTTTAAAAAACACATGCATTCAAAATCAGAGCAACACACAGTAATTTTTGTGCAAAATGCATAGTTTTAAAAGTGGTATGGAGGAGAAAATGTGTTAGACAGATGATTGTTGGGTACCGGTTGCATTCCTACAAAGGATCTCCGAGTTCGTAGTAGGATGCTCGAACCACCATAATTGTAGTACACCCCAGTCCAGGAAGTCAGGTAGGTAGATAGGCACTTTATTTACGTCGCACTAGAGCTGCACAATGGGCTATTGGCGAATGTCTGGGAAACATCCCTGAGGATCATCCGAAGATATGCCATCGCAAATTTGATCCTCTGCAAAGGGGATGGCTTCTCTGCTTTGGTAACCCGACAACCTGTGTGCGAAATCAAGCACTTTACGGTAGAACAGTTTAACGAGGACCAATATCACGCCCCCTCGGGCCTTACGCAGGATGATCAAAGTGGTCACGCACCAGCTTACTAACTGCAGCCAATGATGTTTGGCTTCGGTGTTCTACTGGGAATCGTGTCTTTTCGATCAGTCCACGGTGGGGCCAAGTCCAGGGAGAGTTAGTATCTTAATACAGTGGCCACTATTACGACACATTAAGAAATACATTCAATGCGCTTAAAAGTTAAGATATAGCAATATTTGCAAAAAGGGAAATTAAAATTATCAATCTCCTGCCAAAGTTATTGAGACCATATTTTCCAAATTGCAAAACTTTGCAGCATTGAAATTGGAAAATAATCTGTCATGATGTGCTATTGCGTCGCCCACTATATAAAGTTTCCGAACTCTCTCAGAGATTGGGTGCATAACTAACTCAAGTGCTTTGGATAGAGCATCCTACCACGAGCCAGTAGGCCCTTGGTTCGAGTCCTGCAAGGAGCCAACAAAATCTCTCTCACACATTTCTCCCTCCGCATCACTTTTGAGACTATGAGGTGTTTGAGACTATTTTAATTACATGAGTTTTTACAAATTCGACTATCGACTATAACTATTCGACATTTGTTTCTACTCTATTTTGACACATGTTTGTTCACTTTTTAGAAAAATCTTTTTCACAGTGTAACTGTCGTAGTTTTTAAAAGTTAAATATATCACAAAGTCTCCGAATATTTACACAAATTTTGCATACAACATATATTAAAGCTATTAGAACAGCTACCAATAGAAGAAAAAATAAACTTAATTTCCGAGAATTATGAGGTTCTTAACATTGGAAAATGACAACAGACAAGACAACTAACTCAAAAAAGACAATGATTATTTCGAAAAATGTAATAAATGTACTTCTTGTTAAATCTAGTGGGAACGTTATTTGATTAAAGAGTTACAAAAGGGAATTTCAATGCAGATTTGAAAAAATTATTCCATTCTAACTTATAGTAATTATTGTTTCCAAACTGTATTGCTTCGTTTGTACGGTATTTTTTTACTAGTTTTTTTTCGAAAGATTCAATTATGATTTCACAAATTACAAATAGAACAAAAAAGTGTCTTAGAAAAAATAAATGTGCATCGTAATAAAAAAATAACAAAAACAAAGATAGAAAAAAGTACATTAATATTTATTTAAACAACCAAGAATTGATTTGTAATACAGCAAAGAAACACATTTGTCTATATCCTGTAATTATAAAAATAAAAACAAAATGAGCATCTAATTAATAAATAACAATTATCCAACTCCTTATTGAAGCAGCTTCGTACATACTCACGTTTGGTCATTAAGAGTCAATTTATTTAAGATATTTAGCTGGTATTCAATCACCTCTTGCTTATTGATTATGAGTTAATATGTTTAGCCAAACTAATTACGTTTCTCAGTTTACCCTCATTTGCCTGCTCTTTTATCTGGAAATCTAAATATACACCTGCCCTGATTGTGACTCTCTTTTAGCGAAAGCGAGAGTTTTCTTTTGATAGGAATTTAATTACTTGTATCCATTATCACTGGAAGTTGCTGTTGCTGAAAAAGACTGTAATTGCATTAATTATTGCCCCCCCCCTTATCACAATAACGTACATTCAAGTCAGCTGAAATTTTATGATTTTAAAAATTTAAACTTTCTGAAACTTTTTGTTTTTGGTTTCAATCGTTTTATATGTAAGAATGACGGTTTGCAACACTTTTGCACCATTCGGTTTTATATCTTGAAACATGCATAATTTTAATTATTAATGTATTAGTAATACCTCAATATATGTTATAATATATAAATATACGCAACCAGATGTCGTAAAAATCATCAATTCCACTCTAAAAAGGTATCTTGATCACTTATTTAGATCTGAGAATTTCAACCCACTAAAGGCTTCTAACTTTATCTGGTGGCAATAGAAAAAGGGGATAACCTCCACTCAAATAGTTGACAACGTTGAGAAAGTTATGAAATTAGTTGCACTTCTGCTAGACTCTGGTGGAAAAAAAATTCGATGGAATAGTTCTGGGCCGTAGTGCCAAGAAGAAGAATGTATCAATGTAACTGAAAATTAACTTATCTTGCATGTTCAGCAATTTATGTTGTATCCAACAGTAATGCGTATGCAATCACGCATGATTGGAAATAAGATAGAAGGTCAGAGAAATTTGCTCAGGATTCAGTGCAATTATTTTAATTTGGTGTACTTCTCAACTTTTACCCACCTTTTTGCAATGTTTTTTATAATTATCAATATTTTACCTCTTTCTTTTCTTTTCAATTTTCCTTTTTTATTGACTTAAATTTTCCTTCCGTTTCAACATATTTTACGAATTTACGTTAGAATAAAGAGCGTTTGTTCTATCTCCCTGCTCTGAAATTTTGAAGTGTGCATGCAAAGAAATTGAATTAATTATTTATTCCAAATTGGTTTTCCTATTATCAATGAAATGTATATAAAATAATAATAAAGGTTTATGAAACTGAGACGCTTCTCGGATGGGAAAAAGGCTCAAAGTTCACTGTCCGATTTCTACTAATGGTATGCAATTTTCGAAAATCAGAATTATGATGTTATTAATGTCACATGCAGTTATCGATTTTGTAATCATTCTAGGAAGACAAAGCTTTATGATTTCAGCATTGCACAAGATATCCTGTTTAGCAGGAACTAAGTAAGTATTTTCGTTCTTCCTTATATGGCTTCATTATATTTATCAAAACCCATTTTATAAGGGTAATTATCCTTAAAAAAATATGTGAGAACACGTAATTTTCACAGTAATAATTCGTAACAGTCAAGACATAGTTCTTGTAATCCATTTCAATTATTAATGGCACTAATATTTTCATAATCATGTTTGGTGATTTAATTCGGTAATCTCAATACTCTCTCATCTTATTCTCAAATTTCTAGTTAAATCCTTCGAACCGAATTGTTGTGTATAATTTGCACATAATCACTAATATTCAATTTTTGTCATTATTAATATTGTTATTTGTTATGCATCTCGTTGTCTTATCATTTTCAAGTCCATGTGAGCAAAGATTTTGAAGGTTCAACATAAAAAGTACGGTGAAAAAAATTCTGATAAAATTATGGTCCTGTATGGTAATGACATTTCTGGAACGAAAAGCCATTAGCATTATTCTAAATAATATAATCAAAATATTTGGTCTTTAAGACATTCATTTGATAATTTTTCATCCTCCCGAAGTTCTAGTTTTCAAAATTATGCTTTTGTTGTTGTTTCTAATGTCACGTGCCCCACGAGCAAGCCTGCTTGGTGAAACCAAGCAAATTTATGGTAGAGTGAGAGTTTCTTGTTTTTCAGTAGCGCCATCCTATGGCCAAGAATTCGTCTTCAGTCACACGCACGCCACAGCCCGTTTTAGAGGGCGGACCCATTCACACATCCATTCATTCATCCACAGATCGTAATTTTGACCTGAATCAGAGAACGATCAGAACCCTCAGAGGTATTGATTTGTTATGGGAACATGGAGGACTTTGCGAATCGACAGATTTAACGTGCATCAGTAACCATTTACTACCAGGGGAGTCGGAGGAGTTCGAACTCATGAACTCTCGGACATGGGCCCAGTGCCCTTCCGACCAGGCTATCCCGGCCTCTTTCAAAATCATAATTTTTGTTACCACGCATTTAATAAAAAATACAAAAATGAAAGGAAAATTTAACCGTATGGATAGTTTTTATGCCGTGCTCTTATATATCATGATAAAATAGCCAACTTTTACCACTTTTATTAAATTTTATCACATATTATAAATTATATTTCATTGTTAACTTTACAAAAATAATTGCTAAAGCTCCTTGGTAAAAATTACCGATCTCTTTGGTGTTCCCTTAGAGTCAGAAAAACTGTAAATATTACCATATTCTTATAGTCTTAACCATACTTTTTTTCTCAGAGAGACAAAGATTAAATATAAACTGTAAAAACTGTGGCTCAGTATCTCTTTAAATTTGTTGTTAAACGATCCAAAGGATTGCGTTAAAGAACACTTTATTTTAAGTTAACTCCAAATTAAACGTTCATATATACTTTAAAGAAAGTAATCACCACCAATAAGCACCAATAATGAAATAAATCGTAAACCAAACTCCGCACCTTCACATCATTCGTGAATCATTTTTTCTTCCAAAAACATCAATGTTGGCATGCTTCAGATACCGCCAATAGATTATTTACAATCGAGAACAAGATGATGTGAATTTGTTGTTCTTTTCCACGTTGCTTAACATCTACATAAACAGGAGTTCACCATTTGAAAATGCATGTATGTTTTTAGCTGTATGATAAGGATAATTATGTAATTTTTAAATAATATGTCAATTGCTTTAAATAATTTTATAATATTTAATATGAAATCGCTTCCATTCTATTAATCTTAGAGTGAATTCATCTAAATATTCTTCATTCGTGTGCTGAATGTATGTTTAATTATCAAACTAATTTTATTTTTAAAATTAGAGTACATATGCATCCTAAATTAATAATTCTTACTTTATGCTGTATCGTAAAAATAACTTATGTGTATATTATGTATATAATTACAGTAGGATATATTTTTTATATCTTACTGTAATTATAAATTTTAACGTCATCGAATAATAAAAATTTCGACAACTACTTTGTGTCAAATAGTGTAAAAAACATTCTTGGTGTTTCAATACACTAGGAACTTTATATGGCTCTTAGTGTAGTGAAACACCAAAGCCGAAAGTTATCTGTAGTGTCAAGTAGTTGCCCCCATTTCTGGTGTTAAGATTCACTAAAACTTTTTGCAGAGAGTACAGTCTTATTTGTCATGCAGTTGGTCACTACTAACTTGTGATAATCAATATTATACCAGATCCACTTAGTTAGTGGTTCTCAATGCACAGCATTTCATTTTTAACCTTTGATTAAATTAGATTATTTACGTTTGAAGAAGAACGTTTCATAAGCGCAGCCTTAAACAATATAAGAAAGCGGTTTTAAAAATTCTAATTAGGGGATTTTATTGATACAATACAATGAAAATTCTGTACAAGTTTTTACTTGTATTTATCCGACCTAAGGAGACAACGGAAAAGAATTTTTAAGAACATGTAATTAACTTTAAGACAAACTCTTTTTGATTAATTAGAGTATTAAGCTATCCAAGTTACAGAAATCATCTTTTAAATGAACAGAATTAATGTTTAGCGTTATTCCTGGGAGAAAATCATTTTTTACGCATACCGATTGAAATATTCGGAGTATAATCTTTTATTATCATTAACTGTGTCATTAAGCTATCGTGCTTTAAACATTCTTAGTGTTTCAGTTCTCCACAATCGAAATAAAAATTTAGGAGACAGCCAAATGTTCAGTTTTATATGCATGGATTAAAAACGCTCTGCAGTTCTCTATTTGTGTAAAAACGAAAAGAAAACAGCAAATAGCTATCTTAATTTTCACGAATAAACTCGGTTAGATAGTATAAATTAAGATTCTTCAAGACAGTCCTTTTTAAAAACCGTTCCTCCTAAAATTCCTACTTATTTTTCCGCTTTCAAATTCCCTATTAACAGATGTAAATCTTATTTAAAAATTTCTTCAGTTATTAATCTAGATAATACGACTTAAAATAAGATGTAGTTTTGGAAAAACAAAATTTTCTCAGTCTTCTCCGAAATTGTGAAAACATTCGGAAAATGAATCGAAGTGTAACCCTCATCTGAGAAATGTAAAATTGCACATTTCGGAATTCGTGTCTCACAATTTTATTCTCAACTCAGTTGAATTTGTTCTATCGTGTTTCACCTCTTTTGAAACTTTTTTTATGTTCTTGAAATGCACAGCAGGAAAGAACAAATTTCCTTTCGATTTTATGGTAATGAGTGGAGACGCGAAATGAAAGGAAAGTTGTTGAAAAAAAATTGTTTTTAGTGAAATTCGAAAGATTTTTTTTTACGAAAGAATAGGTTTTATTTCCTTACTCTGCATTCTAAAAATGCAGGTAGTAGTAACTAGATTTAGTTGAATAAATTAGTCATCGATTTTGTAATTGTTTGATACTGTAATAATAGTTTTATTATATTTACGTATTATTTAAAATGCATGAGATAATATCAAAACTAAAAAAAGAAAAATTTATCTTAATAATAAGTACATAAATTTTTAGTTGAGCTATGTATGTCTGAAAAAGGGAAGAGGAAGTTTTTTTTTCTTTGTAAAATACATTAAATTTTATTTACATAGCCTGGTACAAATTCTAAGGGGCAATATTATGCACAGCTTTAAAGAATTTGAACTATATCTTCTATAATCTCATACCTTACTCCTAAATGTATCATAACCTTATATGTTTTTATGTATATCTTCAATAAACTATTTAATTATAACTTCTTCTAATAATGTTATAGTTCAGTCTAATAACTGTAAAAAAGTACCATCGTTTTCAGTACTATCTTATTTGTGGTTATTTGACTATTTTGTTGAATATGGTTAAATAACAATTAAATAAATTTTTATTTAACCATTTTTTCTGAGAAATTTCTAACAGTGTATAAATTTCTTAAATTTTATCAAAAGAGTTAAAATTGCTAACATTTTATTTTTTTTGAAATAGAACATGATTTCAAATTTATGTTTAGTCCTTAGTTTAGCAGTATCAGATTGCAAAATGTGCAAAGTAAAAATTAGAACACTTTTAATTATTTTCGATCTAATTATCATAATAACGCGTATTATCACGCATTCTTAATGGTTAGAAGGAAATTCAAAAATACTAATTGAATAGTGCAGACGATAGCTGCAAAACCAAACCGTACTTTTTCTGAACAAACATGCTTTTTTCCGAAAGATATCATTTTTTGACTTTTTAATGTATTGGAGGGGGGGTTGCCGCAATCTGGAACATATGGTTCCAATAATTTAGGCTGTAGAGTTTTATCACTACATTTGAATCCCTTAAAATTAATTTAAATTTTTAAGTATTTTCCCATATTTATGGAACTATTTCAGCTTACAATTATAAAATTCTTTATCCAATTATTTTGAGAAATAAATATTTCTTTTAAAAGAACTTATTATTCATTTTTATAATAACCAAAAATTGTTGAACTGTAAAATACTTAATTTTAAACCAATTTTAAATAACAAGACCCAATATCTGAGAAAAATTCGAGAAATTATTTTCGATAACTAATTAATAGTTTTGAATTGCGATCTTCCTTCATATTCTAAAAGTAAGAAACCCGTATATGTCTGAAAATGTACGTTTATTCAGATAAGGTACGTTTTTATGTTCGATTCCATTACTTAAAACATAGTCAGCTCTTAATAATCGGCATATTTGAGGTCAACCCTTTAAAGCATTTAGATTGAGTCCTAGTATTTAGTATGCTGAAATCCAATCATTAGAACATCAGTTATTCAAAATATATTTTTATAAATTGTTCAATGTATTTAATGAAATCAATAGGGTTTAGCCTTTGAGTTTTCCATCAAATAAATTCCATCATCAAAATCCCCATTAACATTTGTTAAAGTGCTTGAAATTAAGTTTACCTATTCCTAATATGAAGAACAAGAAAAACCAATTAAAACGGTGCTCTATGTTTGAAAAAACATTTCTAAGCCTGTAAACAATCTAGCTAAGAAAGCCTCTTAAACTATAACACACTTGATCACTGTCCTTTCATTCTAATACAAATGATACTCAAGTAATATAAAACGTTCCTTTGCTTCTACTTTCACTCTTATTCGAATATTATTTTTCTTTTCTTTCTTTCAACGTTCTAAATCTCCCCTCGAGTGATAAATCTTCGCTTTATGCATTCTGAAATGACGGAATTACGAATTCCTAAAGCATATCTCTCTCTATCCCCCTTCCCCTATCCATCTGTGGCCCAGTGTAGAAGACCGACTGTTGTTCAAATATTCTAACTATGATTAAATCAGTCCATGGAAGTTTTATGAGTTTTGGGGAGATATCTTTCCGGGTCAAAAAGTTGAAAATCCTTTGGTGTATGTATTTTGGACGCTGGAAACTTTGGTTCAGCCATTTATTTAGCTTCAGGGAGCTTATTTTTTATCCTTCGTATATGTCTGTTTTCTTTTCAATGTAACAACTATTATTAGAAACAATTTTCCAGCAGAATATTCAAGGTTTTGTAAGTTTTGTGGCCCGAAAAATGTTCGAAAGTCGTTTATATGTTTGTTAGCCCACAAAAAATTATTCTTTTATATGAACGAAACAAATTCTTGTTTTTTTATGCACTTTGTACTTACGTTTTTTTAAGATTGTTTTTGTTCATATTTGCCTGTTTTACCAATGTTTTGAACTATGAGAAAAAGTAAACAACGAAGATTTTCTTAAACAACACATTAGCAACATTTTATGACATATAAAATCCAGAAATATAAATAGCATAATTAACGAAAATAATAAATCAAAAATCGCCATAGGAATCAAAAAATTTCTATGTTACTTTAGAATCAAGTAAATTTTTAACAAAATTGTTCTACGTCAAAGAAATATTAAAACCCTTTATATATATATTGTGGCTCAGTATCTCTTTAAATTTGTTGTTAAACGATCCAAAGGATTGCGTTAAAGAACACTTTATTTTAAGTTAACTCCAAATTAAACGTTCATATATACTTTAAAGAAAGTAATCACCACCAATAAGCACCAATAATGAAATAAATCGTAAACCAAACTCCGCACCTTCACATCATTCGTGAATCATTTTTTCTTCCAAAAACATCAATGTTGGCATGCTTCAGATACCGCCAATAGATTATTTACAATCGAGAACAAGATGATGTGAATTTGTTGTTCTTTTCCACGTTGCTTAACATCTACATAAACAGGAGTTCACCATTTGAAAATGCATGTATGTTTTTAGCTGTATGATAAGGATAATTATGTAATTTTTAAATAATATGTCAATTGCTTTAAATAATTTTATAATATTTAATATGAAATCGCTTCCATTCTATTAATCTTAGAGTGAATTCATCTAAATATTCTTCATTCGTGTGCTGAATGTATGTTTAATTATCAAACTAATTTTATTTTTAAAATTAGAGTACATATGCATCCTAAATTAATAATTCTTACTTTATGCTGTATCGTAAAAATAACTTATGTGTATATTATGTATATAATTACAGTAGGATATATTTTTTATATCTTACTGTAATTATAAATTTTAACGTCATCGAATAATAAAAATTTCGACAACTACTTTGTGTCAAATAGTGTAAAAAACATTCTTGGTGTTTCAATACACTAGGAACTTTATATGGCTCTTAGTGTAGTGAAACACCAAAGCCGAAAGTTATCTGTAGTGTCAAGTAGTTGCCCCCATTTCTGGTGTTAAGATTCACTAAAACTTTTTGCAGAGAGTACAGTCTTATTTGTCATGCAGTTGGTCACTACTAACTTGTGATAATCAATATTATACCAGATCCACTTAGTTAGTGGTTCTCAATGCACAGCATTTCATTTTTAACCTTTGATTAAATTAGATTATTTACGTTTGAAGAAGAACGTTTCATAAGCGCAGCCTTAAACAATATAAGAAAGCGGTTTTAAAAATTCTAATTAGGGGATTTTATTGATACAATACAATGAAAATTCTGTACAAGTTTTTACTTGTATTTATCCGACCTAAGGAGACAACGGAAAAGAATTTTTAAGAACATGTAATTAACTTTAAGACAAACTCTTTTTGATTAATTAGAGTATTAAGCTATCCAAGTTACAGAAATCATCTTTTAAATGAACAGAATTAATGTTTAGCGTTATTCCTGGGAGAAAATCATTTTTTACGCATACCGATTGAAATATTCGGAGTATAATCTTTTATTATCATTAACTGTGTCATTAAGCTATCGTGCTTTAAACATTCTTAGTGTTTCAGTTCTCCACAATCGAAATAAAAATTTAGGAGACAGCCAAATGTTCAGTTTTATATGCATGGATTAAAAACGCTCTGCAGTTCTCTATTTGTGTAAAAACGAAAAGAAAACAGCAAATAGCTATCTTAATTTTCACGAATAAACTCGGTTAGATAGTATAAATTAAGATTCTTCAAGACAGTCCTTTTTAAAAACCGTTCCTCCTAAAATTCCTACTTATTTTTCCGCTTTCAAATTCCCTATTAACAGATGTAAATCTTATTTAAAAATTTCTTCAGTTATTAATCTAGATAATACGACTTAAAATAAGATGTAGTTTTGGAAAAACAAAATTTTCTCAGTCTTCTCCGAAATTCTGAAAACATNTTTACTTGTACCGGCGGTACAAGTAACGAAAGTAAAAGTACTGCCATGTATGTTTACGACTACTGCTGTTCAACTCCGCAGCCTCGTAATTTTGAACTATTCCACATGACAAGGAAACTCCTGAATCAGTACCCCTAGAGGTATTGATTTGATATGGGGAGAGGGAGTACTTTGCGACTCGACAGATTTAACATGCATCAATCACCATTTACTACACGGAGAGTCTTCGTCCGGCCTGGGATCGAACCCACGAACTCTTGGATATGGGCCCAGTGCCCTACCAACCAGGCTATCCCGGCCCCAAGAGTACAAGTTTGGGAAAAATTAAAATTTTACAGAGATTAGTTTTTTCTTTACTTGGAAAGATCTGAAAAATCGTCAATATAAATTATTCAATTACGCCAACTAATTTGAAGTTAATACAAAGTGAGGCAAGTTGCTCATTTACAGTCATCAAAGTAAGTGATGGTTGCAAAGAAAATCATAACTTGCTAGTTAGTAGTTTTCTCTAAACTAAATTAATTCATGGTGCAAAAAAAAGGTCGCCAATTTGATGTGAAATAACTAAAAAACTAATGACAGCATCAGTATAATTTTGATATTTTTAAGTAAAAATTAATTTTAAGTATTTTTCTTAAAAAAATGTTCAAAATTTCATGTTGTTTCATCAAACAGTTTTTGAGTTTTGTCAATAAGAGGCACGCTCAGCTAAAATTTTCAGAAACAGTGGTGACGGCAACAGTAGCTTTTTTTTCGAATTTCAACAGATTAAATTAAGTGAAATCAACTTGAAAACTAGTAAAACATATCATGTATAAAAATTTTTGTTTCATCTAAAAGACAGCCGACCCACAATGCAAAATTTCGAAACACTATTTCTATCTTAAATTATTTGCATTCCAATAAAAGAAAACTCCTGCAATTAAATTTCCTAAAATGTTTTTTAATTGCAAATTAGAGAAATAATGAATGTTATAAACTCAACGCATGGTAGTGTGAAAAGAAACTGCTTTTCAAATGGAATTGTCAGAAGCTATGTTCATGTCTGACTTATTAAAAAACAATTGAATTATCCTCAAAACACTGAAAAAGTTGCCGTTAGTGAAATACTTAAAAGTAAATTACTTCAAGCTTATGTCAAAGAAGAATTCCTGTGAATGTTTAGTGTTGTATATTAACTGTCCCTAAAAACTAACTAAAAACTAATAGGTTTAACACAATTAGTTCACATTGTCTCAGTCAATAACAATCGAAATTTAAGCACCATTGTAGATTCGCAGTAAAATAAATTTGCATTTATTAGAGAAAAGCATGTTCCGTTATCGGAACACTTAAACTACTATTTTATTCTGTTTAATGTTTATTTACTTTGAATTCCATGTTATTCCTCACTCGTAAATATTAAGCCCAGGGTTGCCTAGATAAAGTAGCGCCATTCTTTTTCTTACGACTTGATTTTGATTGGATGTCGCCGATCATATGGGTAAACGTTATATGGGTCGTCATTTTGTTGACTAGTTCAAACAGCAAACTATCATTACGCCCGATCTGGTATTTTTCTTTTTGCTTCACTTTATACTTTTTTTATTTAATATTAAACGAAAAGAAATAGTAAATATTTAAGTTTTTCATTAAGAATATGAAAATATTAATCAATAAATTGTAGCATTTAAGAATAGAAACTCAGTATTTCTACATTGAAATTTGCTGTCACAAGAGAGTTGCAATCACCAAGATGGCGGCACGTCGCTACTTTATCCAGGGCGTTAGTACATCCTTCACATATTCATCTACTGGCCAATGAATGCAATCATTTTTAAAATTCATTATATCAAGTTCAATCATATTTTCCTCAGCAACACCCTCGTTTATAACAATGGCTTATCATATAACATTGGTACTATAAAGCGTTTTAAATCTTAAGAGTATAATTATTTGAAAATCAAAGTTTTCCTTAAAGTGAGGGTGAGTCGTAGCAATATAAAAAAATTTTATTCGTGTATTTTAATTACAAATAAAAGCAGGAAGATGTGCTGAAATATGATTTAAAGAAGTGCTGAAATATATTTCAACTTAGACCCCTATTAACGGTGCAGCAAATTTGAACAATATTATGGTCAACATTCTAACAGTGTACATAGGCACGTTTTTTTAAATATAAAATTTGACTTTCCAACAAAAAAAAACTACCTCATCAGTAATGACGTAAATACCGTCATCAACTTTTAGAAAATTGGAGTACAAAAAATTATATTATGTTAGAAAGAGATTATATTAGATAGAGGTTATATTAGAAAGAAATGTTTTGGAGGGTTTTTAAAGATTTGTTTTCCAATTTACTTAATTACAGTATTATACCATTTCATAAATCAAAACAAACATCTTTTTTCCATGTTCTTTAATTATTAAAGAATGGAATATATCTTCTAAAAAGAAAGCTTCGTTTGATATCTTCTTTGCATAAGCGCTCGTCTTCAAAAGATTTTTATCCTGCTGATTAGTATTCAGAACTTCTTTCACTGATGCTCAGAATCACTTTCTGAAATCGGCCCTCTCCTCCTCGAGCATCCTCGTCCTTTACTTCCATTCCTGTAATTACACATTAGCCCAGTTTCACTCCGTACTTCTGGACAGATCACTCTCTACTTATTGCCAGTCTGAAAGAGACGGGACACTTTACGCACGCCAGGTTATTCTAGTTCTGCTTGTGCATCACGTCGGCGTTCCTAAAGTTAGTTTCTCTACTTTACACACTCTTTGGCTGGCCAGATTGAATAACCAAACAAACGGTTCTTAATGGTATAGTTAGAAGAGATCAATATTTTTACAAAAAAATCAGTAATAAAAATATGCTGAACGAGAGCAATAAAAAATTCACTTTACTTACTTTGGAATTGTTAAGTATGATTTCCATTAGTAACCCCAAGCGATCTTTTTTTATGCGCCATTTTTGCTAACAACTTGTATTTGCAAACACTTAAAAAAAATTCTTTAATAAGTTTATTTTTTGCAGGTATATTCTAAAAAAATACATAATAAAAACATTTGCTCTTAACATTGCCCTTAACATTCAATATTTTTTTTATTAAAAATATCAATGTGAAACTAATTAAAGGCTGTGACGAGATTTTAAATAACTGGATTTTGCAATCTTTCAAGTTTAATTTATGAGTGATTGCGCAAATCAAAAAGACTATCAAAAGACAAAAGTTATTAATATCACAAAAATTTGACTGTATGATATAAACTAGTTCATTTCTCTTGGATATATTTAGAAATGGATGTCGATACACAGGACAAAGGTTTCTAGCGAATTATTAATTTTATAGCCAATTAAATTATTTTGCTAAAATTATTGATCAACCAGATTTTTATAATCTTACATGCATCCTATGCCTGTATACTTTTGAAAATCTGGAACATATTTTAATGAATTGCAGTAAATTTCAAGACATTCGACAAAAAATTTTTACCGAACATTTAAATTACATCCGACTTAAATTATTTTGGAAGCAGAAGAAAGTTAAACAGGGAATTATTAAAATAATGGAACGCCTTTTCCTTACAAGGGAACTTGACTAGACGCCATCAATAAATGTGGGCTGTATAATCAACGAGCTCTATATTTCATGTAATGCATTAATTGTGTCTCACTGTTGACAATTTTCTGTATGCTAATAGCATTTTTATTATTATTACTATTATTATTATTATTTCTATTATTATTTTTATTATTATTATTATTATTATAATTTTTATTATTATTATTATTATCTTATATATTTCTTTCTTTATTTATTTATTATTATCTTGTAACCTTCGCAAATACTGTATTTGTGTTCCATAGAAATGATTTTCGAATTTTCGATTAATTTTTTGCTCAAAATTTTGCAAAATTTTCTGACTATTCATGTTTTGAGTTCCCTCTTGTTTGAGGATTTTTCCTTACGGCTGCCTCGCCGCAGCTCTTCTTTTTGAAATTGTATCTGTTTTCATGGGCTTTGGTCAAATTCTGGTACTTTTCATCATAATAATTTGCTTGTTACCTTTTTTTTTTTTTTTTTTTTTTTTTTTTTTTTTTNTGCCTCGCCTATTATGTTTGAACACTCAAACTCCTAAATTCTATTTTCTGAGTAGCAACTATTGTTAATTTTAAGATTCACTCATCGCCACCAGGACTACCTTTTTGAGTCCTCTTTTTTACTGAGGGGTCACGTGCGTGCACTTAGAGTCTGTGGATACTCGAATATATCGAGTTTATCGAGCAAACCATTTATCGTTGGCGGTTTATATTTCGATTCCACCATTTCCACCCTTCGGTTACTTCCCGATTCAGCCCCGTTACTAATTCGATTCGTTTTCATATAGGAATTTCATCCCACGTTTTATTTTTTCAATGCAATGGCTATGTTTCAATGACCCTAAATATAAATTTTATTAGTTTATTATAAATTATTCATTTATCATTTAAAATGACAAAAAATCAGAAATTTTAAATGGTTCTTGCATATATAAAAATTATTGAGTACGGAATTAAAATTCCAAATTATTAAGAATAATCAAGAGGGATTGCCAAAAAATATTCTAATGAACGAGCGAAAAAAAATGTTAAAGTTTCAAGTCTTTTTTAAAGTTACATTTCGTCTATTTTCCAAAATATGCATTTTGAGTTTTGTCCATCTTCATAAACACACAACTTGAGCTTTGCTCACTTACGCATTTAGAAAACAATGTCCAGAATGTTAACAACTCACCTCACTGACGATATATTTTGTTTTTGAGATGCCATAGATTAATAAAATTATAGCATAACATTATAGTATAACATAATTAAAATATAGTTTTTTTTCTGTTATAGATTGAGCATCATTACACCAATATTTTATTTTATAGTAAAGGATAAAAAATTGAAGAAGAGTCCATTTTTTATTATGGTTAATTATATTATTAAAGCATATAAAGTGGAAAAAAGAATCCATTTCTTTCTCGAAGTTGTATTACTTTTTATACAGTTTAATTAGGTGTAACTCATTAAATTTTGTTTATTTAAAATGTCAAAAAAATTTCAAGCTCTGATAAGAAAATTCTTCATTTGAGTTTAATATTTTGCTACAAAATAATTTTACTCACAATCCTAAATATTTCTAATTTAAAATATCTTAAGTCAGTGAACATAATTATTTTCCATTTGTTGGAACCTGCAGTTAAAGGAAAGAAAAAATTTCAAATCTTGCTCCGATTGTTCCCTTCAATTTTACGGTTTATTCTAAGCTGAAAAGCAACTTGAATTTCTTTAAAATCCACCGAGTACATTAAATAAAATAATTACAGCAGCATCTGAATAAAGGCAAACAAGATGCCACTCGCATGTCACTAATTTCATATAATTGAATTTGCTACGATTCGTATTTAAATAAATATTTTGCTTTGATTTAAAGCAGTGGGTAAATTATTAGATTTTTATCTTCTAAGAAGCCTTCAAAATCTTTAAAATAAACACTGTATTTCTGATGAAAAATGTCGTTTGCTTTTGAACCCTTTTTAGTAGCTACATGAGAATTAATTAGAATTTACAAATCTCTTTTCACAGAAAAAATAATAATAATATAGAGATACTTAATTTCCGGAATTTGAATTTAATATAATTTAATTCTAAAAATTTATATCATTAAATATATGGTTAAATTTTACCTCATAAATTCCGCAATTCCTTAGAAATGCTCACTCAACCAGGTTATCTAAATGCAGTAATTTATTGATATAATTATAAATAATGGTTTAATAATGGTTTAAATAATGGTTTAATTAAAGACATAAACAATTTAATATTTGATAGTAAATAATGGTATAACTGAAGGCACAACTCTCTAATGATATAATAGTTAAAAATTGTATAACTATAAAGGTATTAATTTGAGATATATAATAGTAAATAATGATGCAGCTAAAAGCATTTATTTCATTATAACAAATACTGTTAATTTATCATTGATTTCGCATAATTGAATTCATTTTATTTCTTATTTAATTGAAAATTATGCATTTTTTTAAAGACAGAGAGTAATTTTCTTATAAAAATGTATAAATATTACTTCTGTTTAAATATCGTTCGCTAATTTCGGCTTAAATGCTTACTCTAATAGAAAATATCAGTAAATAACTGTAATTAAAGACTTATCTTCTCTTAAATTAAATTCTATCTTCAACAAAAAATTTTTACTACTTTTACTTGTACTTTTTAAATTTAGTACTTTTATTAATTTTTTTTTAAAGAAAAAATACAAATGTATAAGACAAAAATGTCAAAAGAAATGGTTACTTATTTTTTGGATTCTTTTAAAAATTATTCTTTAAAAAAAAAACACTTTTTTTTTTAAAGTTTTTGATTTTTTGTTTTAAATCTCTAAATAATATGCGATGTTCTTATGTTATATGTTATTAATTTCATATTCTTTAACAGTTAACTTCTTTCTCGGAACATTTTCGATGATTGCTCTTTCCTCAAAGGAAGAGTATAATATATAATGTTTATATAATGTATAATGCATGTATAATATATAGTGCATGCATAATGTATGAAGTATAATGTATGTATATTATTTCTTGAAAATAGTTCATCCAACTCTTAAATACTTGAAGGCTATAATTATTTTCTCATGATTACTGTCTACTTTGACATCCTGTTTAGAAGAATATCTGTAGGAGTGAGATTAAGCGGCTTGCTTTCACAAACGCTATGTTTTTTCTCGAAATATATCAAGTGGTCTTTTTTTTAAAATATTCTTTAGTAGTAGCTGGAAAGCCTGGAGGGAAGGAACTATTCGTCTTATGAATTCGGATCAGAAGTATTACCTAGAAAACATTGTTAAGTAGAAAATAGTGTTTATGTTACAAATTCCATGTATCTTTGACGTCTTAATGATATGACGTCTAATAAAAGTTTTTTGCACTTTTAAAAAACTCCAAAAATATCAGACGATTTCTTTCGACATTTTCCAATTTCTAAATGGAATCGTTTCCTTCGCGTGCAACGGAAGGCTGAAACAGACTGATCTATTAGTTGAATAGAAATGAAAGATTAAACGCAAACACTTGATAACAATGAATTGTTCTATATTTTTGTTTTAGTTGCGCTATATAATAATAGAGAACTACAGTTCAGTTTTAAGAATGCTTTATAAATAAAGCAAAAAAATTGAAGCATTTTATCAACAAAGAATCCGGGTATGCTTATTTCATTCTCCTTTTTTTAATTTCTTTTTTTTATACATTTTGTGAGTTTATGTTACGATAAAGGACTTTAAACTGTTGCCTCTACAAACACTAAAATTTATAATTGTGCCTGTTCAGAAATTCTATGAACTATGTGGTACAGATATAATTTCTAATCAGCATTTGCAATGCCGATAAAGCAATGATAAAAGTTGAATGAAATGTATATAAATCACAGGTTTCATGGAATGTATATGTTGCATATTTTTCGAACTTCATTTTAAAAAAGTACCAGTAGCCATAAAGGTTAGAGTAATGCATAAAAGTAATCAATAAACCAAAAAGGTAGTTCAAATTTCGAAGTAAACCCAAGGGAACAATGAAAGCAGAGGAGGTTGGTGAACTTAGTAAGAAGCCGTTAGGACTTCGAGCATGACATAAAACGCATATATGTATACAGTTTCTTTTTTCACACCAGCAATTAATAAAGAACCAGGTTGAACTCTAAGTAGAGCAGAAATAAGAAGTTAAAAACAAACTATTCATGCAAACCAACGAATTATGTTACTTTTTTTATTATATTTGTTAACTTATTTACTATATAAATTGACTTCAACTATGTCTTTGTATCAAAGTTGCTTAATAGTAAAGGCTAGGTTGTTAATGACCTAAAAATTCTTAAAAAAGGCTCTTAAGAAATTCAAAAAATAAAGTCTCTAAATCTATAAAATATGGCCTTAAAATTATAAATAATGTCTTTTAAATTTTAAAACGTAATTTTAAATATTTCCCTTTTTTAATAAATATTACAAATCCTAACTTTTATTTATATATTTAGTTAAAAAAATAAATCAGTAATTAAAATAAATATGTAAATTATGAGTAAAAGAGAATGTAAATAATTACCTAATAAAGGTAAACAAGAACTTTTTAATCTTTAGTTGCAATCTTCAAAAACATTGGAATTTTATTGCATTATAAAATGTTTTTCGATAATTTAAAAGTTAAAGAATGCCTTTAGCAAATTTTTATATTTAAAAATGCTCCAATCAATGGTAATACTCGCTTTGGAGCATATTTAAAATATAAGATTTAATGAAAAATTTTCAGCAACTAATAAAGAAAAAATATTATTTAACAAGCAAAATGTTCCTAAAAGTAAAAATATAAATCAAAATTGATAAAGCGGCTGAAAAAGGAAAACAAATTTAAAATGCTTAAAAAAAATAAAGAAAAAAATATAAAAAGGTTCTGAAAAATGAAAAAAAATGCATTAATTCCCAAAATACTAGCCCCGCTATTAATCAATGCCAAAGAGAGCTGCACTAAAACGAAGCTGCAAAACTAAATCAACAATGATCAACTACAAAACTAAATCAACAATGAAATACTGTCAGGTAAAAAAATTCAGTTAAACGTAATTCTATCTAAAATGAAATGCTTTAATTCTGTCACGTAAAACTCCCGAATTTATGCATGAAAGGAAACCTAATAGGCTATTAGGCTAACTCACTTATTTGCAACTTATTTTGAATAACGTTGCCCATTGATCCATTGTTAGAATCCGTCTTTTCTTATGTTTATCTAAGAAAAGAAGGCTTAGCAGATGTGTCTCCAAGCACTTAAATTTAGAATTGTGAATTATTTGTTGCATGTTCCTAGAGCTTCGATTTAAAAAGATAAATTCAGATGAACCAGATAAATTTACACTGGAATAGATAAAGTTCACGTGAGCTTGGGAAGCGCATAACGACTTTATATTTTATAATCGGCATTGAATTGCGAACCCAAATGTTAGTTTACTACTATCAATGTTTATCTGAATAGCCTTGTGATTTTGAATTAAACTCAGAAGATAAGGGAATTCCTAGATGAAGCATTGGGGCAAACTAACCCTCGTTGAGCACATTTCGATAGAACGCGCATTTCCGTTACATGAAAAGGAAAACCACGAAACCCTTCTATGAATAGCCCCACGGTAAGGATATTCTAACACATGATCCGTCTACCACTGAGGATAATTTACGTTTGTATAATATTAGTGTGGTTTCAACTAAAAGCTAAGGTCTAAGTTTGAATTTGTTGTTTTTATCTAGCTTTAAATAAGAAAATAATTATTATTAAACTATGTATTTAGTTATCTTTCATTTATTTTTTTACTTCTTAAGATTTTTGTTCAAAACACAGGTTATCACATTATTGATCTGTAAATTTCTGTCCCACAATCAGTTGTAGAGCTGTTCGAGAGCTAGCTATTAGCTCAAATTCGCCTATTAGCTCAAATTATAATATTTTTTTAAATTTTTAAGCTTTTAATTTACAATTTTAGAGCCCTGCTTACCAAACATAAAATTAAAATTTTAATTCAGTCTTTTTTAAGAAAAATATTTGTCGAAACTAGTCTGATACCTTAATAGCGAACCTTGGAGTCTCAGGGGATAGAGTATTAACGGGGTGAACCGAGTTCCAATATCATCAAAGGCTGGTAGATAGGAATTCTGCTCCTGGCTCGCACCGACCCTAGTGGTAGACGGATCATTAATTCGAACCGTCTATAAACCGTGAGATGCTTTCATAGTCTTCATTTCATAAATCGTAACTGAAAGTTAGTTTCATCAAAAAGTCCCCCACGAAGGCTAGTTTCTCTCAAAACTTGATCTAGCAGTTCTCTTGTCTTCTAGGTTGTGATCAAAATTGCAAGGCATTGTCGTAATCCCACCCAAAAATGGTCTTGGTTGTCCATCCTTGGTTATAAAATAAAAGAAAATATCTTGTAATTTAATCTAATGTTTTCTTTTGACACATTATTTAATTTATTTATTATAGTTGTACCAAGTCTAATGATTTAAAACTAATGAAATGCTTGAATTTATTACTTCTGGTAAAAGTCCAATTTGTTATCTCGCAACCACGAAACTCTTATTATTCCCTGGGAAATTAAAATAACAATCAAATTAATATCCAATGCCGAACAGCAAATGAACACTCCTCCCTGCGAATTATCCAGGGAGAAATTAATATCACACCATTAACTTACTCATCGCAAAAGTTAGTCATTACGAATCCTAACAATGTTAACTGAACCGATTACTCAGAATTATTCTTACCTTGAAATAAAGCTTTCGAAAGTATGATACGACGGCCTAATTATTCTGCGAGGTTGCCGGTCATTTAACATTTATCAGTGAAAGAAAGGAGATACTTTCGTTTTAAATAATTCTAGCGGAAGATATGATAAAGCATTTGCTTAGATTGAATCAAACGCAATTAACTTGCCGTGGAATTTTTAAATTATATCAATCTGGTAAACTTATGTTCTCATTATCTTAGAAAGCATGAGTGAATTAAACTTGAAGCCAGCTTGAATCTTTCGTCTGGAAGATATATTATGTTCGAGAAACGATAACTGTAATTCAGATATTTCTTTTTTATTATTTTTCGTATATGCTTAACTATAATAATAACATGCAAGATAACTAGTTAGCTACGTCATATACTTTTCAAACTCAAAATCAAATAAACTTAGGATATTCTACGCTTATTATTTAGCAATTTCATACGGGGTTTTTTGGAAAATATATTTAGCTATATTTTTCAGATTTTTCAATTAAAAGATTTTATCAAATTTATATAGAAAGAAGCTATTGTTTAATTCCTTATATGTCTGTGGGGGGAGGAGTTATCGGCAATGCCAACCTTCATCTATCGAAAGGTACCTCGTTATTGAAGCAAGTTAACATGTCTTATATACCAGTGAATTGATGTTTAATAATCGTAGTCGTAGTTACGCCACAATACTCCCCCACCAGAATTTTATCAGGGATGGAATTCGATGAACGGATACCACTAGTTGCTCTATTTGTGAAAGCGCGGAAGAGCTGGATTAAGGTCACCGAGTTTTTGAGTGCTGAATGTGAGAGTTGTATTAACTTCACAGTCGTAGTCGCTCCTGTGTTGTCTTTAGCAGTCGAGTGTATGCAGGCTGGCGTTGTGTA
Organism: Parasteatoda tepidariorum; assembly: GCF_043381705.1. Lineage (NCBI taxonomy): Eukaryota > Metazoa > Arthropoda > Arachnida > Araneae > Theridiidae > Parasteatoda > Parasteatoda tepidariorum. The sequence goes on along the minus strand of NC_092210.1, from coordinate 73,375,795 downwards.
TGATCGAGACGAGACTGAGTAGCAACAGAGTGAGGAGGTGGATAATGTCGCAGTCACAAGTAGCAAGTCAACTGTTCAATGTGGACCATCCATCGAAGTAGGCGTTACCAGATCGAAGTGGGCGTTACTGTCAAGATAGGCGTGATCATATCACGTCCGGGTCACCAATGTGGAGGGAGGAGTTATCGACAATGCCAACCTTCATCTATCGAAAGGTACCTCGTGATTGAATCAAGTTAGCATGTCTTATATACCAGTGAATTGATGTTTAATAATTGTAGTGGTAGTTACGCCACACGTCAAATCAGTGCTGAATTAAGAATGGAGTCTTATTCTTTTTCTATGTAATAACTGTTTTTTTAACTTAATATTATTCTAAACAGCTAGAAATTTTGAAGCATGTTGAACCTTAATATCGTTTATGTTTGCGGCAATCCTAATATGATCGTTAACAATAATATTGTTAACGACATTTGTTCCTCACAACGTCTCCATAGCTCATGGAAATGCATTTCTTCTTAATTGCCTCTCTCGGCCACTGCGGTTTTCTATCTTTTTTTCCCACTCGGCTACAGGAGGTTTTATATTTTTGTTTCCCACCTTTATTTTTCCACTTTTCATTTACAACTTTATGTTTTATATTTCAAATCCCTTTTGGCAAGTCATGAAAAAGGGCACCTGTTTTTGAGCGTCCAACTGTTATTTCCTATTTATGCATTTTTGAAGCGAAGTTTTTTATCAAGTAATATCTTACCTCTCGGGTTTCTTGCTTTTTGAATATAATTAGTGATAAATGTATTTAAAATAACTCTTGCTTAAGAATAAATAGTTTCCCCCCAAAGTTATTATTTACATTTTTGACAGAAAATTAATAAAATTATTATTTTTTTGCAGCGTATCGTTTTTTTATAATAAATATTTACCTAAATTGAAGTTTAAGTTACTTAAAAGGAATTAAAAATTACTGTCGTCATTAACATATTCCCAGTGCAAGCTTGCTTTTAACAAACTGTAAATAAGATATATAATTAAAATATAAATCTATAAAATTCGCAATAGTTACTTATATGTTCTACAATTGAAATTCTTACATATTTTTTCTCAATGTTTCCAAACAGCCCGAGATCATAAATAAAATTTCTTTATATTCCAAAAGTCATCAACGAAATAAAAGCTTCCTACCATTCATTTCTTCCCAAATTCACTTCAAGGAAAAAGAAACGATCCAACATATTTTATCAACAATCTTTATTTTATCTATCTCAACTAATACTTTCAATCCAAGACGATTCTTCAAGAAATAAAAGATATCTGGAACGAGAGTAATATAGCGGGCGTATAAAAGAAGATACAGATCTTACATTTTATTTTCATTTTTCTCCTTTTTTTTTTCTTCTTTTGGCCATCGAAAGTACTGATCACGATTCGTGATCGTCCCCAGCGATATGACCCCACCCGTAAAAAAAAAAAAAGAAAAAAGATGTCTTCATAGGTTTTTTGCTAACAATGGCGGATTGCAGTTTCGTGGTTACGAGAGTCGGATTTTAATGGTTTCTGTTTGGAACATTAACGGGCCACTGATTTCCGTTTACCATTCTCAGTTAGCCAACACAAAAGTTCCTCTTCTTTTGAGCGGTTTTTGCTTCCCAAAGGATAAGTGAAAGAAAAGACAGCAGTAAACGATCATACTTCCTACAAAAGATGTTTTTTTTTTTTTTGAGAAATGACATTTAAATAAAATAGAATCAGAATATGTAAAAACAAGAAAACAGATTTATCAGTTTTTTTTCCTCCGAAATAAATTTAATTGTATAAAAGCGTCTTCAGTTGAAATATTGCTACCGTGATCGTCTGATATAATTAAAAATATATTTTTTTAATAGTTTTAATCCATTTCAAGTAACTCTATACATTATTGGCAGCAAATCTTGCATTTAAGCTTTAGGAATGCTTCGACAACTTGTTTACATCATTTTCTAATTAATATTTCTGCCTTTTCTCTTTATTGCTCAACTTAGCGATTTTTTAAAATAAAAAATAATTCCTATTGAATATGCTGAATTAGAATAGGACAAATTTTATTAAATAATAGTCAAATATAAGTCAACATTCCCTTCTTACATTTAGACAGATTCACTAAAAGCTGATTTTTTTTTCAGATGGAAGAAGAATAATTTTATACTTGAGAAACTATGCTACAAACATTGTCAATGGCATAACTATCCGATACAAAAATTTCGCTATGTGATTCAGTAGATTTCAACAGCCAAAAACTACTAAGATTGAAGTAGGCAAAAACATAAATTGTTATAAAGTCTTAAGCCACACGAATGAAAAAAATTAACTCCAGAGCATGTGCAAATTTAAGTACCGAGATGATATATACAATGCATGTACCAATGTTAGTTAATAATTAATTTCTAAAATCATTATTTCTTTATCGTCTGATATAAAACATTAATGGAAGGAAAAAAATTTAAAGTATTTAAATTCGTAAAATTAAGTATCAAATATTCCTGAATGAGTCATAAAACTTACATAGAAAATTTGCTAAATTTACTTAATTAAACTGTAAGTAGTTTTCAAGCATATAAATATTTTTCCTGCATATTTAATGACTGAAATAATAGAAATGTCGGCGAGGCAAATAAAAAAGCCAAAAGCTACATTGTTGGTTTACAACAAAAATATCTTAATCTAACGCATGTCAATAAGTCTGCTGAGCTAGTTTTCACTTACGAGCACTTTTAAAGTTTTTTTATGGTGTAAATAAGAATTTTCTTGATATTTCTGATTAAATCCTTCATAGTTATCCCTTTTTCATCAATGGAATTGGTTCTTGTTTGTTTCAGAATCTTTTAAGAAAATTATGTGGCAAAGTTAACGCGAATTGTTTTTTAATGTCGGAACATTAAATATCGTAGCAAAACCGACGTTTAAAAATTTTATATATCCTTATACTGTTAATAGCTTACAAACTGTGTGAAATAATATTAAATGTCTTGCACTTTTCAAGGATTTGTTTACTTTTGATAGTATCTTATTTAGTTTTATCTACGGCTTTAAGCAACTAATCCATGTCTTTCACTATATTTAGTGTAAAAAATAATGTTTTTGTGTGCATTAATCCACAATATCGTATCATCGTGTGAATTAACTTGATTACTTGCTACTTGAACCGAAATATGATTTAATTTAACATCTTATGAAGTTTTCATTGAATTTTCTGAGCTTAATAGATCACAGCACAAATTTTATGGTCCCAAGAGTTTTCCTGCGATAGTTCAAGCAATACAAATATGCAGTTTTGGTTGAGGCAGGCAAGAAAAGTTTCAGCTTTCACAGAATTAAGTTACATTGTTTAGGAACTTAATTATTCGTCAAGTGTTTTCTAAGTTTCTACTCAAATATTATAAATTATAATGTTTACGAGTATTATGGTAGAAATAAATAATTTAATAAGATATGGAAGTGGTTTATAAAATATTTTACTCCATACTTTATCTACAAACAACAAATATTTTTACACAATGCTTCAGCTAAAATATTTTTCAAAATTATTAACTAAGTGTTAACTAAATAGTCACAAGAAACTAAAGCGGTAACATATAACTCGATGAGAAACTTCATTCTCTACAAAATGTATTCTTTTGAACTTCTGTTTATACTTATTCACGTCTGGCAAGTCTTGAAATAGGCACCTATTTTTGAGAGCTTGAAACATGTCGACTGTTATTCCATTTTGTATATTTTTGAAGGGAGTGAAGTTTGTAATCAAGTAACAATAAATAAGCGATTAATATTTCATTTCTTGCTGTCAAAAACTAAAAAATATTGATATTATCCCAAAGTGCGATCTTCCTGTGTAAGAAACATTTATTTTTTTTTTAATAGTTGAGTTTATTTTAGTTTAAGGTTAAATATCACTCACCGTTATACATTTGCAAGGTATACCCTACATTGTTGTTTTTAAGGCTAAGTTCCACTGTCCGATTTATATTTGCCCGGTATACCCTACACTAATGTTTCTAAGGTAAATTGCCACTTCTCGGTATACTTTACACTGATTTTTTTTAAAGTTTAAGTGACATTGTGAGGCATACCCTACACTGAATTTTTTAAGAGCAAGTGTCACCTCCCGGTATACCCCACACTGAGGACTGTTTTAAGGTTAAGTGCCACTGTCCAATATACTCCAGTATTCTTCACTATACTATAGCTACCAATTGATCAATAAAGCAACTACACAGATGTTGACATATTGGGACAATACCAAAATACTTATAAATCAACCAAGAAGCATTTATTAAAAAAATTAAAAAAACGTTAAATAAATCAAAATTACTCAAAAGTTAAAGAAAAAATCGAGAAATCTATATTTAAAAAAATAGTGAACTAAAAACATAAAAGCAATTTTTGCAACAACAAGATGAAATTTTAAGCTGTGATAGAATTTCATTTTATGCAAAATTGAATTATTCCCTTTTTTGGTTCCCTTGAAAAATGTGAGTTTGAATTTTTTTTTGGCGATAAATTCAGCCACTAAGAAGTTCGAAATCAATTTTAAATTGTATTATGTCACGAGGTGCAAAGATCTAGTTTTAATTTAAATCTTTTAACTAGTTGGACAGGGGTCAAAATTTGAACTGCGAAATGCTCCCTTCTCAGAGAAGGAAACGATTCAAATATAGTACAGTAAAAAAAAGGGAAATATTAATATAAAAATATTTTTATAAGCTTAATTCAAATTAATATAGTTTTTTCAATATTTAATGACACTCATTTCTACAAGGCTTGTTTATACGATGTACTATGTAATTTCACACGGACATGTTGGTACAAGGAAAATCAGAAGTCTCAAAACCTCTGCAGACAATTCTGAATATTATTATTTAATACTTATAAGAAATTTACCCGAAGTTCGGTCAAATATAAAACATTTTGTCTTTTTCACATTCATTGCAAAGATATAAGTTAGTCAAAATGTAAGCGTGTGGAATACAAATTTGCTAAGAATCACAAAAATAATACGTGATAAATAATTGAATAGGGAAATGAACGTTTGGAATATTTGTAAAAATTAATTTCAAACAATATCTTGTTAGAGTTCTAATTCAGGTAACAAATTGTTTACGTAAAAAATACTTCTAAAATGCAGACTTACGCAGGAACCTTTAAATTTTCTTAAACTCAAAATAATAGAATTTTTGTTCCAATCTAGTAATTCAATATTCGAAATTTAATATAAAATAGCGAACAATCACTTTGCTTGCAAACTGAAGTAAACTTGGCGAAGTATTCGTGATAGAAATTGTAATATTTAATAATTTATAATTGAGTAATTAATTCGGAATAGACAAAATAAATTTTAATAAGATTTTAAAACCAAAAATTTACCTGTAAAAAAATAAAGCCTGATTCAAGAGAGACATTCGCATTGAGTTCATTTGAAAGAACATTGAGAAAAACATGGTCAATACTACCGGAATATGGTGAAATTTACCGTTTGTTTGTCTCTATGGGAAAAAGCCCAGTATTATTTACCGAAGCGCTTTTGTGATGATTTTGTTAAAATTAACAATAAAATATGGTTTTATAATATAAGATAAAAGCTTGGTAAATGTGGTAAAATTCGGTAATTTTTATCATGATATTTAGAGGATGGTACAAAATCCATTTATTCTTTAAAATTTAATTTTAAGTTTTATATTTTTTACTAAATTGGTTTAAAATGGAATTTTGAAAATCAGAAGTACCGATGAACCATTCCCATATGAACGGAAAAACTACCAAATGAATAGATTAAATATCGTATATGTTGCTTTTCTTAAGCATAATTGTGTGGTTTTTTATACCAAAAATGACGCAAAACTGTTTTTGAAAGTTTTTTTAACCAAGAATCACGGATAAAATCAGTCAATAGCTAAATTTAAAATCTTTTTTGAAATCTAATCTCTAAAATATGAAATTTCCAATGTATTCCATTCGTAATGCAGAGTTTTGTCACCCCTTAACATTATATTTCTTTAATTAACTATGGAAAACTGCATAGTTTTTATTAACATATAAAGAAATATCAACGATGATAGGTTTGCTGTCAATTGATCATGATTTTAATCCTTTAAAATATATTCTAAACGGCTTGATTCGCCAGCTGAAATCTGAAGTATTTAATTAATTTACTACTTTTAGGACTCAAGAATTTTTCTCATTCCTTTTGAAGAATGTGATGCAAATGCAAATTCTTTATTAATTGCTGCATGTTACCAAAGTTACGATTAAACGTCGAATACGAATTGATCATACTTTCAATTGACTCTATCAATATCTTTTCTAGGAAAAAGTATTTCTTTCATATATTGCAAAAATTATTGCATAGTAAAATAATAAAATAAATATAAATGACGCAATCAAAATAAGTTACTAAAATAATACAAAACTGGAATTTAAATTTTATCTATCATTATCCATATAATAAATATATTAAAAAAATTTCTGTCTTTTATAAACTCCTAAAGCAAATTGAATCGAAATTGATGAAATTTGATTTACAGATAGTACGAAGCATGAGAAAGGTCATTAGAACATTCTACGACAAACCATTTGAGCGGGATGAGTGAAAAACTGAACGGAAATTTTTGATTGGTAGTCAATGCTTTAAATTTTTCTATAAACGATTCAGTTTTTCGAATATCTTAAACATAATATCAATGATATTTTCTAGCTTATAACTTTAATTGATCCAAAAAAAAGTTTATTGCACATACTTTAATATTTAACTACTTTTTTATACGTTACGCCAGATAAATTTAATGAAAAACATTAATTAGCATTGGTAGCATTCGTGGATTACGTAATCAATTTTGTATTTCAAAAATTATCTGAGACCATTTGTTTATTTTATTTAAGTAATTTTTTTAAAAATCATCATCATCATATCTGGCTAGACAGCCCAGGGTGAGCCAGTGCCTTCCTTTGAATTCGAATCCACTTCTCTCTACTTTTGACACTTGTTCGCCAGTTTTTCTCGTTTAGAGTAAGGAAATCAGTCTCAACTAAATCCAGCCATCTCAGCCTGGGTCTACCTCTTTTCCTGTTAGTTAGGGGTTTTTGTAATAGGATTTTCTTTAAATTTGAGTCATCATTCCTTCTGAAAGTTCATTCGATTTATTTTTATGAATTTCACAATATCTGGCTCTCTGTAGATTTTACACAGTTCAGTATTATATCGTCTTCTCTAGGAATTATTTATTTTTATCCCACCAAGGATGACCCTCAAAACTTTTCTCTCAAAAATGGCTATTTTATTTTCACCAGCTTGAGTTAGGTTCCAGGTCTCAGAGCCATAGGTAAGTATTGGCCTAATTAATGTTTTATAAAGTAAAAGTTTTGTATTTTTTGATGAAAGAGAGGATTTGAAAAATCGTTTAAAACCATAAAAGTTATGTAAATTAAAAATATGTTACTCTAAATCAACGGTAATTAAAATTGTAATGTACTTATGAGCAAAATTAAAACAAAAGTGATGCTAATTCGATAAGAAGAAACGCAAAAGATTGCCCCATTGTTACTGAAGGCAATGATTTTTAATTAATTTAGGTAATATGTACATATTTAAATAAAAGAAATAAGAGGCGATAGTAATGAAGTAAATGTAATTCATCGTTTAGAGGAACCTTAAAGAAATGTCATACTATTAGGGACGACAATGATGCCTTATTAATGTTGATACTATGTATTAATTGAAATAAAAAAATAACCTACTGATACCAATGATCTTACTACTGATCTTATTACTACTGATACCAATGCTTAATTGATATTTGTATTACATATTAATAAACATAAAAATATAAGTTACATACTAAAAGCAAAGTCAATGGAGAAAAAGGTTAACTGGGAATTCATGCAGGAGAACCGTAGAAAATCACCATGCTCAGATGATGCTTAATTAATGGTGGTAATATATGCTACTGGTATTATGGTAATTCATGAAGTTTCAATAGGAATTCTACAACGGGTTTACTGTAGTTTTAGAAAATATTTTTCCATTGGTAGCAAAGATAGTGTATTAATATTTTAATGAATTAGAATTAAAAGAACTTTTTTCCACCACTATAAGTATATTAAACTGTTAATTTAAGGACAGATAGACAAATGGTCATGATCCAAAGTTCTTATCAAGGTCTCATAAGAATTCTATTTGTTTTTTTTTTAAATCGGCTTCAGTTTATTGTCTCTGATAAATGAATTTTGCACAAAACTCAAATGTTGAAGGATTATGCTATAACAGCTAATTATACTAATATGGGTATAAAGTATTATATCGATATATTTTCTGACTATTAAGATTGCACAAATATTAAAAAATTGTAATACCTATACTGTGGAAATAAGTGCCTTGTGGCACTTCGAAAGGGACATGTTCTAAATAAATTCATTTTTAGAATCCATCTTTCAAGAATTATGACATTTTCTTTGTATATAATAAGTGCAAAAAATAAAAAATAAAAAACAATTCTGAGCCCTGAATAAAAAATGTTTTTAACAGAAAAAATAATTAAACAAGAATTAATTTAAACTTATTTATTTTAGCTTAACCTGCATTTTTATTCTTATTTTGCTCTCTTTTCTTATTTTGCTAATCAATTAGAATTGTCCCACAGGTAAGTCATATTTTACTTTCATTATTTCCTTCCTTTTTTTTCCTTTGATTAATTATTTATCTTTTCTAAATCCTCCATTAGAGATACATACTGATGTCGTTAAATATTTTACTCCAGATTTCGCAATTATAATGATTCTATTTTTTTTATATATTTATATTTTAGTATTGCATGTCTTTAATTGTTGTAATCCTTTCTTCTTTGTCAATAACTTGTGTGTTTTAATATGTATAAGTATAAACATGTATTTCTTTACTTTTCCAAGCCATAACTTTTATCGTCTTTATAATTTCATGACTTATTAAAATTGTAAAAAAGAAATTGCTCGTTTAATAATGATTTATTGTTACAATTTTATTAAATATTTTGTTATTTATCAAAGCATTGTGGGGTGCGATATTGACATTCATGCAATTCTATTTGCTTTTTAAATAAACTTTTTCAGTTCTTGTAAATTCCATCTAGTTTTATATAAATTTCTTCACTGATTCTAAGGAAAGAAAGTACCTTTTCATATTCTTCAGAACTGTTTCATTTAATATCACTCATCCCAGTATTCTCACTTGTACTTTTAAAAATATTCCAAATTTGAAATAAAATAAAACATTAGAAAATCTCTTAAAAGGGTGATACCAAAATGAATGATACCAAAATGAATGATGCCGAAATGAGTATTCATTGCTTAGAGATATGAGATAGGATAGCAAAGCAGGAAAAAAATTTCATTCTCTATCTACCTTATATTTCTTGTGTGAGAATTATAATTTTTACGCGTTACTACTCTAGTTTTTATATGAAAATAAACTTATGAAAAATATGCTATACCTAAGTTAAAAACCCGTTTACTTTTTACCACGTTTATATTAATTTGCCTTCGAGTATGTCTGTTTGGGTGGAACTTTTTAATCGACTTTAAACTAACTTCCGACTAGCTACAGACTTCAAATTTGGCACGTAGTTCAGAATTGGATGACAATGCATGAAAATGAAGAGAAAGAAGACATACAAAGTAAAATAAAATTAAAATTAAGGAAAAATTTATATTTTTGCGATTGTCTTTCGTTGTCGATTCGATTATTTCAAATTAGTGTCACATGTTAGTTGAAAAGTTTTGTGTAGAATAAGTGAAAAAATTGAGATTTTGGAAGTGAGTACAAAAAAAAATTTAAAAAAAATAGTAATATTTTTAAAAACTACGTTTTTTTAGTGGAGAATAATAATTAAAAAATAGAAATTTGAAAAACGAAAAAGTGGGGAGCATGAAATGCATAGCAGTACATATGCACATTTTTTTACTCATACACATGCATATTCCACATACACATCCACATTCAGATCCAATTACAATTGCAGATATACATACACATATTCTCATGAGTACACATACACACACTAATATAACATAACTGTTATGTATTTCATGCTCCCCACGTTTTTCGTTTTTCAAATTTTTATTTTTTAATTATTATTCTCCATTACAAAAACGTGGTTTTTAAAAATATTACTTTTTATTTGATTTTTTAGTGAACTTGAAATAATGAAATGACTTGTAATAAATGCTTTATGCAACAATCCCTTTCCTTTCATATATGATTAAGCTATACTATGTAAAACTTTTTGAACAAAAAATCTTCTCTGAAGTTATTCAGTAGCTTTTTTTTACCGTATCATTAAAGGTATAAAGAGAACATACCTGATAATGAACGCGAAAAAAAATTCATTCATACTGTATTCATCAATCAAAATATCTGCTTTCTATCAGCTTTAATAAGGTGTTTAATTTTTCACAACTATTTACTAATTACCCACAAGGGCACTCGGATCATTAATCACCGAACCTCTTTTTAACTTTTTTTTTCCTGAGAAAGAATTAAAAAATTGAATTCCTTTAAAGGAAATGATTACCATTTCGATAATATATTTAAAGATTAAGAATAAAAGTAAATTTATCGATATTAAAAACATGTTCATTAACTGCTTTTTTTATATAGTTTTTTTGTCTTTGAATTTTAAACTAAAGATTTTTCAAGGGCATAGTTGAAGTTTTAATGATTTTAATAAATAAGTTATAAATATATTTACAAGCTTTTTCCGTTTTAAAATGCGAGTAGGTAACAATGCAACTTGTACTACATTTTTCTCTTTAAAATGTAAAAAAATAGTGATTCATATGAAATCGTATAATCATATGCAAGTTAATTCTCCTTACACTTCATCCAGGGCATGGTTTTGTTTAATATAATAATTTCGTATGAAATAATAAAATTATGTAACAAATATACCCAACAAAATAAAACGAAAAGTGTTTTAGAAAATAAAATAAAATATATTATTTTGCTCCGTAGTTGAATTTAAAGAAACTGGTGTAGTAAATAATCTCATCGCTACCTTCGCATTGCATTTTGAAATACATTCTGCTCTGATTTGCAATCTTTGGCCACAACAGTTCCTCATTTATCTTACAACACTTCATCTTAGACAGCTTTGCCTTTTCCTGTTTCGAACTAGGTTCCAGTTTCAGCATTCACATGGTCTTGACGAGAAGCGTCATAATTGAGTGTTGTTGACGTATGCCATTGAGGCAGAGGGGGTGCGATTGTTCTTGTTTTCCAGTGGTGCCATCTATGGCCAAAAATTGGACTTCTGCCACACCCGTTTATAGGGCGGACCCCTTCATACATTCATTCATTCATTCATCCACAGATCGTAATTTCGACCAGAATCAGAGAGCGATCAATCTCCAATTCAGTACCCCCAGAGGTGTTGATTTGTTATGGGAAAATGGAGGACTGTGAGACTCGACATATTTAACGTGCATCAGTCACCATTTACTACACGGGGAGTCTTCGGCCTACAGGGATCGAATCCACGACCACTTGGACATGAGCCCTGTGCCCTACCATGCAGACTATCCCGGCCCCGTCATAATTGAGTGCTCGAAACAAATCGACCTTTTTTCCATTTAAGCTATGATACAAAAGAAGGTTGTTTTTTTTTATTTCCAGTACAATAATTGTATTTTGATAGTTGTACCCTTTACGCTTTATACAGTACTTTTTGGGGGAATAAGGGACACGAAATTTCTCATATTCACTTGGCATAACTTAACTGGCTTTCTATTTATCTTTATCAATTGATAATACTCAAACAACTTTCTATTAAATTTAAAAAAAATTAAAACTTATCTTGCTGAGATCTGTATGAAATATATTTAAATATATTTAAATGTAATTCTTGTCTTGTTACTTTGCAATTAAAAACATTTTTATTCAAAGCTCTGAAGAGCTTGGAGCCTTATGATTTTTTATTTTTGAACTTATTATGTACTGAAAATGTTACAATTATTTATAGATGGATTTAATTTGTCATATTTTAAAAATTAATTTATTTAGTTCTCATATTTTAACTTATCTTGTATATTAGCATAACAAAATTCTAATCGCATCGTAAAATTTTGATAAGTTTTCTATAAGCACTTTTAGGGTTAAAAGTGACACATCAATAAAAGAGTACAAATGATATGAATGAATGATAATGAATTAACTGTTCCCATAACTAATCGTAATATTTTTTTTACACATTTTGAACCATTTTCAATGCAAAGTTCACATTAGGGCTTTATTTGTGGAATGAGTGTATAATTCTATCCTTAATCAACAAAAGACCCTAAAAATTGCTTCATAACTAAAAAATCAATCCTAAATCATGCCATTATCCAATCTTAAAAGTTTTCCATTTCTTCTTAAATTTCAGCGACAAAAGCTAAACGGATTTGTTCTTTTTACTCAATTTTACTTAAATTCTGTTCTATCATGCCATTATCCAATCTTAAAAGTTTTCCATTTCTTCTTAAATTTCAGCGACAAAAGCTAAACGGATTTGTTCTTTTTACTCAATTTTACTTAAATTCTGTCTTTAATATTTACTCGTATTCTTCAAAAAGCACAAAAATAAAATAAAATTGGTACTTAAGTTTAATGGCAAAACTGAATTGAATTTTCAATTTCTAAGATAATGATGAGAGTAATCAAATGTGTGTATTAGATTTTGATATCAAAATCTGCACACTATTGTAAAAGAAAGAGCAATTACTTTGTGAAGAAGGAATGAGAAAGAGGGGGTAATTTAAGGGACAAAAAATTAATTTCCTTTCCAATAAATCTTTAAGTGATATTTTGTAACATTAATACTACAATAAAGAACTCGAAAACAGCTGACAAAGAAATAAAACCCAAGAATAGATTTATTACCACTACAGATCTAAGAAAAATCAATACCCTGTCATTAAACCATTCTGGTATTGAATACTATGGTATAATACCTATCCGAATTTGGTGTTGAAAAACTCTAAAAATTGTGTGAATGTTTACTTTATTTCAAATTAATACCAAATCGAGCTTTATTATGCACTTTAAAGGGTGTAGTTTAACCATAACACCAATAATTGATAAAGCTTATACCAATTTGAAACTCGTTGGTGAAGAAGATTGTGTGTTTCGGAGTTTCGTAAACTTGGCGAATAACCAACGCATATTTAAAATATTTAGCTAAATAATCCAGTAAAATGATAGTAGGGTATGTTTTAAACATATACGTTTAAAACATACCCTACAAATGCTTTTGGATCACTATTAGAAGGTTAAAGGTGCATAATTGTGTAATTTCAAAATAAGAGCAATATGGCAGCCAAGATGGTGGTTTATTTACCTGAAATCTACTTTTGAAATATAAGTTCTGTTTGTAGATTTAATTGAAAAACTGGTTTTAGCCTATTTAATCTCAAGAAAGTTTCATCATTTTTACTGATTGATAAAAATATTGATTGTGGTCGACTATTTGATAATTATTTTTAAATCTCCTTGTTGGATTGATTTGACAAACTACTCATATAAATTGTCTTAAAATGCATGTATGCTTTGAATAATAAAAATATTTATGTTCTCACAAGATTTATATAATTCTGACATTTGTGTTAAGATTGATATGATTCTGACGTTTCTGAACTTTATAATATTTAATTTCTATTCACTTTTGTTAGTTCGAATTCATGTTAATATTTTATTTGCGTTGCATGTATGCTTAATTAACAAACTAATTTTATTTTAAGAAATATTGCATAAATGCATCCTAAATTTATGATTCTTGCTTTAGATTGTATCGTAAAAGCAAGTTTATTGGTACTTGTATCATATCTTACTGCAATTATATAGTTTAGTGTTACTGAATAACAAACATGTTGGCGGATATTTTACACCAAGTAGTGTAAAATAACACTCTATGTGTTTCACTACATCAGGAACTATCATTAATTTTGGTGTGTTAGAAGTGGAATACTTAGTAAATTGAAAATTACTACTTATAAAATATCAGAAAAACTCTGACGTTAACATTTTTCAAAGTCATAAAAAACATTTAAGGAAACAAAATAATACAACCAATGTCTACAATTTGAAAGTTTCGAAAAAAAATTTTAGTAAGACAGTTTATGAATTCATTTCGAATAAATTTTTCAAATACCAAAGGCACCAAAACATTTCAGGGTATGAAAAAAGGACACCAAGTTTTGTTTTTTTCTCAGCTTTTCAACAAGTGTAAATTTATTATTAATTTTAATCATTAGCCTTTCAACAAATTTGAAATTATTTTTAATCAAAATCATCTGTACTCCAATATTATTCATCATAAAATCGTTTGCATTAATTTTTGTTTATTTCTTGAGTTGAACACTCTAAAAAATTTCACTGTTAGATTAAGGTCAATGACTCAGAGAAATTGTTCCAGTCACTGACCATAAAATGGTCGGTTGGGATGGTTCTAGTGCCACTTGCCACAGGGACAAACCTGCTTGGTGAAACCGAGCAAATTTAAGGCAGAGTGTGAGATTCTTGTTTTTCAGTGGAGCCATCTATGGCCAAGAATTCGACTTCTGCCACATCATACGTCACACCTGTTTATAAGGCGGACCCATTCATACATCCATTCATTCATCCACAGATCGTAATTTTGACCTGAATCAGAGAACGATCGATCTCCAATCCAGTAACCCCAGAGGTATTGATTTGTTATGGGAACATGGAGGACTTTGCGACTAGACAGAATTTTAACGTGCATCAGTTACCAACTACACTGGGAGTCTTCAGCCGGCGGGGTTCGAACCCACGAACTCTCGGACATGAGTCCAGCACCCTACCGACCAGGCTATCCCGGCCTTACTGACCATAAAATAAATTATAGAAATAGAAATAAATTTATGCCTATAAGGCCATATCATGTATTCCCACACCTGTTATACCCATCCTGCCATAACATGATCATAGAAATACAGACCTGAGCATGAAACATATAGCCACTGACCGTAAATTTACATTATGCTCATAAAAGTTATCTTCAGTTAAGAACTCGGCGGTGTTAAAGATACAGACGCCTTGTTTATCGAATCAACCTATGAAAAGGAATCACCTATGTAAAGGGAGTACGAAAGAGATATTCTTTGACGACGGTAGGGCTCAAACATGGGATCTTTATGCATGTAGCCAGATACTGTAACCACAATGGAAAAAGTTGCACAACCCCGAATTACGTCAGAAATTTTTTGTGATAATGGTGTAAATTAACTATTAATTTTGCTAATTTTAATAAAATTCGTTACAATTACTCGACTCTCTTCTAAAGGAAGGAAATTGATTTTAATTAACGACCAACTCTCTGAATTTTACTTCATTTCTTTAGTGTAAGGTTTTGAGCATAGTAAATTTAAGTGTTGTTTTGCAGAGATTACAAAAAATCAAAAAAAAATCAAGGAAGCAAACTTAAATATACGTAACATACATATTCATGTTCAAAAAAATATACATTTGTAATTTTTTTCTTTTTAAAAAATTTTTCAGCTTTTTTTCCAAAGTTGAACACCAATTTTATATTATTTCATCTCTGGCAACTGCTAATTCATTTATCAGGCAAGCAACTCATTTAATATTAAAATATATTTTACAATAATTTTACACCAAGTTTAAGAGATTAGAGTAAAATGCCAGGACAAGGATCAAAACATAGAGGACAAAAATCCACTTAAATATGAAAAATAAAATTTTTCACATATTTTACTGTAGAAAAGTTACAATAAATTGCACTTTTTTCGATATCTTTTTATTTACTTATTTAATAACACAATTTAATATCATTTTGAATTGTAAAAAAATACATTGAAATTAATGGGCATACGAAGTAGTGTTTCTTTTGCATCATTACTGAAAATTCAAAATGAACGAAATGCTATAAAAGTTATGTTTATTTTAAAATTTTAAACTTCTGAATACTGTATGTTAATATTATCACGTTTTATAGATTTTTAAACTTATGTTTTTTTTAATAAATTTAAGTGAATTTCATAGGCCAATAATGATATGAATATTTTACAGTGTGTCGTTTTTCTCTAAAAAAAATTACTGCCCTTAGTTTTTTTTTTTTTTTTTTTTTTTAATTCTTGTCAAAATATTAACACATAGGGAGCTATAAGTTGGAATCAAGGAGAGGAAGAAACCGAAAATGCTATTAAAACTGAGGAATCACTATCGAGCAGTTGGGACTAATTCAGAAAGACATATTTAATTGTTGGAAAAAGCTGAACTTGAGGGATATTAGAAACACTTTCGAGCCTCATGATGGAATCAAACTGATTTTAACGTTTTGCATTCCGATTCCCTCACAAATATTTCGACAGTACATTAGTGACCCTTAGTGGGTGTACTTTTTTTATTATTATCTATACTTTTTATACTTCATTTGTGAAAAAGATTCCTAAATTATGCAGGGTTATTCATAATTCCATCCGCCTGTAAACGCCATTTTTCTTTACTACAACTGGCTTCAGTGGTACATGTTACTGCCATCTACCGGCAACTGCTTAAATTAAAACTTGAATATTTTCGAAATAATATCATATGCTCTTTTTTGCCATATTCGTCTTCGTTTTTTTACTATAACGTTTCGAAGCCCCGGAGGGAATTATGAATAACCCTGTATATTATTGGTGATTATCACAGAATAGCCAGCATTTTCAGAAACGGGACTTGACATAGATTACATTACGTATGTCATTTTTTGAAGCAGTACATTTTATATTCAGAATAATCACAAAAACCCCTGTAGTATCTAAGGAGTTCTAGGTGAGCTAAGCTCAAGATCAAGGGGGGGGGATACAAAAATGTTTGGTTAAAAAACGTGCTATACTTCCTACTTTAAGAAATAAGCGTACTTAAAAACAAAACAAAAATACATGGTTGCCAACTAGCTGTTAATTTAAATATTTAGTTGTAAAAATATTATGAGAGACAATCTAACTCCCAACACTAATGTTTATGGTAATTTGTCTTAAATCTCTTCACAAATTCCTCCCCTTAAAAAAAGGAAAGAAAAAAAAAGGAATTACTGTTTGCTTTGGAAAATAACGTTGATTAATTTGATGATTTAAATTACAATAACATTTTCATCGTTTGCATAAGATTAGGATAGGGATAGGTTCCAAGATAATAAAAAGAATGATCATGTTCAGTTCATCAAAACTGAAAGCTCGTCCAGATAATTAATTTAAGTAAGTCAGAACCACTATCCCTTATAATCAAATATCCTGTTAGATCAATATTAATTATAAGTAATGAATTAATGAATACTGATATTTCAAGATAAATAAATTGAATAAATAACTCCAACAAGAGCAAAAATAAAATTTAAAAAAAAAAATAGAATTATAAGGAGTCAGCAAAGAAATCTCATGAAGTTATTCTACAGTTGTTGGTGTTTTCCCAAATGAATATTTCATCTGTACAAAAAGTACATTTTAGGTACAAGTCATAAATAACAACAATTTTATTAATACTGTTTAGTAATATCGGACTTTCAGCACAGCACTGTGGACTTTCAGCACAGTGAACAGCACTTTTAATCACATTATTTGTAATTTTTTTATCAGCTTTTCTTTATTCATGCTGAACTTATAAATGCGTATAGTATGTAATACATAGTAGTATATTCATGGTAGTATCATTTATATATTCATAGTAGTATAGGTAGTATATAAATTTATAGTAGTATATTTTTAAGTTGGAGAAGGTAGTAAAATGGGCATTGATAAAACTTGTATATCTCCTCTTTTGATATATATTTATCAAAACATATTTTTAGTATAAATATCTCTGTAATGGGTAAGTTCGGTTAGCTAAGTTTTTTCTTTATTGTTTTAACATTTTATAAAATTTAAGAAAGGATAATTATTAATTAGTCGGAAAAAAGTGATTAAATATTACTTTAGTCGGTTCTACATTAAATTAATAATCGAAATCCAACTATACTACTAAGACCTTTGCTAGTTATTATTAATAATTTTTTATTGAAAAAATTACTAATTAAATTTTAAAAAAAATCTTATTTTGAAAAAAATATGGAAACTTTATGTAGTGAAGCATGCATGTAAGGTAGGTGTACGTATATAACGGCTCATGCAGTCACGGCTATTAAAATTATCTTTTTAAAAGGTTTTCTTTTAGGGAAAAGAAATTTTAATTGGAACACTGTTTTAAAGGACTTTAAATTAAATGCAGAAGTAATTAATTAATCCTAATTTTAAAATTTATGTAAATATGATATTAGCTATATTGTCTTTCTATTAATATTTGATATTGAGAATTCAAATTAAAATTGTTCCGAAAATAACTTAATTTATTTTTCGCAAACTAAATAAAACTAAAAATATATATTTATTTTCAAGAACTTTAAAGCAGGAAATATGTAAATAAATGTATCTGTTTTTTAAAAAAAAACTTTTTAAAAATCAAATAATATCCATTTCAAGTAATATCCATATTATTATCATTTAATGTAATGTACTAATGTCGATTATTTATGTTATGACAGAAAAGTTGACAGTTGTTTTAATTTTGCTAAGCTTTTTAACTCAAAAATAACAATAGTAATTTCTCATTGATTCAAAATTTTACAAAAAAAATCACAAAATACAATATTTAAATTAAATTGAAAAATATTTTCAGAACACGATAAACTATTGTTTTTATTGTAAATTCATTTATTTACTGTCAATAAGTTTAAAAAGTTCATTTGTTAAATGTACACAGTATTCAGTAGTTACTGACTGCCAAAAATCATTTTTTAAGAGTCAGACAGTTTGGATGCTTAACACTTTTATTTTTGTTGAAATTTTTAGGATTTTCTCTTTATCTAAAACTATTGGACACGTGTTTTCTTATCTTTGAGAAAGAAAAAAAAATTTCTCAAATTTTTGAGAAGGGAATTAAAACTGAAGAGCCTCTGGAATCTGTGAAAAAAGAAATAGATTTACATGTGCTGTGATACTTTTTATGAAATGATTGAGCCGCAACAGTGACTACTATTTTACATTCTACTACTTTCATACTAACTATTAAAACATAAATACATTCAGATGGCCTTTACATCGAAGGTTAAAGATCTGTTGTATTTCTTAAGGCTATTTTCTTTGACTTTGACCTTCAAAATCTGCGTCAACAGTGTATTATACAGTGTGCAACAAAGGTATATATTTCTGTGAATACATAATAAAGAGCAGTACCTAAAACTTCAATGTTTGTGTAATATGCATTTGGTGCTGATCTTAAAATTGACCTTGAAGTAACAAGAAACTGAAATTTTGCACAACTTTCAAGGTCATTAACTGCTTTCGCCAAATTTGGCTAGCGTAAAATTTGCTGGAAAGGAAGCCTGAAGTACAGCAGAAACAAGATCAATTCTCAGATCTAAGGTTACTAATTCAACTTTTATATAACACTAGTCGTTCCCGGGGACTAGTCGTTAACGGCGATCAGCCGGTTCGCCTTTTTAAATAAGTAGAATTTCAAGTATTTCTAAATTTAAAACCATACAATCAAAGCTCAAGACAATGCGTAAATATAATGAACAAATATTGCTCAAATGAGAGTGGATTTAACTTTTGCCTCTTAAATGTTATAGTGGGTATAGTGGTAAATTTGCTATCAAAATGTTTAGTGCAAGATATGCTAATATTAAAAAAATACATGCTAATTTTCGCAGTGGCACCTTTGATGAATAATAAATTAAGTTAGCACCTTTGTCGAAATCATATTGTGCAATTTGTATGCTATTGTTAACTATGCGAGCCAATAAATTTCAATTATTAGGGGTTTTTTTTTTCAAAAAACAAAATTAACTTTAATATAGCTTAATGGAGCTGAAAATAATTTAGCTAAATGGCGCTGCTCAGGAACTAAAAGACAGTATTACCAAGTAAATGAGTATTTATGTTAAAAAATTAAAATCAGTCTTCACATTTATTTGACACGTTTAATTGGTAGTTAAAATGGAGTACAGCTTTCCAAGCAGTTTTGTTTAACTTTTTTAATTGTAAACGAAGGAATTTTGCCTTTAAAAACTTTCCTTTTCTTTTCAGACTCAGGAGTTGAGACTTAACTAAGCTAAGTCTTAAATCTATGTACTCTAATACATAATGTATGTACGTTTGGGGCATCCATTCGCTATTGGTACCCAACCTCTCATCATCTACTTATCAGTTATAAAAACCATGCGTTGATGAGTTTTTTCAAGTTGTCATCCAGACGCATAAATATGTATGAGTCAGGATTTTTTCTTGTTTCCATAGTGAATTGGATCTTAATAATTTCAGTGTTTGATGCGCAACAGATATATAAATCAATATAGACTTCAAGATCTGAAGTGTAGGAGATCTGAGATCTTAAAACATTATATAAGATTGTGCAGAGGCTCTTACTACACCCAGCTATTCATTATGGAGGACAAAGCATGCCTAATACGAACTGTACTGCTTGAGTAATACCTTGAAGTTGAAGGTATTCAGAGTTTAAAGTGGCCAGTCAGATCTCCAGACCTGAATTATATACAACATAGCTAAGACCTTTTTAGCAGAGCAATTGCAGATCACCACCCAGAAAAACTACAGGCCAAAGAACTGCTATCAGGAAATAGGATTTACCATTTCAAAACAATTTTCATCCTTGTAAATTGTATGAGACTTTGTTGTGACTTACGCTGCCATCAAGGAAAGTAATACATAATTTTAAATTCTCTACGTGTGTCATTTTGTGAACACCATTTTGTTCTGATGTCTATTAATTCATAATCTTGAGTTAGTGCCACTACCAATTAATTTTCGTTTTTTTCTCACTTTGCTGTATTTTTCAATAAAATCTCGCTTGTTTTGGATCATTTTTTATTGATTTCTCTGCGAAAATGTGTTTATTTAACTTTCGAACATGAGTGTACTTTCATGATTAACAACAAAAGTGTTTCTACTCCCTTTTTTTCTTTTGTTCGTTTTTCATGCTTTAAGGTGATTTCCCAACTTTTTTTAATAAATGGGTCAAAAAATAGTTTGTAAATATGCATCTATCCCTGAAATTCATTAGCATCGAATGTGAATACATAAAAATAATCTTGCTCTTATTTTTAAAACAATTTTTTTAAACATTTTAAATTATGACTTTTGATTATCCCTCTAATCTGGAATTGCCCTTTAATCACTTTCATCATCCTTATTTACAGCTACCATTTTTCTCTGAGGTGCCTTTAATACTTTCATTAATTATTCTTTGCTTATTTTTTGTACTCTAATTAGAAAACAACAATATATAAAGGAACGTGAAATAGAATGCTTTACCACCAATGAAAACTAAGTATTACTGAAGTTAATATATTAATTAGTTGTATAGTAATTAGCTATATGGTATTTTATTACCTATTAGTTTCTACGTAACAGCAAAAATAGTTTTAAACATGACGATTTTTTTTAGTAACAGTAGTACTTTTTAAAAATAAAGAGCCCTGAATGTTTTATGATTTAATGAATGAATTTTTACATAATATGAAACAATCTTAATGGTATGAAAGGTCACTTAAATTTATTAAATAATTGGTGTTTCCTACTTTTTAAGATATGTAATAGGATAGAAAATCACATTGTGTCTAAAGACAAATATACTTTTTCTGGTTATAGTTCTAGGCCCTCACATTTTGGACGGGGTAATAGTCAGAGGAAAGATCGAAAACTGTTACATTACCCTTAACCCTTACTGTTGTTTTTACTTTCGCCATAGTTTTAAACAAAGTATTGCGATTAGATAGCTCATAAAAAAATATTGAGCTAAATAAATATTTTCTGCACTCATTTATAAAATAATTTTATTACTTATTTTCTATTACTTTTTATTTGTTATTATTTTTAAAAAATTTATAGTTTTATAATAAATATTACAATAATCAGATGCATTTTACGTTTCAAAATATAATTAAATTATAAATAATAAATATTTAAATTATAAATACTCGCCTTATTTTTAATGAAAAAATTCAAAATTTAAGCGAAATAGGTTAAATATTCTAAAAAGTTTTTTAAAAAAACAGAAATTCAAAAAAGTCGTCCTTTTTCATTAATATTCAAAATCAAAAGGGTTTTATCCTTTAAATAACTGTGTAAAATTTGGATGGCGTTGATATTTTTATCTAACTACAGTAGAATCTGATAGTGATATACCAGTTAAATTTATTAGAAAAAAAGATTTCAAAATGTATAAATAACTGATTATCAGCATAACTTTCATAGCTATGGTTAAAAATTATGCGATAAAGAACTAATATCAAAGATCTAAATATCATATCCTTGATGTTAACTATTCTAATGTCAACAGAGTCTAAAGCTCTCTACAAAGTGTTTTCAGCCTTTTTACTGATGGTTAATACCTCTTCTCCGTTAACTTCCGTAAGATTATTAATTTATCAAGCTCATGTTTATCTACAGCCCGATCACCGTTTGAGATAAAACTTCACACCAGATCCTCCTGGAGTTTATCACTGTTGGAAGCTCTCATTCTCCTGAACGCTTATTGGATTTAACATCAGTATCTCTTTTATTCTTAAGTCTTTTAATCTGGAACCCAAATGCTTCGATAAATTTTTCTTGGTAGGCCGAATTACTCCAAATAACACTTTCATAACGAATTGTTTTTAAAAATAAAAATATTAGTCGATAGCATTGGCGATAACAATTTCAGGCTATTCTATTATTCTAATTCAGCTCGAATCGCATTTAACAAAATTTGAAGGAAAAAAATTTATAATTTTGAAATATAAACATTTAAAATCTATTTAACAGATTTCTCGATTGTTAAAAATCGATTAAAAGATTTCGCTGTCAAAGACTTTTTCTTTCGTGATAAAATGTTCTCGATTTACTTATCAAAAAAGGCATAAAAAAAGTAATTACCTTTTACCCAACCTAAGACCAAAATGAAAAAGAATATTAAACTTTATTGAAATTAGTTTTTATTTATTGAAATTATTTTTTATTTCGTATTTTTTGCTTGATTTGTCTCATTTTGTATTTTTTAATTAATTTGTTTTATTTTCGTTCCAATTTTTTTGGCAACTAAACACACTATTGTATTGATATATTTTGCAAATCAATTTTGCATCAATTTTGCAGATATAATCATGTGAACTGATGACCATATTATATCTTTTAATTTTTTTTTTTTTGTTTTCAGGATTTTTAATTTAAATTTATTTTTAATAGAAAAGATTTTTTAAATGTTTAAAAATATTTTTTTAATAATTTTTCTTCTCTTTTTTTATTAATCTTTTCCATGCTTTCTCTGTATTTTGTCTTATTTTATGAATTCTATATACTTGCAGCTATATATATATATATATATATATATATATATATATAATAAGTTATTAGCTCATGAAAGAACCAAAGGAATCAGCCAGACAGGTGACACCTAAAACTATTAACCTGAAATAATATACTAAATATCATTTATTGAAAAGTTTTACAGAAAGCAGAAACCCAACTATCAAATAGGAAAAAAAATTTTAAAAAATGAAAGTGGATGCCCTGAGATTAAGTACTTTAATTTATTTTTAATATTTTCCCTCTTCTGATAGTTTGGTTGGGCTTTTCAAAAGGTGATATTCAGCATGTCATTTTGTATATTATTTGTGTTATTTGGTGTTAATGGTTTTAGGTTTCACGTGCTTTGTTTATCCACTTTTTTGGTTATATGTATATATAATTTTCCATCTATTAGCAACACTAATAGTTATTATTCCTTCTTAGGTTATCTCAAGTAATAATTAAAACAGCGTTGAATAGTTAGTTATACGTTAAGCGTTTATTTAGAATAATATTGCATTTTTAAAGAAACAGAAACTTAGATGTTAAGTAATCATTTAGATTTATTTTTGATTTTAGATTTGTTTCCTTTCTTAAATGGTAGCAGATATTTTAAACAAAAACGGTGCTATGGTACTGCATACTGTCGTACCAATTATTAGTGATAAAGCTTGCCTTATTCAAGCTATAGCATACATACATTATGCTACACTCAAGTAACGGCTCAATAGGTGAGTGAGGAAATAGAGCATAACTGAGCATTGGGAAGAGTTTTCTATCTTATCTCCTGAAAAAAATGGAAGTAATTTCTGCCGTCTACTATGCCTGAATTAACCCGAACTCATATTTATGGTGGTTTTTGTGATTTAATAGTTGCTGGAGAGATCTAAAATTATTACTAAAATTTCATAATATACATTTTAAACTATTACTAAAGTTTCATAACATACATTTTAAACAATTACTAAAATTTCATAATATACATTTTAAATTATTACTAAAATACATAAAGAATTTTGACAATATCGCGGACATCACTTGAAATTTGTTAAAAATTTAAATCCAAGTATTTCCGCCTGGGAAAAACCACGCACAAGATCAAGACTGTGAGAAAAATCTGTTCATAAATTCTTTTTTGAAACTAATTAAGTTGTTAGAAGGATTTGGAGAATAAAAGATATTTAAATACAGTTCTGTTTTGCTTTCAACTTGGTTGTGATTAAAGTTTATGTGTTGTACACGATAATTTTTAATGGTGTCCAAGCTGGACACCAAAGTCGGCTTTTTGTTATAATTTTATAGAAGAATATTTTGTTAGTATATTAATCACAGCGAAATAAACGATTATCTAGATTCTTGAAACTAATCAACAGTACTTGAAAAAATACAGATGAAAAGAACACAGATTAAGGGATACAATACGAAGAAATGAATAAGAAGTAATTTTAATCGTTAACGAAACTAGTATCATCGTAACAATTCGAATGGAAAACATTTTTTATCTTTCTTGAAATAATTTTTTGACATTTTTGATGACTTAAATATCAATCTAAAATATTTATATCACGTAACATCAATATCTCTTTTTTTTATTTAGGACATCAACTGAAGCATAGGCTATGAAATAAAGATCGAGAGAAAGAGAAAATAAGTTTTCCAATAATAATAGATAAATAGTCCTTATTTAAATCAAATAATCTGAGAAAAATCCTTTGAAATTGCAATTACTCATAATAAAACTCATAATAATACATTCATTTCATAAATAAAAATGGCTTTTTCAGCTTGTCAAATTTCAAATCAATAGCTGCACTATGGCCCTGCACGGTATTTTTTACTACACGTTTAACAGTCTCTAACTATTTGAGGAATGATAATTTTTTTAAAAACATTCCATCGTTTTTTTGTACATACTTCTTAACAAACTCGTAATTTCAAATTTAACAGTCTTATTGATTACTTAACAATGAAACAAAACTCAACGTTATGTAAAGCAAAATAAAGTTATGTAAAAGTACTTTACAAAATTGCATTTAGCATTTCGGGAAAAACTCTTACAAATTTGCAATAAATTTTGAACAAATACAAATTTTGAAAAATTCTGGTGCTAAGTTCATAAATAGAAATGGCCTTTTTAGCAAATCAATTTTCAACTCTGGGGCTTCAAATCATCCCACGATAACAATACAAATAAAATTCCAAATTGGATGATCGTTTCAATATATTAGGAGCATTTTCTGAATTATAAATATTGTTGAACTATTTTCTTTTCAATCCCTTATGAAGAAAAACAATTTTTTGTCGGATTGATAAAATGAATTTTTATATCTTCATTAAGTAAATACTTTCTTTAATTGCTATTATTATTTTGGGTATAAAAAAATATTGAAACAATTTAAAAAGTTTCTTAGTAATGAGTTAGCTTGATCGAAATAGATTGATTACAAAAAATTAAATAAAATCATAACATAATATTAAATTTGTCAATGTAGCATCCAATAGCCAAACAGAATTTGTGTTATTCTGTTAATTTATTTTAATTAATTCACATTTTACAAAACAAACAAAAATTAAGATATGCATTAGAGGACTTTTTTTAATTTAATTTTAATTGTATATATTTATAAAAGAAACTGAACAAACATACAAGAAAAAATTTCGGTTTCCTTGGATCCCATGATCTATTATAGTAATCATTAAAGCCATTTCTATTTAATTTACAAAATGAAAGAAAAGCAAACTAACTATTAAAAAATATTAAACTGGATGTTTTCACTTTCATATTTTCAAAACAGCTACCTTATTTCTTTCAAAAAATGGAACAGTTACTTTTATAAATAACAATTAAAATATTTAATTGGGGGGAAATATTCCATTAGGCGTACAACAGTATAAAAAAAGATTTTGGAAGCAATTACCAAACCTTCTTGCACTAGCGATTCTATTTATTCTGATGAAATTAAAAATAAAAAAATTCGTGCAAATTATCAATTGAAACAAACATACGAGTTATAACTAACTTTCAAGACATTTTTAATTCATATTTTTATTCAATTAAGTAGGATTTACTACTATTGTAATTATTTACCTGCAATAAATACTTCATAACTGTATGCTGAGAAATAAAAGTTTGTTTAAAACTGCCAGAATATGAGTTTATTTGTATCTCGCCCCGCCCTATTTTAGGGCGGGGCGAGAGTAGAGTAGATACATACACAAAGCATACATTAAAAATGCGTAAATTTCTAAAAGTTACATCAACAGTGAGTATAAAAATCAGAATAAGTAAGAAAAATGTTCAATGCAATTCTATAAAACAAGTGTAAACCAATTAAAATAGTAAAGTAGTAAAAAGGTTAAAAAACAAAATCACCCAAAAATCAATAAATGTTAAAACTTTACAGAAGCATGCAAAACAGTGATAAAATATTCGAAGTTAAAATTCGATAAAAAGCTTAAAAAGCAGAACAAGTTAAGAATCAAAACAATCAGTTAAAAATTGATAAAAACAATACTTGTTAAATTAAAATTGATTTAAAAAAAATTTAGGCCAGAATATGGTAAAATTTACCATGTTTCTGACTCCATGGGAACACTGAAAGGCACGGTAATTTTTACCGAAGCGCTTTTACAATGACTTTTGGTAAAATTTATAATAAAATATGGCTTTATTACAACGTTATTTGGTAGTTTATTAGATAATTGTATTGTGATACCTTATAATATGACATAAAAACCATTTATTTTGTTAAATTTACTTTTCAGTTTTGTATTTTACTGAATGTGTGGTAATAAGAATTGTATTTTTGAAAACCACAATTTCCGTTAAACCGTTACCATACGAACGGAAAATTATTAAATGAATGGTTTAAATACCGTATATTTTGGTTTTATTACCAGAGTTATATTTTTTCTACTAAAAATTATTTTACCGATGTAATTTTTCTGTGTTAACCCTTCAACCTTCGACTTTGAGCTCAGTTCTGTGTGAAATATAATTGCTTTCTCGCACAGTATATCGATTTGTCGTGATGTTATTTCTTAGCTCTCTGTCAAGAAATTTTTTAATTGATTAATCAGAATGGTTCAACATTTATCAAAACTTATATAACTTTAATATAACTTTAGTTCATAAATTATATTAATTATTTTCAGAGCGTCTGCTTTCTTTAGCATAATGAAAACTTAAACTTGCGTGATTCGCACTTTGATCCATAACTTTTCAAAGTTGGATTTATTCAAAAGTTCAAAAGTTATATAAAGTTCAAATCGAAATAAAATCACTAAAAGATACAAGAAAAGTGTATGCCTTTTTCAAATTCTCATACATGTATTCAACATGTTTTGAGCAAAAAATAATGAATTATTGAGAAGAAAATCTGAAAAAAATTGTTCAAAAATAAACTCACCTGAGGCTATCTCTTCTTAATATAGAGGTGGATGGCTGTCCAATACATTAAAAAAAAGTGAAGTAAAAATATAGAAAATAACACATTTCATACAGTTAATCATGAAAAACTTACGATAAGTTCTGAAGAATGAATTTTATCATTAAAAATAACTAAAAAGAAACAAACAAACAAAATGTAATGTGTAGATTTTATCCATCACTTTCGTAAAAACGACATTTTTGGCGAAGGTTTCTGAAGTTTGCGCATATTTCATGGAGCCATTGCATGTATCATCTACAGTCATCATTTTTACTNAAAGTTGGATTTCTAGATTTTTACAGCAATATAGGGTAAGTTTAGGATAGATAGCCATATTTTCATTCAAATCGAAATAAAATCACTAAAAGATACAAGAAAAGTGTATGCCTATTTCAAATTCTCATACATGTACTCAACATGTTTTGAGCAAAAAATAATTAATTATTGACAAGAAAATCTGGAAAAAAAATTTCAAAAATAAACTCACAAGAGGCTATCTCTTCTTAATATAGAGGTGGATGGCTGTCCAATACATTAAAAAAAAGTGAAGTAAAAATATAGAAAATAACACATTTCATACAGTTAATCATGAAAAACTTACGATAAGTTCTGAAGAATGAATTTTATCATTAAAAATAACTAAAAAGAAACAAACAAACAAAATGTAATGTGTAGATTTTATCCATCACTTTCGTAAAAACGACATTTTTGGCGAAGGTTTCTGAAGTTTGCGCATATTTCATGGAGCCATTGCATGTATCATCTACAGTCATCATTTTTACTGGTGATATTGTATTCTTCTCTACAGCTAACACAATGATATTCAAGTCTATAGAAATTCTGAGTCTATAGAATCGGATATTATGTAGGGTTCTGTAGAGTATCTTCTATGGTTCTACCCGATAATATGTTAGATTTGTGGTATCGGAATGTAATATATATGTTTTTATACGATACGGTTCTTAAAAAATTTTAAAAAGTAGGTTCAATATTGAAATAAAAAAGCTCAGAATTTCTTTTCAGTATCTTTCACCTTGAAATTTCGAAACCAAGCTAAGACCATTAACGAAACCAAAGATTCCGTAACTAGGTACAATTATTTGGAAACATTAAGCTTGGGGGTGAATTCGAATTTATAAAAATAACATCTTATTTTCTTACTTTTGCTACCATTTTTAAAAACTTTTGAGGTCCACGAATTTTTGATTCATGACATCTCAATACATATTAATAAAAATGGTGGACATAAATCCTCAATTTTATGTGTCCATCTCCTCTGGAGTGGAAGTTTAGTATGACCGCCAAATTTATAACTTCACCATTATAACTTCACCACTTCGCCATTATATTCCTTTTCTTTTAACACGGGAAAAAAATATTGGACTATATTTGTGCTTTAAATGCCGATCAAATTGGAAAAAAATATAACCTACTTATAAATAAACAACAAATTTTCGAAAAATATTTGACCCCTAATTAAAAAAAACATTATAATTTTAGATACTTTTTGCAGACACGAAAAGCAACGCTTTTTCCAGATTGATAAACAAGTAAAACTGCTTACTCTGAAACTACACATGCTGCAATATAAACAAATATCTGAGATAATTAAACAGGTTATCTAACTTATACTAACCCTATTTTGTCTCACTATAAATCATAAAAAGATAATCATCTAAAACATTTTCTCGTGCATTTTTATTGGTCAGAAATATCGTGTGATAGGACCCATATATAGCAAAAAAGATCCAGAAGTTTTAGCTGTCATCAGCTTAAGATTAAAAACTTATAATGGTATTTATCTGCAAATTAGTTATTGATCTCATTTTATAATGCATTTTCCTTTCATTGGGAGGGGCAACGGAGTATCACCTCCCAAACACTTAAAAGAGTTGAAGTAGTGGGTTCGAATATTGCCACTGAGTGTACCTTTGTATTCGCGATCGCAACGCTCGAGTACGCCCTCTAGCGAGAGCCTGTAAATATCAGACATTAATTTATCACGTTTTTATTTAGTACCATAAAAATCATTGGCCATGACGAACGCCATTTTCTTAGCAGCAAATAAAATTTCCCTAAGGAAAAGCTGAAGAACTTGAAAAAAGTAACCAGAACATGCCAAACATTGAAGCGGAACACGCCAAGCATTTGAAGAACAATTTCTCCATAATTTTTACCTTTCTATTACCAAGAACATAACTTACAATTTCATGATCAATTGCTGTTACAGATGTGTATATTACGGTAAAATAATTTATTTTGTCTTCAATTCATTACAAATTAAAATGAAGTCAACATTGCTTTCGTCATTCCAATAAATAAATGTGAATTCAGAACGTCAAGAACTGCAATAGTTATAGAATACTCTTTTTTGTTATAGAACAGTATATATTTCTGTATCTATATAATTCGGAAAACAACAATAAAGAATCACCCAAATTACTTGAAATAGTGTCATTTGCGCTGATGATTAATAAATTTTTTATCGTTTTCTTGATAAGTATTTTTTAGTTTTGAAAAAATAGATAATTTCATCTAGAATTCAGCTGTTCTGTTTTTAAGCTACATATTCAAATTCATATCGAAATCTTACAACTATAAAATTTTGATGTGTGGTACGTTATCTAAAAGTAATAAAGGGATAATCTATGTACATATTATTTGAAAATAAAACTTTCAAACGAAGAACATTTCATTTGGAATTCTGCGGATTTATAAAG
>NC_092210.1:73318713-73344204 GCF_043381705.1 Parasteatoda tepidariorum | reverse complement strand
TAGAATGTAAAGTTTAAATGGGCCTTTCATGTTATATCATTAAAACTATCGCCAAATATATAAACGCATTAGGTTTTAACTCTTATAAGAATATACATTTTTTTTTCTGTTTATGTGCAAATATTTTTCCGATGTGTTTTGGATGTTCCTTCTCTAAAAAAAAGAGATACCATTTTGTTTTCGTTTGCATAAGAAAGGATATTAAACATTTTTCTTTTTTAAATTTAATTAGCCAAGATAAAGAAGGAACGTTGCAATGCTACACGCTACATTAAAGACGTCTCTAGAGTAAATGAATGACTGTTCATATAGAATTCGCAGGTATTAGTCTCATACAACAACGCCCCCTATAGTTCGTTGCGATCGCGAATTGTCTCTCGCAAATTTGTGATTATTGCTCTTTTATGTGCCTCGTAATGTCTCAGTTTTACAAGCCGTTATATTGAATTGAGCACAAGCCCGTATAGGTGTGTAAAATAAAATTCTATTGTGTTTTGACTATAACAGTATTCAATGTTCGTTTGTTGAAGTTAACGTCAACTGTTTTTGATTGCTTATACTGTTAATAATTAAGTTAGACTAAGTAATCACCTGGACCAAATAACATTTAGCGAGTTTTTACTATAAGTAACTAAAAGTAATGCAATAAGTAGTTTAAATAAGAGAATTATAGTTGAAATTACATTGGTAAACGATAAAAATAATGAGGTTTACATTTTTTAACAAAGAGAATTACAAATTTTTTATATGTAACCATATCTGAGTTAATACATAAAATATTTTGTGATTTGTAAATTGGATAATTTTTAATCTGGATTGTCCATCAGCCTGTTAATCTGTTGATAGACAAGAAACAAATTGCTTGGAGGAGCTAGCTAGATACAGAAATGTCCTAGTTTTACATAAAATAAATTAATCTTATGCAAACATTTGCCTACAGAGAAAATCTTAACAAACTTCAGGGATATAAAAATTTTGATTTCTAAACCCTCTCCAGAAAGAGGATTTTAAAAAAATATGAGAGGATTACTTTCAAAAATATTGAACACATTGAATATCCAAAAAGCAAATATTCTTATGATAAAAAGTGAGCGGGGTAAGCCTGTCGACTTTTTGAAAATAAATTTCTTATAGCTTAACAGGCGCATTCGAAACCTTCGAGATCGTTTCCTAAGAACACGTTCTATGATTGAAACGGAATGAACCTTGAAAACTCCAAACCTTGTCCCTTGAGCAAATATTTTGTGATACAAACACTTACGAACGATACTTTATAAATCAACTCGATATGGCGTTTCTTCGCCAGCTATATCGCCAAGCTGCTCGTGTTAGAAGCAGAGGACTTTTCCTTTAAATAGTCCCATATGCGTCGTAAAAAAAGCCGTGTTTCTTTGATGCCATTTCAACCAAGTGAAAAGTCCGATTTGCGAGAAAAAGGTTTTTCCATTTGAAGGCTTTTCTTTACTGAAATGGATTCGGCTTCGCAGCCATCGAATATTTACGTTTATTTTACTTAACCGAGGTGTCAATGCTTTCAGAATATCTTTATAAAAAAGAAACGCAAGCCTAAAGTATTGACAGGATAACTTTTCTCACGTACTACTCTTAAATATGCGACATCTTTCGAACTTTAAAATATATACTTATAAGTTTGAAAAAATTTGAAAATATGTACAGCTATATAAAAATTTTCAAATCTTTTATTTACCTGAAAAAGATTTTAAAAATCTAACATCTCCCTTTTATCTGTTTTCTTTTCGGAAGAAGTAATCTATTCCAGATTATCACTCACTATTAACAATAAGAGCATATATTTACACACGAAAAATTTCACAATCAAACATGTAAGTGTAAAAAAGAAAAAGAAGTAGTAGTCACAAATATTTATTTTTCCTGAAAAAAATGGAAATGAAATGTTTTCACTAGCAGTGTTTTTTTATAATTAGTAGCACTGGGTTTTACAAAATACAAACTACATATTTTTCAATTGCATAACTTTGTGTAAAAATATATTAAGTGACACTTTGTTAAAATTTTAGAAAAGTATATATTGAAATGTCTATAAAAATTTGTGTGCAAAACAACCTTTCCTCCATCGCACCATTTAAGAACCTTGACAAAATATGTTAATGTTCTACTATTACAGCAAATCATAATATTGCTCTTAAGAATGTGTCTTAAGAATATGTCTAAAGGGTGTTTTAGAATATGTCTTAAAAAATATTGGTAAAGCAGAAAGAGTAACGAAATGTAGACATTTTTCAACTTTATGCTTATGGCATGAAGTTGAAAAATATCTCCAAATGCACACGGAGAAAAAGATTCTGGTAAAATTACCGTACTCCATGGTGATGACATTTCTGACAAAAAAGCAAAACCATAATTTTGGCTAAAAAAAGCAAAATATACGGTATTTAAACTATTCATTTGGTAATTTTTCCGTTCATATGGTAACACAGTTTACCAGAAATTCCTTTTTTTTAATAGGCTTTACTACCCAAACGTTTAGTAAAAAGCACAAAACTGAAAAGTAAATTTAATTGAAAAAATGGTTATTATGCCATGTTTAAGGCATCGTGATGAAATTACCAACTTTTACCATGTTCACTGCATTTTACTACATTTACCAAATTTTATACATATTATTAAATCATATTTTTTGTACTTTTTACCAAAATCATTAGCTACGTGCTTCGGTAAAAATTCCAGAGCCTTTTTGCGTTCCCGCAGAGCCAGAAACACGATATGTTTTATCATAATTTGACAGCTATGAATAAATAAAAACATTTTATACAACTAAATATAATAACTGCGCTAATAGACATGTCATTGTACAAAAAGTAACTAAACACGGAACAATTTCATAGTACAATACAGAATATTTAGAACAATTATTAAAATATAACAGGATGGAATTTTCGTATCGACAAAGTCGATAAAAATACCGCGAAAAACATTTCACGTTTTAATGTTTCGAACTGTTATGATCCTTCTCCACTGATCTCTTTAACATACCGTTGTCTTAAGTAATGTTTTTATGAATTTCAAGAAATTGAAGTATTAAGTTTATAAAGTATAGTATTAGTATAGTAAAGTATAGTATTTAATATAGTATTTCTACACGCTTGATTTAGTAATGTAATAGCTTCTTTTTATTTTATTTCTAACTTCTTCTTTTTAATTAGATTTCTTAACTTCTTACTATACTCTTTATCAGAACTTATTATTTTTTTGTTTTTAAGAAGCATCAAAAGTTAAATTGTGGCCAAAAGTTGAATTGAGTTGCGATTTCCTTGATAAATAAAGCATAATAAAAACTAAAAACACATCCAATTGATCTCCAATATCTTCCTACTATATTCATTTATCATGAAAGAGCTAAACAAGAATGAAAATAAAATCTTTCAGCAGCCCAGCTTACAAATCAAACTTCGGTCAAATCTTTATTTATCGACCAAAAGCTAAGGGGAACACTTATAGTGATGGACGTTTAAAGTACAAGGAACTCTAGGGAGTCATTCTTCTGTCAAATAAATTCCTTCCACAAAATATTTTCTTTAAATCAATGAAATCAACAAAAAAAAGAAAGAAAGAAAAGAAAAAAATGTGATGATGGTACTTTATAAACTTAATGCCGAGGCATTTATGGAATGGAATCATATTTGAAGAAAGAACTTCTCATCGTTTTTTTGAAAAAGATCCGGAGTTAGACGAGATAATCATGGTTTCGCTTTAACAAAGACTTCCTTTCTAAAGATTAGATTTATGGACTTTCGCAATACATGAATTATTCCACGGAGGCAAAAAAAAACGCCAGAACGTTCTTTTTTTAAAGATGCAGCCTAAGCTGTGTGGCCAAACATCACACATTCCACAGATTTTAAAAATACCCTTCTGAAACGAATAAAATGTTTAAAATGCATCGATAGTTGTGTACAATTATTTTGAGTGGTATTCCTTTTTATCTATTTATAAAATTTATAACCTAATAGTTGCATTTTTAAAGTACTCTGAATAATCATTATATTCACAAATTTTTGAAGAGCATAAATGAGTTGGTCAAATATGTTCTATGCAATCATGATTAATCACACTGCAAATTCAGCATACGCGAGGAACATATCTCTAAATATAGAATTTCATCTATCACTCTTAGCAGTTTTGTCATTAAGATTCACGTTGCCATTTTAAAACACTAACATTTATAAATTGTTATGAAATGAGCGGAAAAATTACTCGCCAAAATTTTGTCTGAAAACATTAACACATTTTGATTTTTTTGAAAAAGTTGAAAAATTTTTAACATTTTGAAAGGCAATGAAAAATGTGAAAGAAGTATCAAATTTTTAAAACTATAAGTCATCCCAAGAAAAAGTCTTCTCATATTTAGTCTTATCTCATAACTACGCTAATCACCAAGTATCATGATACTTGGTGAATTTAGATTGATTAATTAATAAAATATTAAAGCTATCTTAATACTTTTTGCTTGAAATTCCAAAAAAAAGTCTTCTCCTAAATATACTTTTTATTTTATTTTAATCCCGTCGTTGAACAGCCAACCCAATTTTTGGGTTTACGACTACTAATGTCCAACTACGTAGCCTTGTAATTTTGAACTCAATACAGAAGACAAGGGAACTCCTGGATCAAGTATTGGGAGAAAATTGCCCACAAGGAAGACTTCGTGAAGGAACTAACCCGCATTTGCGTAACATGGAAAGGAAGACCACGAAAAGTAACTACGTGGTTACTTTTGAGGGTCAGAAACGAAACATCTTCTTGGCTTTCCAATGACATCATAACATATTTTACGCATTAAAATTTCCCAAAACATTAGCCATAGTTTCCGAAACATTAATCAAGCAAAACTGTACTATAACACCATGTTTTATATTGTACAATTTACTTAAAAATTCCCCCTTAATTATTTTTTGAAAGTATATTTAAGCATTTTTATTTTAGAATTAAAACTTAAATTTTACAAAGCTGCTCATTTTTACACATTGTTATTTCATATTGTTACGGATTAAAACTTCTGTGATTTCATAATTGTGAAATATTTCGTCGTTCAATTTTGCAATTTTTGTAAAAGTTAAATAAAAAAAGGTTCCCTGAAACATGCTTTTATTTTGAGTTAAATCTATCAAAACCTTTTGATGAAGTAGTTTACTTTTACACTATTGTAAAAAATGGATGAAACTTTTCTAAAACATAAATTTTTGAGCTTTAGTTCTCAATGAGCACAGAGTCTCAATGGGAAAAAAAAAGGAAATTGAAGTTTTGTAGAAATTGATGATTCGGTAATACAAAAAAATTGTTTGAATACGTTATATTTAATGTACATAAAAAAAGAATGACCTGGGGAGAAGTGGTTTGAAGCCAGCAACACAATTCTAGCGAAATTAGTTCTGATTTCCAGCTGATAGACTCGAATTATATTTCCACTAGGTAAGAAGAAAAAGCTGCCATTTTGGATTGTTGTTGCTAAATTCATTGTGTCTGTTTAGATAAATCTGTCTCATTGTGCCAACTCTCGAATGCTCTTTTGTTTTCAAATAATCCTTATTTAATGGTCATTAAAATTATAAATAATTCTTTTAGCCCAGATTATTATACGTTTACTAGGGATTCATGCCCTAATAAACAATACGGATTTAGTCCAATAGAAGCATGGTTCGATTTCATTTCGATGACCTCTGCTCTAGGGGAAAGACCGGACACGACAAATAGGGTTATGACGAGGTACTACCCGTAATATATCAAGCCGGTTTGGAATATCAGGACAAATAAAAGCTGGAAAAAAAGAGCATGGAAATATTTATTTTCCAGGAAGAGAAAGTTGCTCTGTAGCGACTCAAAAAAAACTTTAATAAAGACAAAAATATCGTTAAAATTATGAAATTCTCTTTTTATCACAATTCAAGAAGTATTTATGGGTTCTCTCTGGTCCCATATCTCATAAATAAACTCACCAACTTAAGGCATAAGAAAATTAGAAGTGAAAAAAAGAATTCTAAAAAAATTATCAAACAGCAACCGTCGCCATTGCAACGCATGCAATGACGACGGATGCACACTGTTTACTATTACTCTTGAACACAGTTGAAAAGTGTGATGACGTCCAAATAAGGTGCGCACGCCATCAAACCCTTAACAACACCCATTTTGCAATGGGTAAAAAAATAATGACCAAAAAGAAACATAACAAAGCATTTTTATCAACAAGAAAAATAAACAAATACTTGTTTGATGTTTTTTTACCAATGAAAACTACAAAAACACATGTTATGCAGAGTGTTTATATCATAATGATCGTATCGTATATTTGCATCGTATGTGGTATATTCTTATCGTATGGTATCTTTAAATATCGTATAAAATAAAAATGTCTGCTACTGTTTCACTGAAATTCTAGTACTCTAAATTTCTTATAGAGTTTACATATGCACCTAATCTTACCCACTAGCACGATCGGATAATTTGACTTTTTCAGAAAAAAATTCCTTTATAAAAAGGTAGTGTATCTGCACCATTACCACTACAAAAATATAATTCCAATATAAGACATGTTAACTCGATTCTAGGGTGGGGTACCTTTTCATAGGTGAAAGTTGACATTGTCAGTAACAACTTCTCTCCCCACATTGGTGACCTTCGGACGTGATGTAAACATGTCTAACTTGACAGAGACTCCAACTTCGATTTGACATGCCTACTTCGATGGATTGTTCACATTGAACAGTTGACTTGCTACTTGTGACTGCGACATTATCCATCTCCTCAAGCTGTTGCTACTCAGTCTCGATCACACACATCGTCGGCCTGCATACACTCGACTGCTAATGGCAACACAGGAGCAACCCCGACCGTGAACTTAATACAGCTCTCACGATCAGCAAAAGTGCGGTGATCTTAATACAGCTCTCCCTGCCTCACAAAAGAAACAGCAATTAATCAACTAATGGTATCCGTGCATCGAATTCTATCACAAATATAATTCCGGTGGGGGAGTACTCTAGTGTATCTACCACTACAAAAATATAATTCCAATTCACTAGTATATAAGACATGTTAACCCGAATCTATGGTGGAGTACCTTTTCATAGGTGAAGTTTGACATTGTCGATAACAACTCTCCCCACATGTCTATGACTTTTCAAACATATTATATTGTAGTACATAACTAAACAAGATATGATTAAATCTGACAATTTCTATGTAGAACAGTAAAGTTCCGANTCAGAAAAAAATTCCTTTATTAAAAAGTCGTGTATCTGCACCATTACCACTACAAAAATGTAATTCCAATATAAGACATGTTAACTCGATTCTATGATGGGGTACCTTTTCATAGGTGAAGGTTGACATTGTCAGTAACAACTTCTCTCCCCACATTGGTGACCTTCGGAACATGTCTAACTTGACAGAGACTCCAACTTCGATTTGAACATGCCTACTTCGATGGATTGTTCACATTGAACAGTTGACTTGCGACTTGTGACTGCGACATTATCCATCTTCTCGAGCTGTTGCTACTCAGTCTCGATCACACACATCATCGGCCTGCATACACTGGACTGCTAATGGCAACACAGGAGCAACCACGACCGTGAACTTAATACAGCTCTCACGATCAGCAAAAGTGCGGTGATCTTAATACACCTCTCCCTGCCTCACAAAAGAAACAGCAATTAATCAACTAATGGTATACGTTCATCGAATTCTATCACAAGTATAATTCTGGTGGGGGAATACTCTAGTGTATCTACCACTACAAAAATATAATTCCAATTCACTAGTATATAAGACATGTTAACCCGAATCTATGGTGGAGTACCTTTTCATAGGTGAAGTTTGACATTGTCGATAACAACTCTCCCCACATGTCTATGACTTTTCAAACATATTATATTGTAGTACATAACTAAACAAGATATGATTAAATCTGACAATTTCTATGTAGAACAGTAAAGTTCCGACTTGCCTTCGATTCTTAGCTACCCCGTCTTACCTCACTTTCCTCAATAAACTCGGAAAATGAATGTGTCATTATTTACTCACGCGTAATTGTTGTTAAGAAAACGCAAATCCACAAAATTTATGATATTTGTAGATTTTACTCGGCTGTTCAAAGCAATTTCAACGTGATTTGAGACTTTGACATTTAACATATTATTCTGGGGAAGATTAAGCTTAGCAGATTCTCTTACAGCGCTATTAACCTATTTTCTTAACGACCGCTCTCGAGAAAGAAATTTTTGCCGACAAATAAATTAACGCCGTTTTGTAGGAAAAGTTATTTAAATGGAACAGAATTACACTTAAGCGCTTTTTGACTCGTTCGTAAATATTTGCTTAATTCCTATTTAAAACCACTTTCATAATTTGATATTGGGCTTTTTTTTTTTTAAGAAAAAAACCTTTTCAAATCTAACACTCAAAAAACCCTCTAGACAGATTTTATAAAAGTTCAATTTTGAACAGTAAATATTTAAATCAATAAAAGTTTTGTTCAATTTTCTCGTGCAATCTGAAAAAACAATTGACATTTAATATTATTTCCAGGCATTTTGAAAGATGAGTTTTGTTGAATTGTTATATTATTAAAATATTCTCTTTTACCTATTTTATTTGCGTTTCATAAGCTATTTACTAGTCTATTGCATCTCAAATTTGTTTATAGATTGTTGCATCCACATATTTGCCGAAATATTTTAATTTTATCCGCGAAACACATTATTGGATTCTGGTTCTATAAGCTCGTTTGGCTCTTTTTCGTTACACTGTTCGAAATTTCTCGGAAAAAATGGTTAAATAACAATTTTTTTAATTGTTATTTTACTATATTCAAACAAAACAGTCGAATAACCATAAATAAAATAGTATTCAAACTGTTAACTGTGGAAAACAAAAGTTTATTAACTGCTTTCACCTAAGACAGTTAACCAGAATTTTATCGCTCCAACTAGGACCACCAAATGAAGCTCCTTAGTTTCTTCAGATGAGTAGATATAGACTTGAGAGCTAATCTATCAATCTTATGGTTGACAGAACGGTAGATCGAGTCCTAGCGTTAACACTGCAATATTTCTTTCTACACGTCCAGCAGCACTCCCCAATTTGTGACCCTGGGCTATTATAATATGATACTCTCATTCACGCATAGATGGCAGCACCATAAGACTACTGAATTATCTCCAATGTCCAGTTAAATTTCTTTTTTACAGTTTTTAAATCATACTAGTTGTAAACTGTTTCAAACCATAAAGGTAAAAAACGTTTTTCACCGTGAACTTTAAGATTCATTGAATGGACAGACTGCTGTTGATTATTTTACGGTAATTTTAGAATGAATCTTCCAACAGTACACTAATGCATTGTTATATTTGGAAGAAAGAAATTAAAAACTGTTAATAATGGAAACTTTGAAATGAATAAAATAAATTATTTGTAAGTTTTTTTATCATTATATGAAAATACATTCAAAATAAAACATAATTTTTATACTATGGAAAAACAGTTGAATTTCACAAATCAAATAATTAAGCAATAATGATGCAACGTGCTTTAAGTTTCTTAAAATTATGCCAAACTAAGTTATTTTCATTTACTTACACTTATTAAAATGATTAAGTTCAATTATAAAAATGACTTTCACGCATTTCTTATAAGTCTGAGTTTAAGTTTTTCATTTTTACTGACTCAAATTATTTTACTTAAGTTGAATTTGAATTAAATAGTGAAATAAATGTTTCTTTCCTCTTTTCCTCTGAATAAGGAATATTTTGCAATAAAAAAAAACAGACTATCAATATAAAATTGTGATCTTCATGCAAATTGTCTTCTTGTATAAGTCGTTCAAAAAGTTAAATTCAATTTTATAGGAAAGTAAAAAATAACTGCATTTTATATGCTTGTTTCTTTCAGATAAATACGGTAATAGGCTTTATCGTTGCTCTTTTGAAAGTTTTCCGAATATATCAGGCCGCACGTACCTTGCAAGATATGCTAATCGATTACGTACTTGTTATTTTTCTTTTATTTCTAAATACACTTTATCTAAATACATCTAAATACACTTCAAAATTTATTGCTCGTGAATTTTTCTAAAAAAAGTGATGGTAAAGAATTTTATAGATTAAAAGCATTTCATAACATTTTTATCTCTCCTCTAACTTTATTAGGCGATAAAATACATGAAATACGATGAATAATATCGTTAAATGGAATAGATATTTTTAAGGAGACAAAGTGCTCAAAATATGGTAAAATTTTACTTCGAGATTTTACTGTTAATCAGTTGGAAAAGCGTTTCGAAATTCGAGTACAAAAATTTAAAACGATATCTTAATTAGGAACAATGGTATAATAACGTCAAATAATACTTTATTCAAACAAAACAGAACATTTAGCAAAACAGAACAAAACAGAACAGTAAAGAACATTTTTTACCTTTACGGTTTTGAAACCGTTCATAAATAGTAGGATTTAAAGACCATGAGTATAAAAATTATACTGTTTTTAACCATTTACATCTAGCATGGTTTCAAAACAATAAAAAAATTCAACAGAACATTGAAGATCGACTTTTCGTTGGGTAATAGGCCACAAATAGGGGGGGGGGGCAGGATACTGGAAACTCTCCATGAGGTGGAAATATTGCGTTGTTAACGCTGGGACACGAACTCCCGTTCTGACGGTAATGATATTATAGATTAGTCCCCTCGGTTATAGCAGGTACATACCCACATAGAACTAAGTGGCTTAATTATGTGGGTTCAGTTGGTGTGATAAAATTCTGGTTGTTTAGCCGTTCTAGGTGAAAGCAGTTAATTAACGGTTTTTCTCACAGTTGACAGTTTGAATATCATCTTATTTATAGTTATCTGACTGTTTTGCTTCAATAAGTCAAAATAACAAATAAATAAAGTGTTATTTAACAATTTTTTCTGAGAAATTTCTAACAGTGTACATGCTGTTCCGGGAATGATATATTTTTACATTGATGGTATTTTGAAAGAAAAAAAAAGTGAGAAAGATTTATTTTTTTGAGATCTCTTCCAGGATATAAATAAATAAAAAAAGTACAAAATGAAGATTTCTCATGATAAATGTATTTAAATTCACTACTCAAGGA
This sequence comes from Parasteatoda tepidariorum, assembly GCF_043381705.1. Classification (NCBI taxonomy): domain Eukaryota; kingdom Metazoa; phylum Arthropoda; class Arachnida; order Araneae; family Theridiidae; genus Parasteatoda; species Parasteatoda tepidariorum. Next base: position 73,333,064 of record NC_092210.1, on the reverse strand, counting down.
TTTACGCTTGAGTTGGGTGTTTTGGAAGCAATAAAATGAAGTATTTGGTATTTTAAGGGAATTCCTGCTCGTTTCTAGTTTCCACTTAAACTTATGTGGATAAAATGATTAAAGAACAATTCAAATGTTCTTGTTCTGAAAAAAAGATATATTTAATCGAGTTGATTGAATAGTTTTTTTCCAGGGGTTGTTTTTTTATATCCCTTTTGAATAAAACAAGATGTCTTACTAATGGAGGAAAGCATTTATTCCGTTAATGGACAAAAACGTTTCCTTATCTGAAATAAGAAATCTAGCGATCGATAATCATGCCTTCAAGTAAGTTAAGGCCAATAAGATATAACAGTAAGTGAGAAGGAAAACGAAACTATAACAATGACTTTTTTAGTAAAGGTTAAAAAATTGTGACAAGCACGATAATTTTTTTTTTAAATATAAGGAGCAAAAATATGTTACTTGTAGTAGAGATTATATCCCCATTGTTTTAAAATTTTATTTCATTGATTTCATCTCAAAATATCGAAAACCAACATATTTAACAATCTCATTTTGAAAGTACGAGTATCTTGTTTTTTTCCTGCTTTTTTAAATACTATTCAATTGCTATATGAATACTTAATTGTTGAAAGAATTTGCTAATTTTATAAGTTATAATCAGAAAAAAGTAAGAAAAAACTATTCACTATCATTCTAAAAAACATATATTGCAGAAAAAGAAAATCAGGTAGGTATTAAGTAATAGATATACTTTTTTTGCTGATTCTACATTTCCAAATATATAATCTAATGATTTTCGATCAGTGGTTATCAACTTTTTTTCCCTTGCAATTCCCATCTATAGTCCTAAAGAAATCAGCTATAACATATATGAAAACATTAAAATTTGATAGAACATTTAATTCGCAATAATAAGCAAGAACATGAATGAGAATTAGATACATATTTCTTTTGTCGTTATTGTATCTCATCAAATTAAAACACTTTGTAACGACTTCCAAATATAGAAATAAAGCATTATGAAAAACTTCACTGATTAAATTTAAGCAACATTTTCGAATCAGTTATACATGCACTTAAATTATAACTCTGTTGTTTTTACATTTTCTATTCCACATTCTGCAATTGCCATAACATTTTCACGGAATACCCTCATACACTTCGCGAACTCTCAGCAAATGATTGACTACAATCAATATTTTTGATCTATCAGTGAAGAGAATTGAAACTTACTTTGTATTGAATAGGCAATAAATAATTTGTCAATTCAATCTGAAAAAAATCATTCACGTTTCACCAGTATACGGTATGTAAACAAACCACCATCTGGGCCACCATATTGTCACTATCTTGAAATTGCACAATTATTCAACTTTAAAGTTCTAATAATGGTCTTAAAGCACTTATTATAGATTTAAGACTTGTTCTACCGTAATTTCACACAAGAATTTTGTTATGTAGTTTAAATATACGATAATTATTCATCAAATTTACGGAGCTCTGAAAAATATCAACTTCTTCACCAACGAACTGTTGTTCATTTAGGGATTAAAAGAAAAACCATCTAGGATTTGTGCAAGCTTTATGAATTATAGATGTTAAGATTTAATTTCACCCTTTAAAGAACAAAGAAATACTCGAATTGGTATTAATTTAAAATAAAATCATCTTTCACATAGTTTTAAGGATTTTTAAACACCAAATTAGGGTTGGTATTACACCACAGTGTTTACAATGTACAAATAGAATTGTAACACTTTTTATCGCATAGGATAAGTTTTTATAGTGTATTTGGGTGAAAGTGATGCCCAGATAGGAATTTTTTCTGGTGAAAGTTACTTGAGAGTTCCAGAAACCTGTTTGACCAAGTTTGGTACAAGTTTTATTCCTAAACGACTTTCTTTTTTTCTTACATATGAAGTAATTACTTTTTCAAAGACAAGCAAACAGACTGACTGAATTTCAAAGTGGCAGACTCACCCATGCGTGATGCTAGATTACAAAAATTTATCCGATGGTATACAACGAGTTATAATTCTTATGATACTTACATTGAGGAGAGACTAAAATATTGCTGTATCTTTTGCAATAGATATGTTTTCAGGCAATTACTTTTTGTTTCTTTTTATGGGCCATGCGAAGCTCAATTTACGGATAGTATCTTTATATTCAGATATTGGTTAAAATTAATGATTAAGTTTCCTAATTATTTGATAAAAAACAAATCTGTATAACATTTTCAAAGAATTCACACTAAAAACTATATTTTTCCAACTTATGTTAAGGTAGTTAGCTATTTCATACGAATAAATTTATTTAATTTAACACTTTTTTTGCCATGAAATGAACTTATTTTTAAACTTATGAATTCGTATTTATTTTATAATGCTTTTAAGGGACGCGGTACCCGAAATTTTATCTTCTGGGAAAAAGGTAAAATTGGTATTTATGTGTATTTTAGGTGACATTTATATATTAAAACATATTTTCCTCGAAAAAAAATATAAACAAAATGTTTTAATGAAATATTTCAATTTTTTGCATGAAACATTTAAGATTTTTTGATAAAATATTTCAATTCCTTTAAAAAAATTCAACAGTTTCAAAAAGTTACTAGTTTTTTAGTTTTTAAGGTGCAGTGATTAGTTTTTTAAATTCAGTTTTTAATTTGAACTTATCTAAAAATCAATTTTTTCATAGTTTAAAATTTGACATTTTTTTTAAAAAAAAGTTCCAATTACTGCAGAATTTTTTCGACAACCAATTTTGTTTCGTCTATATTTGTGTACATGCTGTGAATTTTCAGAGCTTTAATTTGTGTTTTGTTAATATTTTTAAATTTTGAAGTTCTGTTTATTTTCTTTATTTCAATAATGACATAGTTTCTGAATATCATTTCTTAAAAAAATGCTGGAAAAATTGAAAGAAAAATCGTAGTTATATGAAGAAAACTGCATAAAAATTATGGGATACTTAAAAATCTAGCAACTAAATGTATCTTTAAATAAAATATTAGATAACAATAATAATTAACATGTAAATTACTCATAAAGTGTTGTTAGCTTTGTTGATAGTTTCCACGTTCATTTAGGTCTCCGAGATTATTTTGCTAATGAAATTAATGAAATGAATTTTAGAATGAAAATTCTAGAAGTGTAGTGGGCAAAGTGTCACGGAGTTTAAGGCTCTATAATTTTGTAACCAACGATATGGTGGCAATATGGTCAACAATGTGCACACCGATAGCATTTACTTCTAAAACAAGCACAGTGGTGATCAAAATGTACATTAACTAAACTAACATCGTCGTATGAAACAAATTATTATTATTTTCATAAACGTCGCTGAACAGCCGTCTCTATTTTGAGTTTACGACTATTAATGCTCTATTCCTTGTAATTTTGACCTCAATGCAGAAGACAATAAAAATTATTGGGAGAAATTTGCCTTCGTAGAGAAGTTTTTGATTAAAATGACCTGCATTTGCGTTACATGGAGAAGAAAATCACGAAAACCTCCCAAGTTTCGCCTGATGGCAAGGTGACTCTAACCCATTGTTTTTCAACGGGGGCAGTGGGAGTATGCTGAGGGGGTGAACTTGTTTTGGGTGGTAGGGAGCGGTGGGTATGCTTTGGGGGGTAAGTGGAGGTTTAGAATGTTTTTCCATTATTTTAGAACTCCCACATAAAATTATTAAGTTAAGATTAATTTAATAAATGAAATTAATCTAAACTTAACGTTGAAAAAAAAGTTTACATTAATTTAATAAATTAAAATTTTCCGATACGCCATTTGTACCAGCAATAAAAAAACTTTTGGGACACCTATTCTCCGAAGCGAACCATGAGTCAGTTGTTTTTGCCTCTGACTCATTCAAAGCATTTGGCGAAAATTGAAGTGCATGAGTTTTCAGTATGTTCTTCTCTCATGTTTTTTTATGATGGTTTTCATTCGCTTCCATTTAGTTCTATCCCCAGTTTCGATTCGATTTCATTGTCCATTTTCTTAGATACGTACGCGAATTAGATCTCTATCTTAAATTATTTATTATTTTTGAGAAATAGTTGATTTTCTTTCATCATTTGTATTTTACTGCCCCCAACAATGTCGGTTAACAAAAAGAAGTGTCGTCAATACAGTACCACGTATTTGACTCTAGAATTTGTTCAACCACCGTCGAACTCTCAACTACTCCTGTGTTTATTTTGTAACAAAATTTTATCTAATGAGGCAATGAAACCCTCCCGCTTGCAGGAGCATTTGCAACAAAAAAAATATTCACCCTGACGAACAAAATAAAGATTTGTCATTTTTCACGAATACCAAAGAGAAGTTTCTGAAGGTACCTTCTGCCTCAGGCTTACTGGCAACCTCATCACAAAAATGCGACGATGGTTTGGTAGTCTTATAATATATCAAAATTAATAGCTAAATCTGAGAGAGCTCATACAATCGGAAGAAGAGTTGATACTGCTGGCTTTCAAGGAAGTTTTAAAGACAGTTTTACACCATCCGGTCGCATCCATTGTAATAAAAAATGTCGCATTAAGCAACGATACAGAGTGGTGACGAACTGATGAGATAATTGAAGACGTTACAGTTTCCTTATGCAAACTTTTGATATCCAACGAATTTTCCCTGCATGTTGATGAGTCAACCTTGCCAAGTAATGAGGCTTTACTGCTGACGTACGTCCAGTTAGTAAAGGAAGGAAAAATTATTCAAGATATGCTTTTTGTAAGAAACCTGTTTGAAGATACAAAAAGTGAATCTATTTTTAATACTGTCAAAGATTATTATAAGGAGAAAAACATTCCTCTTGCGAATATTATGTTGTTACCACTGATGTAGCTCCTGCAATGGTGGGTCGATATCATGGGTTCATCACCCTTTTAAAGAGGGAGGTACCAGATATTTCAGCTGTTTACTGCGCGATTCACTGACAGCATTTAGTTGGAAAAAATCTCAGCGACAGTTTGCATATGTCATCTCTGCTATGAACGAAATTCACAGTAATGCTCTCAACGATTGATTATTCAGATAGCTGTATAAGAAAAACGATGAAGAATTCAATCACTTGCTACTACACACTGAGATTCGCTGGCTTTCCAATAGTGCCTGTCTCAATAGGTTTTGAAATCTTTTCGACCTGTGCTTGAGTTCCTCGAAGACAGAGGTGTAGCTCTGAGAGGATTCTGACGGATTTATTTGCAAAATTTAATGGCATTAATTTACAACTTCAGGGTGACGAGCTCAATTTCATCACTGCAAAATCAGTTATTTCTACCTTACTTAAAAAAGTTCATTTTGTGGAAGCAGAATTTTGTTGTAGAATTTTGTAGGAATGAGTTCAGCCTATTTCCAGTTTATCGGATCTTAAAAAGAATGGTGAAATTCTCTCAGATGATACACAAGAATATTGTCAACACCTTAAGTCTTAGCGCATTTCTGACATTTTTAAAGATATTTGGTCTCTGGAAGTCCCTCAATGGGTTATGAACCCTTTTGTGAATATAAGAGAGGCAGAGGTTCAGATTCAGAAGGAATTGGTCGAACTTTCAAGTAATGGATTTTTGAAAGCTAGCTTCCTGAATGGTGATCGTCTCACAGAATTTTAAATTCCAGATAACATCAATCAACTCCACCCAGGACTGTGGACTATCGCCAAAAAATTTCTAATTGCATTCCCTTCCCCCTACATTGTTGAACTAGGATTCATTGTTGTGATGGATCTAGTCACAAAAAGAAAAATCTGCTGAAGATCAGATCATGCTGCGAGGAGACATGCGTCTTCACCTTACTAAAAATATTGAACCGAACGTTAAGAAATTGGCTCTTAACCATCAGACACAATCATCCCACTGACATAGTTACTTGATTGTTTCATTGATACTGCTTTTTAGTGTAGAAAAGTTATTTTTGGGTGCTTTTTCGATTATCTTATTTAAAATAAATTACTCTTTTTAAGCAAAGGTTTTATGCTGCGTTTTTTTTCATTACCCTATTTATTTTGATTACAACAAATAGACCGCGATTACCTGCCGAGAGAAAAGTATTTAATTAACGTACTCATTAATGTTTTTCAAGAAACCAAACAAATTTAACGCGTAAAAGAAAATTGCTTAAAAATGTAGCCTTTTATAATTCAGTACCCCCACCGTCTTCATGCTCTAAATAACTGGATTTTCAGGGGTTGAAATTTATTTTCGCTCTAAAAGGAGGCGGCAACATTAAAAAGGTTGAGTCTAACCCATGGTCCGTCTACCACTGAGGATATTTTACGACAGCACTGACGTCACTGAGAGCCGGGCGAAGAATTCGTATCAAGCAGCTCGGATTCGAACCCGGACCACCTCATTGAAAAAATATAACCACTGTCCACTGATTTGCTATTTATAATCAATTAAAAATAATGGTATACACCCTATTATGTAATAAAAGAAACGCCAAGAAGAAAATGAAGAATATAATACGAAAATTTCATAGTAATTTTGACTAAAAACTTATTTTTTACTTTACTAATATTTTTTATTATAGAATACATTATCAGATCTTAAATATTGATACCCTCGAAGAAATGTTTTTATTTGTTTTTTTTTTCATACTAGATTTTGTTCTCTATGTACTAAAAATAAGGCTATTATTTATTCTCCGTACAAATCAGAAAGAAAAAGAGAAAATATATTCTTATCAAATAAATATTCAATTCAATAAAATGTTAATTTTATTTTACTGAAACAACTGCCCTTTTTTTCAAAACAATTTATGAATGATACAAAAAAGAATTCTGAATATTTCTCCCTGAAATTGCCCCGTCCTAATCGAACAACCATGCAAAAAATAAGACAAATAAATAAGCAAAGTATAATAAATAACGTTTTACCAACCATTGCTTATGGCAGAAGACGAGGGCTATCAGCCAATGAAAAATCATCCCCTGTCACAATCTGACACTCGGGCTAAAAATGAAACTCGGGTGGATAACTATCACGTATAACTAATTCTCTTCGGGATCGAAAAATATTTGTTCTCTGCAAGTACTTTTAGGGGATTAGATTTATGTGTAGTAATAATCTTTTTCTATCGAAAATTGCGAGGTGAGTTATTACTATTACAGCCTGGTTGTTATCTGATAATTGAATCTCTGCTTCATATCGCCCCGACGGTTGAGATTGAGCCAAATTCCTCTATCGCTTCCTCCTGTTTTATTTACCTCTTTTTTTTCTAAAATAAACCAAAGCGGGTTGCTTTAAATTACGCGGACAGCGAAATATGTATCGAAGAATCTAGATTAAAAGAAGCACTCATATAATATGTGTGCTCTGCATAAAAGGGATGGAGAGAATTTTGTCGAAAAGGTAAAAAAGTGGGAATGGAGCAAAAGTATTTTATTACTTATCTTTTAGTCAGATTAGATGAAAAGGAAATTTAAAGGTGGTGTTTTTGTGTTCTGCCTAAATAGCCACAGAATAAATAAAGTTCGAAACCTCCAATTTAATATGAAAATAAATATTTACGTTTTCATCATTCTCTCAAAAAATACACCCTTTTTTCGAGCAATTACTGGAGTTATTCTTTTAATATTGTGATTTTTAACGTAGAATTTTTTTATGTTTTTATTTCATTAACTTCAAGCAACGTTTCAGATCAAAAATCAAGGACTTTACTTTGTTTGTTGGGTGCATATCTCTTAAAAATGAAGAAAGGTGTAAAAATAAAATAACTTCCTAATTTGAATTTTGTTTAAACTGCACGTTTCCTTATAAAATTAGAAGAAATAAAAACAAAATAATTTAATGAAAGTATAATAAAACTTGCATTTGACCAAACTGATTAAACGACAAACAAACAAAATATTTGAATTTATTTTATGACTGAAATAATTTAGAATCTTATAAAAAAAACTATGACTTTCCCCTGGAAATGTTTTATTGTTAATTATTTTTTAGCAGAAAAATTTATGTACACGAAAGGGACATTGTAGTTGTAGTAGCTCATAACAAAATATCAGCCCAATGACAACAACAAAACTCCTATTTTTGCAAATTATTTTTTTTTTATTTGAACATTAATTTGATTTGTTCTCATGAAATTAAAACAATGTTAAGCTTCATTGTCGATAAATTTTACTAAAACATAGCCAGTACTAATTAAAATGCAATTTTCAATTTCTTTGTCTTAAGGTTAGATCTTATAATGATTGCAGTGATTAATGTTACTTAAATATTCCAATACTATTGTATTGTATTAATGTACTATTTTATTAATATAAATTAATGTGATTAATATTTTATTTACGCATTTTTCAAGAAATAGAAACAAGTATGATGAAGAACATAATTAATGCGCATCCAGTTCACTCATATTACATATGCACTGTTAGAAATTTATCGAAAAAAAGGCTAAATAACAGTTTATTTAATTGCTCTTTTAACACATTCAAACAAAACAGTCAAATAACAGTACATAAAATGCTATTCAAACTGTTCACTGCGAGAAAAACCGTTTATTAACTGCGTTCACCTAATACGGTTAAGCAACCCGAATTTTATACCACCAACTAAGCCCGCCTCATGAATCCACTAAGTTCCTTGCTGCTGGATGCATATTATAACCGAGAGAGCTAATCAGTCAATCTCAGGACTGACCGAACGGGGGTTCGAATCCCAGTTGACACCACAGTATTTTCTCCATTCCCTTCAACACATAGAGAGTTTCCATGGTCCAACATTCCTCAATATGTGTCCTACACTCTCCAATGTCCATTTCCTGATGAACAGTCTAGCTCCAGTATCCAATTAAATTTCTTTTTCACGGTTTCGAAGCTGTGCATAACCATATAGTTTCGTATTAATGTTTTCCTAGCCATACTAGTGGTAAACGGTTTTAAAATCGCAAAGGTAAAAAATGTTCTTTACATAAACTTTGCGGTGAATTGGATGGAGAGATTGCTACCTGTTATTTTACCAAAATTTCAGAATGAAAAGTCTAACAGCGTATATGATGTAAATACAGCAATTTTTAAATAGAATTGTCATTATCAAAAAATATAATGTTTAAGCATTAAATTAAAACTTTTTAAAAAGTTGTGTTAACAAAAATGATAGCAAATTTTACACAATTTATAATAAATAATAACAGATATGCATAACAGTAATAACATGCATAACCGTATAGTTTAGTATTAATGTTTTCCTAGCCATACTAGTGGTTGACGGTTTTAAAATCGTAAAGGTAAAAAATGTTCTTTACATTAACTTTGCGGTGAATTGGATGGAGGGATTGCTACCAGTTTCTTTTTTACCGTAATTTCAGAATGAAAATTCTAACAGTGTATATGATGTAAATGCACCAATTTTTAAATAAAATTGTCCTTATCAAAAAATATAATGTTTAGACATTAAGTTAAAACTTCTTAAAAAGTTGTGTTAATAAAAATAATAGCAAATGTTACACAATTTGTAATGAATAATAACAGAGAAAAAGAAAAAACATCCTACGGTGAATTGGAGCTACATTTAAGAATGAAAAAAATATTATTTTTACTCATTTCTGTTTCAAGTAGTACAGCAATCTCCAAAATCGCTTTCGCTTGCTTTGATTAAAACTGTGCTTAAAACCGAAGTGCTTATGATAATATAAAAATAAGTACATTTTTAAATTTTCAGAATTACATTTTAGATGAAAAACGCAACTGTTTTTGTCAAAAATTGCAATTACAATTTTTTTTTGTCAGAAATAAGATTTTCATGCATATTGTGCTGTTATCTTGTGGGAACGTAAGAAACTTATGAATTACTTATCTGGAATCAATACTAAGGGACAGTTTTATACAAAAATGATACCTTTAGATAAAGTGTGGCTTATCATTAGATTGCCGCACACCTCTCTGTTTTCAGTTTCACACAATTATACATATTAAAAATGTGTGTTCGATTTTTGTCATTTGTATTCATTTCATGAAGCTATTTTAAAGAAATGGAATCGGATATCAATATTTTTTGATTTGTCACAAAGTTATTTTTTGAAAGATAGTTATTTTTGCGGCAATGTAATTTATAACAAGTGAAAAATCATGTTGTTGTTTACACTCATGCATTGCGTGTTTCTGAATAAATACACCAATTTTTAAATTAAAATACAGTTTAACTAAAAGAAAGTAGAATATTTATTAGTAAATATTATTGACTGGAATTACTTGATTGATTGATAGAAAAATATGCAAAACAGAAAAATATACAAAGCAGAAAAGTATGCAGAACATAAAATATGCAAACGCACTATTTATTCTGTATAAATATATAAAATGAAAAGAAAAAAGGAGGAAAAGAATTCAATCAATAAATTGTTCTCTGAATTACACTGAATCAATTACAGATAAGTAATTTTGAAGAAAAAAAAGCACCAGTAAAACAAGTTCAAGCATTAATAATTAAAAATAAACGTAAATATACTTACATACTTATGAATGCAATTTTAAGAGTTTTGCATTAGTACTTTTAATCAAAAAATATTCTTCAATTTATGCGAATAACTTTTTCAGCAATGAATCAACTTTGTTTTAAAGTTTAAAAAATTTCATTGAGTTTACTCTTCAAATGCTCTTTCTTTGCACAGCGCAATCGACAAATATAATCCACTATTGCAGTTGCTGAAAAGTAAAACAAATTCGAGCAATTCGTTTTCACTCAAGCTGAAAAGCATAATGTGTGGTTTTCAAATCTATGGCCGCAGGTGCTATTTACTCTTCAGGCAAATAATGAAAAAGTGCTGATGGAATATTTAAACTGTAGCTAAAGCTGTAGGAGATATTTCTTTCAATGAGTGATTTTACTTTAAATATTAGCATAAAATGCAACGACCATGAGAGTGCGCTGCAAAAAATGAATATTCAAAAATCACGAAATATTCTTCATTTTTTATGAAACTGTTTCTTGGCAAGATCACGGAGTGAACATTTTGTCAAATCGAGGAAAATACTATCTTCAACTGTTTGAGAATCATCTAAAATATTCGGCTCAATTCTACATATAGATTAAGACAATTTATAAGAAAATGCAGCATAAAATGAGTAAATAAGTAATTGTCATCGTCGAAAATTAAATTCAGTGACCCTAATGGATAAAAGAGAGTGCACTAACTCCTGTACCATCTTGTCATTCATCACAAACGGTTGTTAGTGAACGCCCAGACCACACAAATTCCACAGGAATAAGGAAGAAATTTCGTCAAATATTTAAGAAAAGGCGTTTCGTCAAAATCACTTGATTTCCTTACGAATTGATTGTCCTGAATCACAAAACAAATATAGCTAAAGGAATACTGGAATGTCAAAAATAAGAATTTTATTTCTGAGAGTGTATCTTTGCTTTATATATATGTATAAAATATTTAACTTTTATGCACAAAATATTCTATAGTCAGTATACTTTAAACAAGGTAGTTAAAATTAAATTGTCGGTATAAATTATATAAACTGAACGCACTCAGAGTCACCAATCACTGGTTCTTTTGGACGAATCCGAGAGAAACATCAAATATAAGTAATTTAAATCAAAAGTTTATTTGGAAAAAAAATTTCCAATATCCACCTTTATACATTAACATTTTTTATGCGAGTATCAGAAGGACCACTTTTTCAGGGGCACCATAATAGGTATTCTAAAGTTGTCCTCACAGTAAGATGACAGATTGTACAGAGAGAGAAAAAGGAACGAACGTTCATGAATCTGACCGATATTCGAACAAGAAACCTTTCTGGCATTAGAAAGTCAGCTCCCTGACCACCAAACAGTCTGGTCGGTAGTTTGAAAATTTATATATAAATTGAAATTTTACCTACATATTGCACTGTCCTGTTTGAAAATTATGAAAACAATGCGTATATGCAAACATATACTTATTATTGTCCGACAAGGTATGCACACAGAAAATGCATGTTGTAAATAAATAAAAATATTCTTTTATTCTTTGAGGCTTCAGATCTCGAAAGTCAGCAAGTAAACAAAATTATAAACTGAAATGTCAATAAAAAGTTAATAACAGTGAAGTCACCAATGAAAAAAATAAGCAAATAAAACATACTTTATTTGTTATATGAAAGTTAGAAATCTCTCACTTTACACCTTTCAATTTCATTCGACAAATTAACTGATTATCATTCCTCTTGCCATCTCAGAAATTAAACATTCATTTTTCAGCAAACCTTGAGGAGCATTTGTTAATTTTGACAGCCATTTCGTCTCGAATTCAAGTAATTTTTGATGAAATGTAAACTCTCAAAAAGTTAGCAAAACTGTTGACGTCAAATGTTCGAGACGAACATTTGTTCCAACAATTCTTGGAAACAGTCGTTTGACAAAACTGTTTTGTCACACTCAATGTACTCCGGGTATTCACCAAAATGTTTTATTTAGTTTTGCAACTGCTTGCCATAAATGACGGGAAGGTAGAGGAATTAAGGCACTCGTTTTTCAAACAAATGTCCAGGTTTCGAATTTATTAATGACTAAGAATTCATTTACTCATATTCCATTTATCTCATCCTAATCAATTGTGTTAATAAATGTTTCCTAATGCTTTGAACAAAATTTGTATCCTCAAGCAAGTGAAGATAGCTTTTTAACAAATGTTCATTTCTCAAGAGAATTTTGAATGTCTAATTTTTGCAGTTTCCATATTCACTACGTATTATTTTGCTGTGTTTTTGTCCTAATTTTTTCGACAGTATTAGTTTCTAAAATCACTCATTTTAACATATTCTACCATGAACCGTGCCAACCAACTCAAATCAATTTGCACTTTATCATTTTGGATCAGACAGCATTAATAGTTATTCTTTAAGGCATTTCACTATTTAATCTAACCTTATTATGATTTTCAAGAATTTCGATCATCGTTTGGGTTTCCAACAGTAAGTTCTAGACTGAAATTCTTTTACGGAGAAATGAAATTTGAATTCAAAAAGCAAGTTCGTCGAAATAAAATGCCGAAACATTGTCAACTGATTAACATGAATTTTCAAAAATAGAATAATAAACCTTTCTTTGAAATGCAAAGAGTCCAAAAACGAAACGCCAACACCACAATAAGTTTTGAGATTTAATGGTCAAATTTTACCCCTTAATGTCCTACAAAGACTCAATATTAATGGTTCTAGTACCCAATCTTTATGCTAATTAATTAGTGGAGGCGATATTTTAAGTAACAAAATTAGACACCTAAATCTAACTTAGCTGTGAATAAGCAAACTTTTTTTTCAATTTGGATATTTGACCCCCCTCCCACACACACACACAGAGGTTAAGGATAGTTGCAGTCTAGAAAATAAGACTCCTAACTGTAGGAACAAGAGAGTGGACGAAAGTTTGGGTCCCTTACACCTAATTTCCATTTTTGCATCTTTCGGCAACTCAAGTAAGACATGTTTTTATTTCTCAAGAGCAATCAGACCGATTTCCTTCAAAATTTGCTTTTGTCATTATAAACTACGTAGATTAAATTAGCGTAAACATTTGTATAACTTACAGCTCAATAACTTTTCATATTTTCATTTAACTAATTTTTGACTTAGATCCTTTAAAATAAGCTTAACTTTAACTTTAAATAATGATGACTTCGTGTGTGATTCGGTAATTTATAGCTTATTTCATGTTAAAAAAAATTTTGCAAATCAATTTTCGATAACTTTTAATTCAAGTTTAAATATAAACAATCAATGTCCATTACTGAAAAGAATTATTCAGAAAGAAACTTTTCAAAATAATATTTTTTTTAATCTCAAAAGTAAAAATAAATGTATTTCTACGAATTGATGTCGACATAGCAAAAAGAAACTTTGTATCTATAGAAAATTGGTCACTAAACTATCCCGTGGGTGCTATTAAATGTTTACTTAGCTCTCTAACATGAAATGCTTGTTTATTCCATTTTATCTCTACATTTATATTTTGTTTTATATCATTCGCTATTTCTTTAAATGTTTAAATCAAAAGTTATCCCCATTTCGAACGAAAAATACACAATTAGATTGCGACTAATAAGATTTCGTTAGGAGGATTTTTGTCATCTAATTACTATTATAGAATAAATGGATTAAGTAAATTAAGTAATTAAGAACAAGTAAAAATTAATTTCTAGCGTAAAATATGATAATGTGATTAAACAGTAAAATATTAAAAGAATATTCAAATTCAATTGATACATTTTAAAATAAACTGTTGAAAGCATTTTCGATGTGTTTTCTTCTTTGTAAGGAGTATACTTTGATGATAATTAAAATTACATCACATATTAAAAAAGTAATAACTCTTTATTGTTAGCAATAATAACAAAAGGAATATATACATATATAT